>NC_139719.1:20701462-21137579 GCF_964188405.1 Protomyctophum parallelum | reverse complement strand
GATCTGCTATTTTTTCAATATAGCTAAATTATAACATAATGTTTAAAAACAACCAAAAGGGGTTCCCGACCAAAATGGGTTAAGATTGGAGGCTGAGGGAGAGTGTGAAGTTTGTACTGTACTCTTACAGTATTCTTGTGTGATGAGCGGCGGGTAGTCAGCGGGGGGGGTTTGCTGTACTGATGGAAGGCGGGGGCAGTGTTTGGAGCTCAGAGCAGCTGTCAGGCTATCTGAAAACCAGACCACACACACACACACACACACACACACACACACACACACACACACACACACACACACACACACACACACACACACACACACACACACACCATCCCAACACACAAGCCTCTTTAAGCCATTCTGGGCGGGAACCCTTTTTGGTGTTTTAAAGGAGAATTCCATGCTAGAACTTAAAGGCTTTTTTAACTTTCTTTGTAGTCGTTACGTCCCCACCAAAGAGATCCAGGTGTTTTTTTGTGCAAAAACTCCTTATTGGCTATTTCCCCTACCATAAGCCCTCAATGAATTGCATTGAATTGAATGGGAATTGAATGGGGCTATGGGGTGTTGTGCTAATTCGCTTATTTCCATCTAAAAAAGTGTGCCGCTTGGGATATTATTTACATTATGAAGAGAGGATATATACAAACAAATAATAATTTTGAGCGATGGAAATAAGTGAATTATCACAACACCCCATAGCCCCATTCAATTCCCATTCAATTCAATGCAATTCATTTAGGGCTTATGGTAGGGGAAATAGCCAATAAGGAGCTTTTGCACAAAATAACACCTGGACCTCTTTGGTGGGGACGTAACGACTACAAAGAAAGGTAGGAGAAAACCTTTTAGTATGGAATTCTCCTTCAAAGCATTATGTTATACTTTAGCTATTGAAAAATAGCAGCTCTACAAGCTCATAGCGCGTTGTTGAGCACCACTGAAAACTTTCAGGATTCAGAAGACATTTTGTATATAGAATGGTCCTCAGGTGGAAATGGGTTAATCCCTCTCCTCCAACAAAGCAACGGAAGATCAGGGACTATAGAGAGAGATGAGGCTCGAGGAGAAGGAACAGAAAGTTTTCTTTCTCACTCTCTCTCACTTTTGTTTCGCACATTTTGTGTTTGTTGTATGAATCTTTTGATGAACAGTTAAGCGCCGTGCATGTGCTTGCTATTATATATGCGGTAAATAAAGGTGATAGTAATATACACCTCCCATCTGGTATTTTTCTTCTTCTTTTTTTTTTTTTTTTTTTGCCGTGGCTGGAAAAATAAGTGTTGAGATTAAAACCAACTGAGCAAAGAAATGGTGTGGAAATATACACTGGAATCAAGATCTATATACAGTCTTTCACGAGTTACACCCTGTTTACCAGCTGCAAGCTGGTCAATATGAGCTTGCCATAGTTCCGACCGGGTAGCACACACTGGAGATAAGTTTCTGCTACTGGTTGCCAAGCCTGCATATTTCCAGCCTAACGTGGATTCATTCACAGTTGCTTGCCTGGTTTGGTTTTTGGAGGCTGCTTAGCTTATTTCTGTCACGACAGTTGCCACCACTGGCAACAACCCATAACATCCCATCGTCTGCACGGCATGGCTAGTCGAGCAGTTCTGATTGGCTGCCTCGTCTCCAGCCATGTTGCCTCAGAATTCTTTAGGGTCACTAATTTGAGCATAACAGCGGAGCAGCTAAAAAGTGGCATAACGTCAGGAGCAGACCCACAGATAATAATAATAATGCAGCTGGTAATTAATTGATTTAATCAATTTGGGCTTGTTTTTACCTACCACATAATTTTATGTGGTAGGAATGGACCATGTTCACCCTAGTTTTTTGGAGTGGTGCAACCACTCCTAGACAGGGCTGCACATAAGTGGTGCGCCACCGCACATGCGTCGTCAAAATTCAAAATGCGCTGTCAATCAAGCTCCGGGAAGCGCTTCTGCGTACCAACAGCCGGGGCCGCCTAGAATGATTATTTATTATGGCCAGAATACTAGTAAATTCTGTGGCGAGATCATTTTCCACCGACTGCCACTCAAAGTGGCTACTGGCCAATCACAGCACGTCTTGCACAAGTGCACTGGCCATTGTGGCCAATCACAGCGCGTCCTTACTCAAAAGGGGGAGGATTCCATGCTGCTTTCTGCTGGACTGGGAGCCTGGGAGGAGGCGGAGGGCGGTTGACAGGAAAACCTGACACAAATAGTTTCGTCTTCTCCGTTTCAGATAGCAAACTACCGTAGTCCCCGGTGTAAAAGGGCATGCTTTGGATGCTTTGCACTCTTCCCATTTGCCGCTGTGCTTGTGTTTGTTTTCCGGCTGCTGGAGCAGCATGGTTGCTCGTGTGCGATGCCGTCTCAGAACCCGAATCCGAGGCAGAAACCATAGTGAGTGGGAAGAGTTTAAACTTTAAAGCATTGCGGACTGGCACTGCTGCCTGCTGCCCAACATGAACACCGTGTCTTGACATACTGTCCCTTATTATCGTAAAGTCGGGTAGTGTACACTGTTTATTTTTGCACCGAGGAGCCATGTGTGTCTGACTGTCTAACTACGTACGTCGCCTCAGCTAAAAACAAAAGGGAACTAGGGAAGCCTGATGTATGCTTCGCCGTACGATGTGTCGCATGTTAAAAAAATGGCTGATCTGCAAGCTCACAACGTGTCGCAACACGTTGTGAGCTAGTAGATCGGTTATTTAAATACAAAATAATAAAAAATCTAAATATTGCTTTGATGCTCATATTATCCTTAGGAAGTATTAAGTTGTTTTTATTATAATATGCATTCCATAGGGCTGGACCACACATGGACCTAGATTTTAGCAAATTTAGATTTTTTTAATAATGGGATGAATCTACAACAATTGCAATACCCTCCATTGACTCCCCACTCATCCAATAAATATTGTTTTGCTATACGTTATTCATCCCTCTTTTATCCATCCGGCGAGACGGGTTGCCGCATTTTAGGAGCATCAAGAAACTCCTCAGGTGCTCTTCTGAGTACTAGACCAAAAAAGTTGTGTGCAGCCCTGCCTATAGACAGCTCTGTGTGTGGCTGTGTCCCTGGGTCTGTCTGTCCCTGTGTCTGTCTGTCCCTGTGTCCCTGGGTCTGTCTGTCCCTGTGTCTGTCTGTCCCTGTGTCCCTGGGTCTGTCTGTCCCTGTGTCTGTCTGTCCCTGTGTCCCTGGGTCTGTCTGTCCCTGGGTCTGTCTGTCCCTGTGTCCCTGGGTCTGTCTGTCCCTGTGTCCCTGGGTCTGTCTGTCCCTGTGTCCCTGGGTCTGTCTGTCCCTGGGTCTGTCTGTCCCTGTGTCCCTGGGTCTGTCTGTCCCTGTGTCCCTGGGTCTGTCTGTCCCTGTGTCCCTGGGTCTGTGTGTGGCTGTGTCCCTGGCTGTGTCCGAGCACGGAAATAGCGTTATAGCGTTTGTTCACCACCAAGTGTCACTGTTGACGGGTCTGATTTTTCACTATCATTTTGTATACGTTGTCTTTTAAGATTTGTATACAGTATTGCTTTGCTTTAGTATAGTATAGGTTGAAATGTCTCTATTTCTCCTTTGGTATAATATTGTGTTGCACCTCCCTGGCCTCCCATAACTATTAGGAATTGAGGTATCGTGCGTCGACAATCACTATAGTATTCTCTCCTTCATGCACAACAATCTACTGTATACACATTCACACGCGCAAGCACACAATTCGCCTCCCCCCAAGTGCACGCGCACGCACGCACGCACGCGCATACACGCATAATACGGTTACACACGCGCACACCCACACCACACTCCTCTCAACTGCACCATTACACAGTGGATTTAGCATCCAATTGTCACATTCAGCGGGCCGCCGATATGGAGACGGATCGGCTTCGGTCAGCTGTAGCTGTACCCGCCGGGGGGGGATGGTGCTGCTGAATGGAATGAGTTCTGCCCCGCGAGGAGGAGCGTGTACGTACAGTAGCATCTGTTTTTTGGCACCGTGCCTCTCTCTCTGCCTCTCTCTCTGCCTCTCTCTCTGCCTCCTCTCTCTCTGCCTCTCTCTCTGCCTCCCTCCCTCTCTCTCTGCCTCCCGGGCAACGGTGCGCGGAACGGACGCTCTCCCTGGTTCCCTAGCATACCGTATTCCATACTGTGTATATATACGAGAGCACCTGCTGAGTGCGTGTGTGAAGTGAAGATTCCCCCCTGATTAATGGCGGGCTGCGTCACGATCACGCCCGTGGGAAAACCAGCAGGCTGGAAGGCCCCCCCCCCCCCCCCCCCCAGAGACGCATTAACCCATTCTGGGCGGGAACCCCTTTTGGTGGTTGTTATAATTTAGCTATTGAAAAATAGCAGATCTACAAGCTCATACACACATACATATGAGCTTGTAGGTCTGCTATTTTTTTTTTAATCTTTCAAATATGGCCGCAAATCATTGAATATATATTTCAGAGTGAACATTTTTAACGAAAATATTTGCTTCTGGTGGGGGGGAGGGGGGGCGGGGTTCACTGGAACAACATATTTTGAGATGGGGGTCCGTGTGGCCCAATAGAGATAATTCTGGGGGTCCTTGACGTGAAAAAGGTTGAGCACCACCGACACATAGAAACATAGGTTTTTCAGATTTAGAAGCCTTTTTTTTTATCGACCAGTCCAAAATGGTTTAATCATCAATCATCCGCTAAAGCGCTTATCATCGCTGCTCAACAGTTGTCGTGATTATTTCACCGTTTGTGGTTTTCTGCTGTTGTCGGGTCCTTCTTTCCAACGGTTGTCGGTATGGCTTGTGGCGCGCGGCGGAGTCGTTTAAATAAACATAGGAGAAAGGTCTATCAAAGACGCATGCCCGGGGTTTGGCAAAGCGCTTCATGCAGAGACATGAAAGCCCCCCTTTTTGCGAGTGTTACAGTACAGACGACGTCGTCGTCGTGCAATTTTATCTATGTCCTCCACCTGTTCATAGACGTTATAGAATGGTTTATTTTTGCTTCTTCGGTCTCCCATAGACCAGTGGTTCTCCAACTTTGTTCATGTCGAGGATCCCCTAAATTGACACTAATTAGCCCGCGGACCCCCATTTTGAAAAGATATGCCCCCATAAGAGAATATATTTACGGCTCTAGCAGAGATTCTCAATTCTCATAATTAAAAAAATGAAGAAAATATTAGATTTTTCAAAGTTGGTGTTGGTGTAACTTTATACATTACTTGCATGAGAGGAGGAGAGGTGGTGGAGTTAGCTGCTTTAGTTTAGCAGACAGTTTGAGGGTCCAATGGAGTTAAGAGGTTGTTTTTCCAAAGTGCTTTCTACTACCGTACTTTTCATTGGTTCAACAATTCAGTTCAATAGCAGTGATTTAGGGAGATTTTCTTTTTTTGAATCCTGCAAAGAAATTCAACATAACTTGTGAGGAGCTCATTTATGTACAGTAGTGGTTCCCAAACTTTTTCATGCCAAGTACCCCCAAATTGACACTAATTATCCCGCGGACCCCCCATTTGAAAAGGTAAGCCAGGGACCCCCATAAGAGAAGCTTTTTACGGCTCTAGCAGTGATTCTCTAGCCGTTTAATTTCAAGGACCTCCAGTTTGACCTGCATTAGTCTATACATTAAATGTAATTTCTATCTCTGGGACCCCAATTTTTGTATTGTAAAATCAATGTTAATTTCACTCTGAGAGTGTACAAATGGAACCAAATGGACCCGTTAGGGTTAGGGAACTCCCTCAAGGACCCACCCCCCCCCCCCGGACCCCATTTTGGGAACCACTGATGTACAGTATGTTATGCGTCACATAACCATGGTATTGTGGGTAATGTGGGTTTTTTTGTCCCAGCCCTAATGGGTCAATGAAAGTGCCACCTCAGAGAGACACCCTCTGTAATGGCCTTTTCCACCTGATATCCACCGGCTTACCCACAGCAAGCAGGGCTGCATTTTACACCTTGTTATGGTGTAAATGATCCAAATCAGCCTCGGGAATGAAACACACACACACACACACACACACCTTCCCCTGCCAAGGGCGTCCTCTTCCGCACCACTGACCGCCTGAAGGACCCTACAGACCTGCTGAAAACCAGCCTGTAATTTAACTCTGGGAAGAGTACACACACACACACACACACACACACACACACACACACACACACACACACACACACACACACACACAAAGTAATTAAATGGACATGTGTATAAGTGTGCAGTTATACACAACATTGGTGCGCTCTTCAAAGTTACTAATGGACAAACAATTAATAAGTTATAGTGCAGTATAGTACAATTAATAGTACGACGCATTAGTCTTTTCCAGTGGCCATTATACAGGGCCTCTCTCCCCGTGAGACAAGATGGTGGAGAGTGCAGAGAGGGGTGAGACTTCTATAGAGTCCTTTGATAAGTCTCAAATGAACGCTAGTATAAAAAGAAAAAAAAAAGTTCTACGAGGTGAGAGTTCCGCCGAGGGGGAGATAAGTGGGGTGGGTCACGTACGGGGGTTCTGGAGAGATGAGAGGGAGAGAGAGAGAGAGAGAGAGAGAGAAATCATTAGGCCATTTTAGTCGGGAACCCCTTTTGGTGTTAGCATTACGTTATGCTTTAGCTATTTAAAAAAATAGCAGATCTACAAGCTCATAGCGCGCCACCGAGTGGCGCGCTACGAGCTTGTAGGTCTACTATTTTTTTTAAATCGAAGAAGAGCGACTGACATGGAAACATAGGGCTTTTTCAGAAAACTGTCATTTTCAAACAGACATTTTTATAGAATCTGATCTCAGGTCAGAATGGGTTAAGACTGCCTGCTCTCCTTGCGTGTGGACCATGCGGACATCAGTGGCCATAGTGCAGTGAGGAGGAGGAGGAGGAGGGTGTGGGGTCTGTGAGAGAAAGTTGGGGGCGAGTGATGCAGGGAGAGAATACTAATCAGTGGTGTGGCATGGGGTCTGGCTGTCATGGCCCTGCGCCATCAGCCCAGCAAATTGGAAAACATTTTAATGGTTTTCTGTCCGCTCCTCCCTCCCCTTTTCCCCGCCCGGGTCTGACTATCGCGCGCACGCACGCGCACACACACACACACACACACACACACACAGTAAGTCATGCCACAATGAAGAACTATACATGTGTACACACACACACACACACACACACACAACACGTACACAGTGGGGACCAGAGAGAGAGAGAGAGAGACCGTGAGAGTGAGAATACTGTACTCTGAACTGCTGCACTATACATTATTCAGAGCGGTGGCATGCACCTCGGCCAACTTATGACAATGAGCCCTGTGTGTGTGCCACAGAGAAATGCACCCATGTTTTCCATGCTATGTTTGCATGCAAACAAGCAAAGCCCCTTTAGAGATCGGAGTGTGAGATGTGACGCGCCTGACAGTATGTTTGAGCCGTGGCGCGATAGAGGATTACCATTAGAGTATGTAAATACACACATTGCTATATGAGATATGATGTGACGACACTGTATTCAATCCCTTAAACCCTAGCATATACTGTACACTACAGTACTGCATTGACCAAGAGGTCTACACTTGGTCAGCACATTGTGAGCTTGTGAAATATGCTATCTTCGGCATTTAAATTCACTTATTTAAACCGACTGTTCAAAAATATCATTTTGAAAGCTCGGATCTAAATGAATTGGGTCACTCTGTGCGGAACGTTCAGCTTTTCTTCTGTCCAGACTGTGTGTGTGTGCATGCGTGCGTGCATGTGTCCGTGCGCACGCAACCTCCTGTACAGCTACATGGCCATTTGAAAATAGCTGATCTACAAGCAGAGATGAATCAGTGTTGATTTTGTCAACTACAATTTTTTTCACTGATGAAAAACTAAATAATACAAAATAAAAACTAGGCTATGAGGACTAAAACTTGGGACTAAATGTGGAGACTAATGGAGAAGAGATTGATTGGAGAATTCCGAACATTGCTGGCCCACAATAACCTATACCTGACACTGCGCAGAAAGCTTGGAATACGGATGTGTATATTACAGGAAACTCCCGTTAATCTTTCCAACAAACTCCCGTAAACTCCCGAATTGTGCCATCACACCTGTATATTACCGTATATTAACTGTATATGTGAGTCCAAGTGTCCCTGAGCTCTAAGACACTTAACCCCAGACTGTTTCACTCAGCTGGGTGAAATTTGTTATGTATGAAACATAAGCTTTTGGCTAAATTTACTATGGGCTCCATCTTGCGCCACCCCTTACCCCTTATCCCTAAACGTATTTGCCATTATTTACTATTTTAAAACATAAAAAAATAGTTAAACTAGCCAATCTACATCGACACGTTGTTAGCTTGTAGATCGGCTATTTGTACTATTTTAAAATCACTTACTGTAAGTTGAAGCGTTTTCTTTAACAAATATGCTACATTTCATGATCTAAACTCACACGAGTATACTAAGGCACCAATACTGATGTTAGGTATATGTATTTATGACATTTGAGAAAGATTTTGTGTTGCCAAAATTAATAATAACAAATGTTATAAGCAAAAACGGCAGCACAAGAATTTCGTTTTTTGGTTATACACTTTTATAATACATTTCTGGCTTGTGACAAAATACTGCAGAATATTACGAGGATAACTTTTAACCCAGAAGGGTATACGCAAACAATGCATTGAATGAGTATAGTGCCCATGACGTGGGAACAAAATTCATTTTCTAGGCACTTTTTCTTGGGTCCCGACACAGCCTAACAGCCTAAATAAGATAAACAAACAACAGGACATGAGGAAAAAAAGGCTTTTACAAAGAACTTCATAATTCCCAAAAGGTGTAAAAATGCAGACTTGCAAAGAAAAGGATTCCAGGGCACTCCGTCTTTGATGGATTTATTTCTGAGCACGGCAACAAGAACATGACAAATAAGTAAAATTTGTAATATTCATAATGTCTCTTTCATCTCCCCGACTTTGATGAGAGTATAAATACATACAGTATAGGCCTACATTTCCAAGCAGCATATATCACCCCCCCCCCCCCCCCCCAAAAAAAAAGAATATTCCGTAGTGTGTTCACCCCTGCCTCTAAGTGTGTATAGTATCACACTAGTATGTCACCAGTGGTACTGTCATTGTGACTGGCACGGCGTAGCTGATGTCAGTGATATTTTAATTGAAGACACGGCGCGGATTTCTACTTTGCTGAATTATGTGCTGAGATTTACATTCTCATTATCTTGTACCTTTTTTCCTCGTTAATTCATTTTGCAGTTGAATAGATTCCAATATAGTATGATGATGACGGCAACGGACAATGGACAATTATTCCCTGCCTTGTGCATTTAGTATTGTAATCATATATATATATATATATATATATATATATATATATATATATACCTGGATATATTCCGAACCCATCCCCCCCCCCCCCCCGCACCCTCTTCTTCTCCATCCCTCCCCCCATTGCTCCACACTACCTTTCTCACTCTCTGGCTCATCCTAGAGCAGTGCTACTCAACCCGCATGTGGCCTCTGCTCAACCCATTCTGACCTGAGATCAGATTCATACGAGGTTTCCACTGGACACACACTGGTCTGATTAACCCATTCTGACCTGAGATCAGATTCTAAAAATGTCAGTCGTTCTTCGATTTTCTTTTCAAAAATAGCAGACCTACAAGCTCGTAGCGCGCCACCGAGTGGCACGCTACGAGCTTGTAGGTCTGCGAGCTTGTAGGTCTTGTAGCTTGTAGGTCTGCTAAAATAATGTTAGCATTATGTTATGCTTTAGCTATTGAAAAATAGCAGATCTACAACACAACGCACATGTGAGCTTGTAAATCTGCTATTTTCAAATGGCCGAAATGCATATAAAGCTGAAGTGATTAATGTATATTTTGTAATAATAATCCAAATTTGCAAAGTAACTAGTAACTAAAGCTGTACAAATAAATGTAATGGAGTAAAAGTACAACATTTGGATCGGAGATGTATAGTGGAGTATAGAAGTAAAAGTATTGGAAATTGGAAATACTCAAGTAAAGTACAAATACCTCAAAATTGGACTAAAGTACAGTACTTAAAGTAAATGTACTCGGTTACTTTCCACCACTGCGTATATAAAAGCTCATCCTGGAGTGTCCACAAGGGAATGCCCTGCTGGGCGCTGCGTGGGTGTTATATAGTGGCAAGCAGAGTCTGACGCCATTGTGTCATCATTTCTCTCTCTCTCTCTCACACACACACACACACACGCACGCACACACACACACACGGTGACACACCTATATCCGGCGTGTTCATATCAGTGAGAACATATTGTATTTCAATCACCGCAGGCGTATTTGAAATAAGTAAATAATTGTGACAAAATTTGACTGTGGATTTTTTTTAATTTTCGTTATTTCATGTCATGTGAAAGCAGGGAATCATAGCTTCAAATTGACATATTGGTTGTTCAGTTTGGACCACCAGTTTTGGAGATGTGGCTTATAGAGTAAATGTCTTGCAGAAAACAGCGAGTTGAGAAAAGAGGCTTGAAAGGTTCACTTCTGTGGTCTCTAGCTACATGTTTGGGCATTTATTTAATATTTACATGTCGATTTCAGCCCTGACACTTATTTCAGACATGCTCTAGTATGTGAAGATATTGTATTTCAATCGCCGCAGGCGTAAGGACACATATTCCGAACAGAAGGTGTTTTTATTAGTCTGAGGTGGATAGACGTGACGTTCGTGGCACGATGCTTCTCTCTTCTCTTAGCCGAGCCTCCGAGCGATTCCAGAGAGCTGCATGAGGTTGTCTGTGCTGTAACCCTAACCCACTCTCTGTTTGTCTCAGGACTCATCTTCGTAGATTTGTATTGGTGGTTTAATTATGGCTGTGAAGCTCGTATATACCGACTGGAGCTAAAATAAAAAAACATCCCATGATGACTCAATGCTAGATTAGATTAGATATTAAAGATTAGATTAGATTAGATGTTTTATTGTCATTGCATAATATGTAGTGAAAGTGCACAACACAACTTTGTTCGGCAGCGATCCACTCCACAACAGCATAGCGGTATGAAAGCATAAAATAAGCATCATACACAAAACTAGGGGTGTTAAAAAAATCGATTCTAATTAGAATCGCGATTCCCGTTATAAACGATCCAAAATCGATTCATAATTTCCAAAAATCGTTTGTTCTTTTTTTTTTCTGCTTACAGTTACAGTTTTCACTAAATGGTGTTTGTGATATGAAATGTAAGATTACGCTAATCACAGTAAACGTCATGTCTTCAGTCATTTTCAAGTTACTGTAGTCAGTAGTCAGTCAGTACTATAGTCACTTCAGATCAGCACAGCTTTATTGTATTGTAGTATTGAATCGAGAATCGTTTTGAATAGACAATCGTTTTGAATCATTGAAAAAAAATGCTTTAATCGTTTTTGGATTGAGAATCAAGTTGAATCGAATCGTGACCCCAAGAATCGGAATCGAATCGTGAGACACCCAAAGATTCACAGCCCTACACAAAACCAACACCCCAAGGCCCTGAAACTTCATATGTTGGATCTGACTCATCCTCACACATTGTATGATGCAAGGACATACAAACAAATATATATATAGCAGCAGGACATAACATTAGCACCGTCGCTGACCACTTGGTTGCCGTGTGTTTGGGCTGCCAACCTTCCCGACGAGAGCGCTGCATTTCCTCATGTAGATTGGCTATACTTTGGCCGTTTGGTATAAGTTCCTGTCCTTTGTTATTACTAGCCCTTACCCGTTGTGAGATATTGCCCCCCCGCAGGCGGGGCAATATCTCTATCTCTATCTGTATATCTCTATATATATCTCTATCTGTATATCTCTATATATATATATATATATATCTCTATATCTATATATAATATCTCTATCTGCGCCCTGGGTGTGCGTTTTTGCATTTTTAATTCACTAATACATCCATTGATTGGCAGTGAGGAGCTATGGCAGTTACAGTGACACACATTCATTCATTCAGACAGACAGACATTGGCTTAATTATAGTATGATGAGGATCAGCTTGGCACTTTGGCACATTTTGTTGCCCCCCCCCCCCCCCCTCACGCTCGGTCCTATATACAGTACGCACAGTGCGTCGTGCGCGTATGCCTACTGCATAACATTTACCCAAATGACTGCATTTACAGTATGTACCGTACAGTGTAGCTTTTTTCAAGCATTTGTGACCTTTGACTGAGAGACTGCCATTGGAGGGAATCATAGCTTCAAATTGATATATTGGTTGTTCAGTTTGACCCCCCAGTTTTGGAGATATGGCTTATAGAGTAATGTCTTGCAGAAAACAGCGAGTTGAGGAAACAGGCTTGAAAGGTTCACTTCTGTGGTCTCCAGCATTACACCTAGCTACATGTTTGATCATATTCTGACCACTCAAAGTGCTTTGCAATGTATCAGCCAATTCACACTTTCATATAATACACTGAACGGCACAGGATTCCAAAGTGGAAAGGAGAGAAACATGGCAAAGATTTAATATTTAAAAAAACACTTAAATGAAAAGATTGTTTTGGCCCCCTGTATTTTTTGGGCAAAAAAAGGTTCCGTTTTGTAGCTCAAGGACACTTTTAGCGCGATGCCGGGAGGGACCGCGATCGAACCTATTTAATTCCCAGGTGGCTGCGTGCTCTCGTCAGCAGCATCCCCCGCAGCGATGCGTCGAGGCGAAAGGACAACTTCATCCCCGCGATAGCAAACCGAAGCACGGGCTCATTATGTCTGTCATTATGTCTGTTCTATCTCCCTTCCAAATGCTCCGGCGCGGCCGTCTCTCTCTGTTACCCAGAGTGACTTGGCAAAGCCCCTCGTATATGTCAAACACTGGCCGCAAAGAATGTTGGCACAGCGTTTCTTAACGACTGACGCCCAGGTGGCAGCAATCGAGGAGCTTCTTCGTTCTGGTCAGTGGTCTCTCTCTCTCTCTTGGCATCAGGTGCACTGACGAGCCGTCCGCTACGCGTCTGGCATGTTTTGTTTTGTCGAAAAACCCGTTTTAATTGCCTCCAGAATGAAATAACAATCCACAATGTTTTGCCACTGTGTCACATCATATTATGTGTCATTAGCTCTATTGCTCTCAGTTGTGATTAACCCATTTTGGGCCGGGAAACCCCATTTGGTTGTTGTAAAACATTATGTTATGATTTAGCTATTGAAAAATAGCAGATCTACAAGCTCATAGCGCGCCACTGAGTGGCGCGCTACGAGCATGTAGGTTTGCTATTTTTGAAAAATCGTGAAAATGTAGCACAAATCTTTGAATATATATTCTTTCAGAGCAAATGTTTTTAACTCAAATATTTGCTTCTGAGAGGTTCCTGGAACAACATATTTTCAGATGGGGGTCGGAGGCCAATTACATATAATTTTTGGGGTCCTTGACATGAAACATTGAGCACCACTGATATAGAAACGAGGTATTTCAGAAAACGGTCAGAATTTAGGTCAGGCCTAAATGTGTTAACTGCAGATCCTCGCTTGTTTTGTGCTGTCCCTCCATGATTGAACATAAAGATGCATGCCAGACAGTGAACATAACAACATGATACATGATCCCCAGTCTGCTCGCGCTTGTTCCTCTGAGATACTGTAACTTATGGTAGACGTTGTACGGTACAGCACGAGTCGTGGTCCAGCCAGCGCTGTCAGCGTTTCTTCTTTTGACAAGACGAGACGAGACGTGACGCTGACGCGACCGGGGGGGGGGGGGGGGGGGGGGGGGGGGACACCATAACGAGACAGGCGACACTCGAGAGTCTGGTATAGCAAACGTCAACTTTCACATAACCTCACCTGTTTTATTTGATTTTCTCACGTCAACGTGTCCATCTTATATACAGTAGCGCAGCCTGACGTATAGGTATACAGAGAGAAAGACGAGGCGAGAGGCGTCGCGTTACGTTAGACCGACGTCCAACATGTCACACTAAAACACGCCCGCTGTCTATTACAGGAGAGGTCCCTGAACCCCGTTCCCCGATGACGAAGCGGAGAACGTTTATTGGCAAGCGTTAAGGACAGAGGTCCGCGCCGCCCGCTTGACGGATATACGAGGGTGCAAACAGCTGGAAGTTTCTTCATCGACCCAGTCTGACGTGTGTGCAGACAGCTCAAGGTGAGGTACGCGCGCGGTCGAGACCAAAGACGACGAGTTAAAAAAACTTTTCTTCTGCCTTATAGTTTAGTCTCTTTCTTTCTTTCTTTCTTTCTTTCTTTCTTTCTTTCTTTCTTTCTTTCTTCTCCTCTGAAGTTTTCCTATGCGGAAAAAAAAGTTATCCGTTAATCTATCTCATTCGATTCCCTCGGCAGGTGATCTCCAACCTCTCGTTAATGTATGAATATCATGCCGCCTCATGCTCTGATTTACCATTCAAATTTATTAACCCGTTTTGGGCGGGAACCCCCTTTTGGTGTTTTAAGCATTACGTTGTACTTTAGCTATTGGAAAATAGCAGATCTACAAGCTCATAGCGCGCCACCGAGTGGCACGCTTGTAGATCTGTTATTTTTGAAAAATCGTGAAAATGTCGCCTCAAATCTTTAATACATATTCTTTCAGAGTTTCAGTTTTTAACATATTTTCAGTCAGGGGCATATTACATATAATTGTTGGGGTCCTTGACATGAAATATTGAGAACCACTGATGTAGAAACATGAGTTTTTTTTTTATTTCGACGTCGGGCCTGAATGGGTTAAACAAGACGGGGTCTAATGGCGGAGATGCTCCCGTGTGGACCCATGCAGACTCAACTGGGCCAGTCTATGACGTCGGTCTATGCTGAATACGACTCCAGGGGAAGGTTTCAACACCGTTCACTTTCATTTCATATAAAATGTAAGTTAAAACATATATATTTATAAAAAACACGTGAGAAGGAGGTACTTCCTTGGCCTATTGGCAGCATGCATAATACATTTTATGGCCCCAGACAGAGAAACAAAACACACGTGCATGCACGCACACACACACACGCGCACACACGCACACGCGCGCGCGCACACACACACACACACACACACACACACACACACACACACACACAACAATTTAGACAATTAGGAGATGCTCCTATCTAGAGTGACTTGAATCCTATAGTCAATAAACAACAGGGTAAATTGTCACATAAGTGAAGTGCAGAGAGAACAAAGTAGTGCTGCACAGAAACTAGGGGACACCATGGTAAACATCAAAACCAATCTGTCTAAATTGCTTTCCGTCAATATTCTAAATAACATCCTTAACATTTTGTTAGTGAACTATAGTAGTATCATGCATAGTAAACACTAAACAAGCATCAATCGGAAAGTTGTCAGACACAATTGGGAGTGGCTCTGCTGCTTTGCCTGCAAGGGAGAGTTTGTGAAGGGGGTTGAGAGCCAGAAGGGGGTAGTCTGGGACGCGTCGATAAAAGAAAAAGAAAAAAACTCCCAACAAGTCTCTATAAAAAAGGCTCCAACTTGAGGCTGGTGCCTCTTTCCCCCCAGACAATTGGGTTCTCACAATGTGTTTTAGGTGAACTTGAAGGCTTTTGTATCATTTTCAGTGGGATGCAACCTCGCCACAAATGAGTTCTTAGAAACCGACTCTGAGGGAGAGATTTCACATTCCCCGTGGTGCTGTTGTGTTCCCCCCATGGGATGGGAACCATACACAGAGGTGTATGGTTATACTGTACTTCCATTGTGTCATATATCGCAATGTTGGCTGCCTCTGTCTCCCTCGCCAGCCCAAGCTTCCCTGTGTTATTAAGTTACAGAGGTAATGCCATGGGCTGGTACTATACTATATAAGGACAGATTGGATTCCTCTCTTTCTCTGGAATTCTCTCGCTGGTAAAGAATTACTTGTGGATATCTCTTTCATACACCGTATATAGGTATAGCAGAAATACAGCAAATAGTAATATAGTATATGTTTCAGCTCCTGTCTATGTCAAAATATATCATTACAGTACAGTATGTTCCCCCATATTACATTTCCTGTAACTTGGCTAAAAAATAAAATACAATTTTACATCTGTAGGCTACTATAGTATTTTTCTTATTTAAAACAAATGTATAAATCTAAAAATATATATATATATATATATATTTTTTTTTTTAACATTGATTGTTTTGCAGTTTAGGAATGTTCAAGCCTTTTTTAAGATTTGTTTTGGGGCTTTTTTATGCCTTTATTGACAGGATAGTATAGGACATGGGGAGCGAGAAGGGGAGTGACATGATGCAGCAAAGGTCGTCTGGAACGGGACCTCGGTGTGCCCCGGACGAGTCCAGGACGAGTCCAGGACGAGTCCAGGACGAGTCCAGGACGAGTCCGGGACGAATAATAAAGTTGTCCTTTAACACAGATTTCCCAACTGTATAGATTGGCAAGGGAAAACATCAGCTCATAAAAGAGTGCATAAAACACAAAATCTTGGCATTGGCAGTGCCAGGTCACACTCTGGTAGAGAGTCAACCTGGGCCATTGTTGAATCTTTCTTTTTTTCTTTTTACTATGATTGCAATCACCCCTTTGGAGCTCTGCGCTGCACACCGGGCCAAGTTGTAATGGCAGCAGAGCATTTAAATATTTACCAAGTGCTGCAAAGCTGCTGGCTGAGCTTGCCAGGCGAGCAAGCCAGTGTCACTCTCCGCACTGTGTGAAATGACGATAAAAGCGTCTTCAGATCACAAACCGCAGCACTACAGACTTCTCTGTGTGTGTGTGTGTGTGTGTGTGTGTGTGTGTGTGTGTGTGTGTGTGTGTGTGTGTGTGTGTGTGTGTGTGTGTGTGTGTGTGTGTGTGTGTGTGTGTGTGTGTGTGTGTGCGCGTGTGTGCACACGTGTGTGTGTGTGCGCCTCTCAAGTAGCTAGCAAACCATTTTTGCGATATAAGAACGTTAACTGCTGCCGTAGCCTATACCGTATTGTTACCAATATAAGACAACTCTTTTCAACTACTTTTAGGATATTTCCATTGCAATATATATCTTATATTTCAGGCCAATAGGGTATATATATTTTACAAAATGTTAGTGTCTATAATATCATGCCCAAAATAGTGATGCCGAGTTGAAAGTGCCTGAGTTCCTTCAGCTGCAAAAACGATGTGGGCTGGGGCATTTTACTTTGAAGTTTCAAGTTTCAACTTGAAACGCTGGCTCTGAAGTTTCTGAACCAATCAGAGCGTTGCTTCCCTCCAGGCTATGGGAGAGGAAGTCTCTCACATGCAGTGTCATTTGTAAACAAAGTGACAGATATAGAGACGTGGATTGGATTCCTCTCTTTCTCTGGAATTATCGCGCTGGTAAATAATTACTTGTGGATATCTCTTTCATATACGTATTTATTGGCTTTTTATGTGGGCCTCGACATGTCATCACGCAGCACAGTTTCCCCCCCCCTCTCTCATTAGAAGGCAACAGTGCAGCACTATCCCTCTCTCTGTTTCTGGCACAACAGCGCCCCTACCTATTTTTTTGGCATTCATTGTTAGGTATGCCCATATGATGACCACGGATATGGTCTAAAAGTGTTTTCATTTCTCTACAACTTTAAGCTTGAAGATCAGTTCAGACACTGTTGTGTGATGGGCGTGCAGTATATGAATGGAGCTAGGAGACGATGGACGTGTCATTCTAGGGGTTATGAATAGAATCCACCGTGGTTGTTTTTGGCATTTTCAATTTTAGTTTTAGTCACAGTCTCTTGAATAGTTTTCATTTAGTTTTAGTCACATTTTAGTCTTTAGTGTTTGTCTAGTTTTAGTCAACAAAAAAATCACAAGATTTTAGTCGACTAAATCTACAGTTGAATTAGTCGACTAAAATGTATTTTGGCGGGTCTTGACTGTTCATACTCTTGCTGAAAATAGCCGATCTAAAAGCTCACAACGGGTCGCGCTGCGACCCGTTGTGAGCTTGTAGATCAGCTATTTTCAGCATACAACCAACTGTAAAATGACTTATACTGGATCTCTTGTCCACTATAGTCCCTTCCTAACATTTCACTCTAGTTTTTATTTGTTGACGAAATTGTCAGTATATTTAGTCTTAGTTTGAGTCATCACTCATCATAGCTTAGTTTTTATTTCGTTTCCATTTAGTTTTAGTCAGTGGAAAAAGGTAGTCGACGAACATTTTTTGTCTTAGTTTTAGTCGACGAAAACAACACGCACACATATCTCTCTCTCTCTGTCGCTCTAATTAATTAGTCTCATGTCCAGCAGCTGTGCCTAGTTTCTCTGCCGGGAGCTGCCTATGCCATAAAAAGCATAGGTGAGTTCCAGTCTAGTGTCCTTGAGAAATACACTGAACCCCTGATTGCTCCCGATGAGCAGATTGGTGCCTTGGCATGGTTTCCCCCGCCATCGGTGTATGAATGTGTGTGTGAAGTGAATGTAATGCCTTGGACAAAGGAAGGTGCTATATAAAAAATGCACCATTTAGTATAGGGCGATCTTTATTGCTGCGCTAGTGGCTCCTGCAGGCTTTTTAAAAGTATTATTTATTTCTATACCTTTATTCACCCATGAGGTGCTGAGCACCAGTGCTCTGTTATACAGCAGCACTGACTGCACGATCACACGGGTTGAGCCCATTTCTGCTTGTGCACCCCTTGGTCCTGATTCTTCAACGCGTTTCCGCTGATATAATGATGTGACGCTAGCGGAAAGGCATTTACGTGGATTTCCCACATTAATTTGGAATTCATGGAAATGGCCGTGAACTTGACGCTCACGTAGGTTTGTCGGAAACTCCGTCAAATCCTACGGGACGTCTTTAGGTGGCGGAGAAATTTGCGGAAGCATACACTTGCATATAGATTTATTCAGAAGGCTTTAGTCTTCATGCTGAATCAATAAATTGTTACCAAATCTCAGATAAAATATGTAGGCATGTGTCCCCAACATATTGGTCGATCAGCACATAAAGAAATTATAGCCTATATAATAAAAGCTGAGTGCACTTGTATGCCTAAATGCATGCATTCTAGGCAAGTTAGTAGAGTCCCATACAGAAACTGCCCTTGCAAGCCCGACACCTTTTTATTTATTTATTAGGATATTACTATAGCATGCACGATTGCGCTTCTCACTTGACAGCTTTCTACTCGCAGTGCAACGCGTTGTGAGCTTGTAGATCGGCTCTCGAGTCTCGCGCATGTTAAAAAACAAACTCACAATTATAATAAGAACATAGGTTTATCTGCATTCTGCACTGTACGAATCCAACATTGTTTAGTGTAGTAATGTCTGCAGTAGGCGGCAGGCCTATTGAAATTGTTTTGTTACGGAGCTCCTTGAGTCAGTTGACAGTCGGTCGGTGTGTGTGTGTGTGTGTGTTTGTGTGTGTGTGTGTGTGTGTGTGTGTGTGTGTGTGTGTGTGTGTGTGTGTGTGTGTGTGTGTGTGTGTGTGCCGGCCTGCAGGGTGTGTGTGTGTGTGTGTGTGTGGGGGGGGGGGGGGGGGGGGCAGACAGCAGCGTGCTGCCGATCCGATTCACATTGGAAAATGAATAGGGTTATATAGCCCTATATAAAAAATAGAAGACCACATTAGCCTAATGAATGGCATCAGCGTGTTTGAAAGTCGACCAGTCATATCATATTTTTAAGCCAGCTCACCTCCACTCGCGCTTGTTCACAAACATGACGGACAGACTTTATAATAATGTATATTGATATTGATCACATGCATGGATGCCACACACAGAATAGTTTAACTCACTGGATAAACTCACTGGATTATAATTTCTTCAGACAAGAGGATCCCAGGCCTACGAGGTATAGGCCTATAATTATTCACTTATGAATGTATAGGCTACTGTTCTTTATCGCGCAAACAGTGTCGAGGGCCCATGCCCCCCTCCCCCCCTCTCTCTCTCTCTCTAGCTCTCTCTCAAAAGACGACTTTTGCATTGACATATATCCGATATTTTAAATATCGGATATGTTTTACCTCTGCAGGTGTGAGTGAGCACCCGCCTTGGTCCCGAACTTAATTAAATAAATTATAATGATAATTGATACACGCACCGTTGTAAGCTTGGAAATCTTTTTATTTCCTTTGGTGTCCTTTGATGGATTGATGTTTGTACATATATAGTAGCCTACAGTGGTAATATACAATGGTGCAAAAACGACATAACATAAAAGCCCTAACTGTCCTGTGTAGAATTATTAAATTAATAGAGTCCGGGCTATATTCATAGCAGTGACCGCGGCTGTGATTTCTTTCCAGCAATCATTTTTATTGTAATTTGTGAAGACGCTATATAGTCTGCAGCTGCAAAGCCCTTTTTCTTTTTTTGACAGACGGATCTCAGACAAACTGCTGTCTGCTGAGTCATGCTTGAAGCCTTTTATGGTACGATATGGGGCGTGGATCAATGCAGATGAGGTTGTCGGGTGCTTTTCCGATCACTTTGCACCCGCTGCATTCAGTATGACATACACCTGCGATATGCCTGCGAACCTGTGGTACACACCACGCTCTGAATAACACGTCATCTCAACGTAGCTTGATCGGACGGATAAATACGATATCTGTTTCCGCCACCGTTATACTCTGGCACATTTCGTTTTTGAAGAATCAGGACCCTTATCTTTATTCATAACCAAATGTATCTTTCCCTTCTTTTGTATTAATGGTCTCCTAATCTCTCTAGATGCATTTAGGCTACTGAACCAATATTCCCGGTCACAATATTATGAGAATACACTTTTTATCGCCGTGGTGAATTCGATTCACTTTTGACAAACCTACACAGCAAGATATACCTCTCAATTGGAATATTGAATTTGGCGACGCAATCATCAAACTATAATTCACCGAATGTCTGAGTGTGTGTGACTGTGAGTGTGTGTGTGTGTGTGTCCGACCGCATTTTATCTCCTCATTATCTCCTCATTGCCTGCACCAATCGCTCCCACTTTTCACACAGGCATTGACCATATGAATATGGAGGGCGTGACGGAGCCCTTTTTTCGATTTGACACATTAATGATTATTAATTTATTTATTAGTGAATTAAAAACGCACCCGGGTGCAGTACCCCCCGCAGCCACAGGGCGGCAAAACTCCTCTCCCCAGAAATCACGTGTCACCAGTGAATTGCATTTTGGGACGGTCACTGATTAATACTGGGACACAGTTTTCCGCGTAACTTCAGTTGTTTCGCCTGCTGTCAATTTTGCTCGCGAGTTTTCCGCCTAACTTCAGTTGTTTCGCCCGCTGTCAATTTTGCTCGCAATAGACAGCGGCCGAGCGATCGGGATATTTCCAACCCCCTTACGCATCGACACAATTACTACATACAACAAACAACATGCCACAAAGAACAGCCTCAAGGACCCTAGCGCATTCTTCCACGCACCTATACCCTTTTTCACACCGCCCCCAGCCAACGGAGGTTGTGTGTGTGTGTGTGTGTGTGCAGACTACTTTCGCTGTGAGCATGTGTGTGTGTAAACTACTTAAGCTGTGAGTGCGCACGTTCGTATGTGTGCGCGTGCGTCATCGCGTGGCCGTTTTCACTTTTCAGTTAGCTATAAACACAACACGAGATATAACTGTCTTGAACATAAGCCACACACACACAGCGTGAAGTGGCTACAGCGCACGCTCTGGTGAAAACAGCTAATCTACAAGCTCACAACATCACAGGTTGCAAAAGCCATGAGTTCTCTCAAGCCAAAGCTCACAATTGAGACCGTTTTGGACGCAAATCCACCTGCAAATTGGATCTGTGCGACTGTCCATATATAGCTGCATGTCAAACTGGGGGTCCTTGATACTTTTCAAATGGGCCTCTGTGGGCTAATAAGTGTAAATGCTGCGGTCCTTGCTCTTGCCATGAAAACGTTTCCCTACCATGCATTTGGAAGAATACTTTAATGTTATACTGCTGTTTTTATTCATAAAAAACCACACACACACACACACACACACACAAATCTATTATACAAGTTAAAATATATCAGAACGGGTAAGGACTAGTAGTCATAACAGAGCGAAACTGTGTGTGCTTGAACTTAAAAATAAATTAATAAAATAAACAGGGGGATGGTGCAGTCTACTGGGTATAATATTCTCCCACCAAGAGCCAGCCTAATTGCATTGGTAGGAGTATGGTTGGATGCTGGCAATGCATGCTATTTATAGTTAGCCGTCAATTGCATTGAGCCTCAACTTCCCAGAAGCCCCCACAAGAGTCATCTTCGTCGCTCTGTCCGATGGAAACCTCTTCTGTCTTAAAAGTTATCAAAAAACGGCAAATTAAACATATAAAACAAATAGCGTGTTTAGCAGGGAAAGACAATGGGGGAAAAGACGGGTTTAGCGCGTTCCCCAGTCAAAGTGCTTAGCTTGTGAGTGAATAACAACTACATTACAAGGTTTCCTCCAGACATGTTGTTTTGGAACAACAAGGCTCTTTGATTATACCGTATATTATATTCCGCTATACAGCTCTATTGATCTGCTCAAATTATACAGCACACATAAAATGCTGTAGCCTTGCCAATAAGTCCACTTGTGCATTCACTCACACACGCACGTGCACGCACACACACACACACACACACACACACACACACACACACACACAGTCACACACAGACAGAGACACGCCAATTATCCCTTTGAAAATACCTCCACATATATACCGTATGTGGAGAACTGCAGCTATACCTGACCTGCTATATTCCTCTTTTTTGTCTCCCCTCTTGTCTTTTTCCCTCTTCTGATAAATTGTTAAGTCGCATCCGAGGTTTAAATATTTCATACCCACGTCGTCCATATGTTCAAAATGTTTGCCATTCCAACACAGAAGAAGACAGGTGTATAAATGAGACAACGGAAAATCTGTTTCTGTAACAGCCCTAATTGCAGTGCCCCTGCTGTTCCGCGCTGCGTGGAAAAATGCTCACACCACACACACACACACACACACGACACACACACACACACACACACACACACACACATATCCCCTGTTTTGCATAAATCCATCCACGCCTACAGTTCCCTACAAATGTGTATGAACACTTTGGGTGGAAGTGTTCATACACATCAAATAATATGGCGTCAGCTTTGCCTATAATATGGAGTTCCACAACGTTACGTGGCAACAGGTCTCTGGACATTACAAAGGTCTTGTCACGATTTGTGACATATTCTGTCTCCCTGTTGTATTTTCATGTGTTCCTTTGTTTTTAGTATAGTTAGTGTTTTACTTCACTGCTTTCCTGTGACTTTGCAGTATTGTGGCGTTTACCTTGTTCTTATTTTCTAGTTAGTTTACCTTACATTTGTGTACCTTTATGTTGTAGTATTGCTTTGTGCCTTCCTGTCTTCCCCTGTAGTTCTGTGCCTGCCTTGTCTAACCTTGTTTGATTTGTCA
This sequence comes from Protomyctophum parallelum, assembly GCF_964188405.1. Classification (NCBI taxonomy): domain Eukaryota; kingdom Metazoa; phylum Chordata; class Actinopteri; order Myctophiformes; family Myctophidae; genus Protomyctophum; species Protomyctophum parallelum. The sequence goes on along the minus strand of NC_139719.1, from coordinate 21,114,148 downwards.
GTGGTTCCACCTGTGTCCCGTTAGTCTCCCGCCCAATCCCTGTGTTGATTGTCAGTTGTATTCACCTGTGTCCAGTTAGTCTTCGTCTTCTTATATGCCCTTGTGTTTTCAGTTCTTTTTTCATTCGTGAATGTGAGTCAATGTATTTAGTTTGCTCCTGGAAATTCCTTGTATTTGCCAAGTTCCTATAATAACTTCCTAGTATTATCTCATTTCTCCTACACACACTGGGTGTGATTTCTGAGCGGTGCTATAGCTGCTCCGACGTGTGACTTTGTGTGTTTGTGTGTATTCATTATTACTCCAACGCAAAATAATAATAAAATAAATGACTATGAGGTCATGTGGGTCGCTACATCATCATCAGGATAGAAGGCACGGCTCACTTCACACCAGTGTGATTTTTGAGGGGCGCTGGCTGGCCCCTTCAACGCACGGCTTCCCCAAACTACGTCATAGGCCAGCCAAGTAAGTCTATGGACTTTAATGTTTGTTTTTTTAACAAAAACAACCAAGGTAACCTGGTGCTAGCTTGCCAATGCGAGGATTATTATACGTGTTGCTTTGTCACTAGGAACCTGGGCTTCACTGGGTCGACCCTGCAGAATAAAAATAACAAATGGTATATTTAATAGTTTTGAAAATATGAACGGCAACAAAGATCTTTCCTGACAGCACTGAAACAAGAATGATTCTATGCTGGGCAGTGGATACAGTTACTATACAGTGACTTATGCCGTGTTTGATTTCAAAACGAGAACAAGATCACTTTCAATAAAATGTGAATAAAGCAATAGCTGCTCTTCACTTCCCATAACTGTATATTTTCTGATGAGGGGTTTCCTCCAGGTATTAGACAGGGCCCGGTTTGAACCCGGGCCTGTATAGCTCTGTGCTGACGTGCTTTGTGTATCTGCCTTGTGATTGATTGATTAAATACTAACAGTCTGCAGATAAAAGCACAGGAAGGTATACAGTTCAATACAAGGTCTGCTATATATAAGAGGATTTAAAACACAAGAGAGCTCATGGCTCGTTTCCATTGGGGTCATATAAACGGTTAGAAATCCAAACTAAACATGTATCTTGGAGGAGACTTCCAGCAGCCTTGCAGGTACACTGTCTAGTGTCTACACACACACATGCAGATAAACAACCCCTCATGAATAATCATATTTACACCGGTCGTCGTCACAATGTGTCCTGCGTTTATCCCTTTTTCTCCCCCCCCCCCACACACCCCCCCCCCCCCCACACACACACACACACACAGCCCCTTTTGTGCTGTCGGGTCGAGGCAACGCGCGTGTATAGCCGTTCGGTAATTGAGGCGCCTTCTAATTGGAGCGTGCAGGCGCCCTTCGGCGCCCTTTCCAGCGGCGCGCCTCCATTAGTGCACTCCACCGTTGTGGTGTCGGTGTTGTTTTTTTGCATACAGTGCGGCGGGTCACCGGGGGGGGGGGGGGGGGGGGGGGGGGGGGGGGCTTCACGATAAACAAGTGGGGGTGTTTAAAGCTGAAGGAGGGGGGTGGGTGGGGGGGTGTTTAAACGGCGCTGTGTGAGTCATCCCGTCCCCAGAGAATGCATTAGAGAGGAGGTCTCTTTTCCTGTTCTGTTGTGGAGGAACTGACCCCCTTCATTGGCTGGCCGGGTGTTTAGCGATGTGTGCTTGTGTGTGTGTGTTGTACAAGTCTTTGAACACTGCTGCATCACAGTCCTTGTGCACATGTGCACGCACGCAGGCACGCACGCACACACACACACACACACATTAGATTTATTTTATTTGGATCTGCACAAGAGGCGTAATACAATATAGACCCAAACACTGATCAGAATTAGGTTATACATTATATGGTCCAACCAGATATAGCTGCTGCACATGCTGCTTAACACACAGAGGGAAAAGAAGAGAAAAAAATATATATAGCACATTGTTGACATACTATTACTAGACAGGATGTTTGTTTTGGGTTTTTTAAGCCACCTAGGGATAAATGAAACAACACCTTCTCCAGACAGACAGACTGCCCATAGTAGCTGAGACAGAACAGTATTTAGCCAGCTTTTTTGCATTTGTTTTTAGCAATCCACCCAATTGCAGACCCCTGAGCACAAGTTTATGGACATGGCCCAGACTTCCAAATACAAGGACAATAAGTTGACAGTTATATCCCAAGGCCATAATACGTTCCACCAGAAGCTGATATTTCATAAGTTTGGATGTAAAACAAGTGTCCATATACAAATCAAATGGGCAGCCTATTTCAAATATTATAGTGACAGTTTTTCTAATTTCATTGATGAACACAATATCTGGGGTATTTGGAATATTTTGTAGTGAATTGACATGTGTGTCATTGTGATCAAACCAGTCTATTTTTACAGTGCTGTGTTTATACATTCTTGTTGTCCTGTCCTGTACTCCTCTGATCTTGTCTGAGACCAGGTCCACCAGACGGTCATGTCTGGCAATGTACAGTCCTTTATAGTGGCTGCAACCATTTAATATGTGTGCGACTGTTTCTTTGTCATGTGGTACTGGATGTAGGATGCAGTGTGGGTCATGTGCTGATGGGTACCAGGTTGCCAAGTTGAACTTGGTCGGCAACTCCTGTAAACGGGCTTTAATAGTGAAAATGAGAATGTCCTCACCTATGGTGTTATTTGACAGTATAGAGTGTGATAATGAGTGGTTTGCAAAGGGAAGAAGAGCCAGTTTTCCCTGCAGCCTCAGACTGGTCCAGTGTTGTGCACTTTCTGATCGCTTCATTCCTAGAATGGTGGCTCTTGCGGTCGCGGATTTGATTGACAGTTCATGGTGCGCACCGTCCTGCTCGTAGGTCGCACATGCACGGACACGCGGATCTATGATGATGCTGTTGTTGAGCGCAGCAGTTGTTGTATCAGGCGCCACCCACTTCAACTGTAATCCTGATCGCTGGCATAGATCATTAAGATACATCCAGTCGGACTGCACACCGAATCCAGCGGCTTTAATGTCCAATTTACCATTCGTCTTGAATCCAAGGAACTGTGTCTCATTCTCCAGCGCGGGTGGTACTTTACGTCGCTGCATGTGTTGAGACACACACACACACACACACACACACGCACACACACAGGTGTTGAAGGCCGGGGCAAATCGTTTTAAATGCAGGATATTTATAGAGAGATGACTTCCGCACACCCGGCAGGTAATTTGGAGCAGGTGCGATGATGACGAGGCATACGACGTGGAAGGAAGGAGGGACGGCCCGCTCTTTAGACTTTCTCAAATGTATTTAGTGACAAATGTCAGCCCATTCTGAATTAAGCCTGAGGAAGAGGTCGCAAGGCCGCAAATGTTGCTTCTAAATGCAGGATATTGAAAAATATTGAAAATATAATGTTGGAAATGACCCGCCCCCACATTCAACAATCGTACAGTTGAGCGGTTTGTGCACACTGATAAACTCACCTAAACGGATCCTGTAAACAATTAACAAGGGATTAATCAGAAACATATATTGAATCTATCATTTTACAGTACAGAGGCTTCCAGAGCATTGCAAGTATACCTGGGTTTGAAAGATATATATCTTCCATGTTCATTTACAGTGTAGAGTAGAGTATACTGGCAATAAAAAACAGTGTACATGTAGCAGCTTCCTCCACTTGCAATGACGTCACTGTGCAAACTTCTGCAATATGTATATGGTCATATGAATATAATATGATATTGCTGTTCATGACCCTTCATACTTTGGTTGAGGTTATATCTTCCCTTCTTCTCATGGAGTCCTGCCTCAGGGCGGGCCAGAGGTAGAGAAAGCTGTCGTTCCCTGATGTCATCGCTATAGGGACACATGCTTCAGTAGGCATGGGGAACTGGGGGTGGCAATGAAGGACCGGGAAGTCTGGTGTAGCATTGTGATCTCGACCGCGGTCGGAAAATGATGATGATTACTTGGTCATCTTGACCCCCTCCTTTTCCCCCCTCTACAGCTCTCTTCTCGCCTTAATGGTCCCTGGTCCCCTCTTATGACATGACCTGACAGGTGTTCACTCTCCATTCCGACATGACAGGGTTCATGTGGTTCATTTAGGCCTGAAAAAAAAAGTCTTCCAAATCCTGACAGTTTTCTGAAATACCTATGTTTCTAGGCCTATATTATCACTCAATATGTCATGTCAAGGACCCCAAAAATGATCTGTAATTGGCCTCCGACCCTCATCTGAAAACATGTTGTTCCAGGGACCACCCCAGAAGCAAAGATTTGGGTTAAAAATGTTCGTTCTGAAAAAATACATTCCAAATTTGAGGCACATTTTCACGATTTAAAAAAATAGCAGACCTACAAGCTCGTAGCGTGCCACTCGGTGGCGCGCTATGAGCTTGTAGATCTGCTGTTTTTCAATAGCTAAAGTTTAAAGGACTTTGCATTTAGCAAAGACATGATTTCCAATCCAACGTTATGTTGAGCACCGTCCATTCCCCACATACAGTACAGTACAAACATCCAGTTTGTTGACGTGTAGCCCACTCACACGTCAAAGTAGCTATAATATAAGCAATACTATGTCAAACGGGGAACACGAAGGCAGGGTTGGTATACACCGAGAGGTGCAACACGTCTGCCCTTCCCAACTAGAGCCACCGGTTCTCGCCACGTCTTGTCTGCAATTAACCCAGATTTCTCTTCCATATCCTCTCTCTCACTCTCTGCCTCGACTCCATCCCTCTTTCGAATTCCTGGGGCCTCCCTCTGTGTCTGTCCGTCCGTCCGTCTGTCTGGTGCGGCCGTCTATTCATCACATTGATGGCTCACTCGACGCTCGTCTATAACGTTGGACCGAATTCTTTGCACGGCATCATCATCCCAAACCAAAAGGGATGCTCTATATACTCTACCTACCTACCTAGCGCCTGGTTTCTCCTGTTTGTTAATTATCTGAAAGACAACCATGAGCAACGGTCTTGTTTTTTTTATTTCCCCTGTGCAACGTCGTGATGGAGTCAGACACTAAACCAGAGCCCTGTTTTGTGGGGGGGTTATACTGTATGAAGCAGTACATTAGGTTACAGCTTTAATTTGCCTTTAACCCATTTTGGGCGCCGGGAACCCCTTTTTGGTGTTTCAAGCCTATACTTTAGCTGTTGAGAAATAGCAGATCTACAAGCTCATAGCTATGAGCTTGTAGATCTGCTATTTTTGAAAAAATTGTAAAAATGTGGCGCAAATAATTGAATATATATTCTTTCAGAGCGAACGTTTTTAACTCAAATCTTTGCTCCTGGGGGGTCCCTGGAATAACATATTTTCAAAGGGGGGCGGGGGGGTGGAGGAATATTACTTATAGGGCGCGTTCGGAAGTGGCACTCTGAGGGCAACTGTGCAATGCAAACTAATAGGCGAGTGTGCTCCCGGTGAGCATTTCCGAACGCACCCAAAATAATCTCGGGGGTCCGCTTGACATGACAATGTTTGAGAACCACTGACACAGAAAACTGTCAGGATTTAGAAGAAGACATTTGTAGAATCTGTTCTCAGGCCTAAATGGGTTAATTTGCCTTTACAATGTCTCCCCCCTCTCCCCCCTGCGTATATACGTTCTCTGAGCTCACGTGTGTAGCGTGTGTGTGTGTACTCTTTTGATAACAGCTCTGTTTCATTATCCCATTCTGACCTGAGATCAGATTCTAAAAATGTCTTATATGTCCTGACAGTTTTCTGAAAAAGCTGTTTCTATGTCAGTCATCATTTTTTCAAATGACTATGAGGTATGAGCTTGTAGATCTGCTATTTTTCAATAGCTAAAGCATAGCATGATGCTAACACCAAAAGGGGTTCCCGCCCAAAATGGGTTATAGGCAGGGCTGCACATAAGTGGTGCGCAGGTGCGCATGCGCGGTAAAAATTAAAAATGCGCTGTCAATCAAGCGCCGGGAAGCGCTTCTGCGTACCAACAGCTGGGGCCGCCCAGAATGATTATTATGGCCAGAATACTAGAAAATGTTGTGGCGAGAGCATTTCCCACCGACTGCCACTCAAAGTGGCTACTGGCCCAATCACAGCGCGTCCTTACTCATAAGGGGGAGGATCCATGCTTCTTTCTGAGTGCTAGGAGCCTGGGAGGAGGCGGAGGGCGGTTGACAGGAAAACCTTACACAAATAGTTTCGTCTTCTCTTCTCCGTTTCAGATAGCAAACTACTGTAGTCCCCGGTGTAAAAGGTCATGCTTTGGATGCTTTGCACTCTTCCCATTTGCCGCTGTGCTTGTGTTTGTTTTCCGGCTGCTGGAGCAGCATGGTTGCTCGTGTGCGATGCCGTCTCAAAACCCGAATCCGAGGCAGAAACCATATTAGCGTCTCTCACAGCCTAGGCACCGGCCACCGACTTTTTACGGGTACTAAGGTTTTAGTTCCGACATAGTGGAGTGGGAAGAGTTTAAAGCATTGCGGACTGGCACTGCTGCTGCCCAACATGAACACCGTGTCTCGACATACTGTCCCTTATTATCGTAAAGTCGGGTAGTGTACACTGTTTCTTTTTTTCACCGAGGAGCCATGTGTGTCTGACTGTCTGACTACGTACGTCGCCTCATCTAAAAACAAAAGGGAACTAGGGAAGCCTGATGTATGATTCGCCGTACGATGTGTCGCATGTTAAAAAAATAGCTGATCTGCAAGCTCACAACGTGTCGCAACACGTTGTGAGCTAGTAGATTGGTTATTTAAATACAAAATAATACAAAATCTAAATATTGCTTTGATGCTCATATCATATTATCCTTAAGTTGTTAACTTGTTTTTATTATAATATGCATTCCATAGGGCTGGACCACACATGGACCTAGATTTTAGCAAATTTATATATTTTTAATAATGGGATGAATCTACAACAAGAGCCATTCTAGGGCTAAATCTAGAGTTGCAATACCCTCCATTGACTCCCCACTCATCCAATAAATATTGTTTTGCTATAAGTTATTCATCCCTCTTTTATCCATCCGGCGAGACGGGTCGCCGCATTTTAGGAGCACCAAGCAACTCCTCCAGGTGCTCTTCTGAGTACTAGACCAAAAAAGTTGTGTGCAGCCCTGGTTATAGGCCTACACTGTAAACTCCTGAGCGTCCATTTGTACCCCCCCCCCCCCCCCCCCCTCAGAGTTGAATTGACACTCAAGCTTTTGCATTATACTGTATCTCATTTTCCTATAGCAACGTAGCTCACAAAGCTCACGTTCCCTTCATCTCATTGTACAGGATAGTATATTTGCCTTGGGAATTAATGTTCATACCACGTACTGTATTTGCATTATACTGTACATGATTCAATGCTCAGGGTTGTGGTGAGGGAGGAGGCATGCATGTGCTCGTTTTTCCTGAGTGGCCACTGTGCTTTGAAATGCTGTTTTCATGCTTTATTGTGAATAATTCTTTAATATAACGCTGCATATATATGTTGTCATTTTAACATGATGGGAGTTTTATGAATTTTTGTTGCAATGTTATGCGACTGCTACCAATTGCTCTGGTCTCTCTCAATGGGAATTCCTGATAAAATAATGTTTTTTAAAAAGAAAAAATAAATCGTCTGGATACTTTTCAAGTTGATCTGTTCAACTCTCTTCAGCCTGCAGAGTCTGCGTTTTGTTTCCTTTATAGTTTTCAATTAAATTACCATCAAGGTCTATCAGTGATTAAGATCACTAATAAGATCTCACAATGAGACGAGCAACAAAACAAACGAGATGGCTTTCAAAAACTTCCTCAGATTCAATTAGACGATAGCAAACGGATTCATTAGTTGCCATGTGATATACACACTGATTGCTATTTATTCTGTTTTAATGAGACAGAAATAGATTTTTTTCATTCCCCTCGCTGTAACCCATCTCTTCCACTTTGCTCGTTCTTACATCCACCATAAGTCATACCATACAAAAGAATTGCCACGTTTGTTTGACCACACACTACTAGGATGTGATTGTTTACTGGTACAGGGCTGTTTTCCACTTGTCTGACTGCACTGGCAGTGTTTATGTCCTTTGTACAAGTACAAGGTATTGTTGTATACTTGTCTATGTGGACATAAATAAATAATGTGTGTGTGTGTGTGTGTGTGTGTGTGTGTGTGTGTGTGTGTGTGTGTGTGTGTGTGTGTGTGTGTGTGTGTGTGTGTGTGTGTGTGTGTGCGTGTGCGCGTGCGTGCGTGCTGGTTTAGTGTTTTACCCATTAAGTATTTGTGCACGTCTGGGTCCTGGTGAGACACCAAATGTCTCTTTTAGGGTCTCTAGCTTGTCTAGCTACTGTATACCATTGTCTTCTATTCATAATTATGCTATACTGTACAGCTGTCCTTTAGCTCATTGGTTTTGAAGAGTGGTTGTTGAAATACACTATTGTCTTTGCTCGGTCGCAGTGGAATAAAAGCTGCTCGCGTAAGCCAGAGTCGCGTCAAAAGAATATACTTAGTCAGGGTTTGTCCTGCTCTTTTGTAAAATACACGCTCCTCAATGTTCAGCAGCCACTTTTACATTTACGGCGACCCGGTGGAATTTCCCAAACCCCCGCTGCGTTTTAAGAGGTGCTCTCTGCTCAAACAAGCATAACAGACAGTTCAGTTCATTCACTGCACAGAGAGGAGAGCTCTCCAGAAGATGCCCCTAATTAGAAATCTCTGTTGCCGTTTCTTCTTCTCAAAGTCAGTAAAGTGTATTCCTTTTTTCCCCTTCTGGTTCTTTCCCCCCTCTAACGACAGCTAGGCCTGTCTGGCCTGAGATATGAAGTTTATACGCAATTTAAAAACTTTCAGAGCCTCAGCCAACATCTATAAGAGGAAGTGAATGGCCACCCCCCAAAATACCCAAGGAAACTTTAAAACAGAGACATTTTTTGCAATGCAATTGTAAAAAAAAGCTAAAGCTAACATAATTTCTAACTATAATTAAAGGGATTTGAAATTAAATGCAAATTTTACTTTTCAGGATTCCTGCAGTTCAAAAATAGCAAAGAGAAATTATGGATTTCAATTCAAATATAGCAAAAAAGAATAGCTGATCTACAAGCTCAAAACGCATCGCAGCCTGTAGATCTGCTATTTTTGCTACGACAGTATATATATATATGCAATGTGGCCCTATGGAGTGAGTGTGGAATTATAATGGCCCTCTCTCTCCATCATCAAAGTCGCCCAGCCCTGCTTTGGCCCATCATGCACCACCCAACCGCTCAGTGTCGAGGATCTGCTAATAAGATCTGCCATGACTTCTCTCTCTGTGTCACTTTGTTCAGCTCTCAGTCAGCCTCGGTTGAACGAGGAGAGGAATTGAGAGCCAAGGGGAATTAACCATCCTCAAACTTCTTCTACTGAAGCCGTGCGCCTCCCACCAATTAACCCCTAGGCCTGTTCGTGCTAATTGCTGCTGCCATTTGTCTAATCGGAGTGTTAAAAACTTTTTTACTGAACTTTTGAGTCTCCCGACTTTTTTAGAGATTTTCAGCGGTGTTTGTTTGTTTGTATGTAACGGATGCACGCATAGGTTGCTTCGAGAGATTCTTACTGCGCCACGCCCATTTTGGACTGAGGTCGATAAAAAAAGGCTTCTAAATCCTAACACTTTTCTGAAAAACCCATGTTTCTATGTCAGTGGTGCTCAACCTTTTTCATGTCAAGGACCCCCAGAATTATCTTTATTGGGCCACGGACCCCCATCTCAAAATCTGTAGTTCTGCAGGGACACCCCAGAAGCAAATATTTTAGTTGAAAATGTTCGCTCTGAACTTTGAACGATTTTTCAAAAATAGCAGACCTACAAGCTCGAGCTTGTAGATCTGCTATTTTTCAATAGCTAAATTATAACATAATGATTGAAACACCAAAAGGGGTTCCCGCCCCAAAATGGCAATTGCCTTGCTTTCCTTTTCTCTGTGTGCATTTTATGTTGGGTGCTGTGCGCCGCGTATTTGTCAACACCTTGATGAGATGAGAACCTGGCCGAGCTATAATTAATTGCATTTTTATAGCGCTTTTCCAAGTGCTCAAAGCACTTTACAATGGTCCATTCATTCATACATTGGGAGGTGAAGCGGCGAACAGTCGACGCCAGCGTCCTCACTTCCCACATTCACACACAGACGGTGGCGAGCTCACACCGACCGACTCATTGGAGGCAATGTAGGGTTCAGTGTCTTGCCCAAGGACACTTCGACATGTGGACAGGAGGAGCCGGGATTCGAACCGCCGACCCAGGGATCATTGGACGACCTGCTCTACCTCCTGAGCCATAGCCGCCCTGGCCTGCTATAGCAGGCCATAAGTTTGTGAAAGCTACCCCTAACAAACCCACAGATGCACCAGACAGGAGGCAGGAATACACAGCTCACACCATCTCCTTGGCTAACCGCCTGGTGAGTAAACACGTCATGTCACGGGGCCAGTGTCAGTGTCAGAGTGATTGCGTCGAACACACACACATGTCGCACGCACGCGTGCATGCGTGCACACACACACGCGCATGCTCGCAGTCACATTTATTTCTCTCCCCACGATTCTTTATCTCTTCTCTCTCTCACACACAGATGCACAAACCCACATTTACTTTTTTACACACACACACACACACACACACACACACACACATGGGCCTGAAAGCTTATCCCTCATCTGTGGGTGTCTTAATCCCCCAGTGACAATAGCAAACTGAACAGAGGAGTGTTGACACTGTTAGTATATGATAATCTAAATTATTCACAACAAGAATGGGAAAGGGACGTACAGCTTGGCAACGAGGAGTTGAGCTCAGTCTCCAGTTAATCAGAAATATAATCGCTTGTGTAATCACCCACAGTGACTCACTGACTTGTAGATTCACAATCATTTTCAAGTGTATACAGTATAGTTATGTCAACAATGGGCCATTTACAAAGTTTGCCCTTGAACAATGTTGCCGCGTGGAAGATTATCTTTTTCGACTGAATTATTCATCCGTGTGGGCCTTTTCTGTATACCTACTGTTACCCCATTTAGACCTGAGGACACATCTGCCTTTAACCACTTGACCCGGATTCATTTCTACTTGCAAAAAAGAGATTTCAACCTTACTACTACTTTGTACTACTAGGAATTAGGTTAAAAAAATATGCAAAAAAAAAGAAGTTTGATGAAAATTGTATGCACATGATATAATAATTATATAATAATATATTACATTATTTAAAACTTTAGCTGTTTAAAATAGCAGCTCTACAAGCTCGTAGCGCGTCACCGAGTGCCGCGCTACCCGCTTGTAGACCTGCTATTTTCAATAAATCGGGAAAATGTGTGCGCATCTTTGAATATGTATATTCTTTCACATCGAACGTTTTTAACTCAAATGTTTGCTTTTGGGGGGTCCCTGGAACAACATATTTTGAAATGGCGTTCGGCTCCTTGACATGAAACCTTCTGAAAAAAGACAGTTTGTAGAATCTGGTCTCAGGTCTTAATGGGTTACTGTAGCACTTTTGCAGTGTACTGTATAACAGGGACTGTTCCAGTCATGGTGTGCCGTCTTGTGTCATCAGCGTCAAAATGGACGCTCTCTTGTTCTCGCTGCTGTTCTGCGGGTGGCAGTGTTGATTCGTCGACTAATACTATAACGAAATATGTCCGTCGTCAAGTACCTTTTTTCACTGACAAAAACGAGATAAAAACTATATAAAAACTAAGCCATGATGACAAAAACTATGACTAAATAATATACTGTCTATTTTGTCAACAAATAAAAACTAGACTAAAATGTTAGCAAGGGACTTATAGTGGACAAGAGATCCAGTATCAGTAAAAGACAAGTCATTTTACCCTTGGTTGCATGCTGAGAATATACAAGCTCACAACATGGCGCGCTGCGACGCGTTGTGAGTGTGCAGATCGGCAAATTTTCAGCGAGTGTAAAATCAGCCATTACAACGGCATCACGGCCAGCCAAAATACATTTTAGTCGACTAAACCCAAATTCAAAATGTGTGAGTAAAAGTACAAAAGTATTGGCCGTGTATAAAGAATAGTATAAGTGTGTATTGGCCAACATAAGTACCCAATGTGAAAGTACTCTGAATGTCTTATTTCAAGTTTCAAAATGTCTACAAATCTGCATGCATGCGTGCGTGCGTCCGTGTGCGTGCGTGCGCGCGTGCGTGTTTATACAAGCATAAAAGAAGTATCCAGAAGGGTTATGTTGTGACAACACCAACGCTTTGCGATGCATTGATTTCAGTGTTCAGGTTTCAGTGCACATCATTGGCCGTGTTATTATCTCTCCCTCTTTCTCCCTCAGCTCACATGGCAACATTGGAGGCAATGCAATTGTTCAAATACAGCCATGAAAGCAAGGTTATGTATATGCAATAACCCGGGCCAATGAATGCTGGGTACAGAACCTGAACACCGTTATGTTATTGCGTTGTCAGCGCAATAACCCAGACAATGCCCCCGGCAAAGCTGATATAACTGCCCGGGTTGTATGCAAGCGGAAAACAGCTTGCCTGGCGTTGCTGAGGTTATTGCGCTGACAACCAATCGCCATGTGCCAATCAGCGTGACTGTTCAGGTTTCTATGCACCCAGCATTGGCCAGGTGTGTGCAGGGCTCTCCTCTCTCTCTCTCTCTCTCTCTCTCTCTCTGTCTCTGTCTCTGTCTCTGTCTCTCTCTCTCTCTCTCTCTCTCTCTCTCTCTCTCTCCCCCTAAGCTCATAGCAACATTGGAGGCAATGAAATTGTTCAAATAGAGAGACAGGAAAGCAAGTGTAGAGAAGAGATATGATGATTTGTGCCAGTGGCTTTCAACCCTGTTCATATCAAGGACCATTATTATGTATTCTGGATTTGTTGAGCCACGGACCAGCATTTGATGAGATTTAGCCTCTCAGATCCAAAACGTGGAATGTGTTCGTTATTGTCGGATAAGAAGATAACAGGCAAACGTCGATCAAAGTAACAACTATTCTACATTCTCTACTTGTGTAGACTTTGTGTAAAAGAGGTCTGCAGATATCTAACAATAATTTAACTCCCGAGAGAGCGTGAAATGAAACCAAATGGACCCAAATGTACGGGTCCATTTTGGTTACGTGTTACGCTCTCAAGAGTGAAAGAAGACAAATAAGGGTCCATTTCATTTTGTTGCCCAACTACTGATTTATGGTATTGGCTGTTTTATTTATTTTTGTCTATTTGCCTCTGTTTATTTTTTGACCTGGAGGCCTTGGAGAGTGCGATGGCAGCCTTAAGGCTCATACATACATAGGCCTACGTTTTGGTGATAGCTTATCACCGCGGTGTAGTTTTTAAAGGGTTGGAAAACTACACCATTACGTCAGTCGCGGTGATGATCAGCTATCACCGCGGACTCAGACCCATCTCTGTTTTTAATATCAGACAAGTCTTTTCACTCTGGAGCTATCACCCCCGTTCACTGATTGGTCTAGACCAGGGGTAGGCAACCTGCGGCTCTAGAGCCACATGTGGCTCTTATAGGCCCTCTCCCGTGGCTCCCAGTGGCTACGGTAAAGAAGTATGAAAAGGAAGAGGTTTTCCTTTTATTTTCTTTTTTTACATTTAATCATAATTTATTATTGAATTTGTAGTAGGCATAAAGTTATTCTTTTATTTTGATATTGCAAAACAATGTTGCCTATAGTATACACCATACAGGTAAAAATAAAAATCAAATTTAATGAAGGAAAATAGAAGAATGTATTCATGATAAGACATCTCTGTTTGTTTTCACCACCAATGCTGCTGGCTTACTGGTACAGTATACTTGATATGCTTTGAGAAATCAGCAAACAATAAAATGTAATATTGAAAGACCAGAAAAAGACCACGAATAATTCAAGTTTGCTTTATTAAAGCAAACATATTTTGCGGCTCCAGATAGAATTGTAATACGTTTTTGGGCCAAAAATGGCTCTTCTGATAATAAAGGTTGCCTACCCCTGGTCTAGAAGTGGGGTAAACCACAAGGAGGCGGGGTCAATCCTTAAGGACATCACCGCGAGTATGATGGCCTCAACTCTTATCACCGTTTCAGGTGATAAGCTATCACCTAAAACGGTGATAACCAAAAACTGGAGTATGGGAAAACCGTTCGGAAGGGCACTGGGGAAACCCCCTTGAGACTCTATAAACTCGAACTATAACAATCAATCAATCAATCAATCAATCAATCAATAGTAATCACATAACTGATCTATTTTTAGCTCCGCTGGCAGCGGAGCACTAAAGGTCACAGTATAGCTTACCATAAAAGTTCACCACTTTTGGTTCCAAATTATACGGAAAAACAATGTTAATGTTCCTCGGAATTTTCGATTAACCTTTAGCAAAAGATTGCAAAAAAAAATGCAAAACAATTTGCAAAAAATTTTGCAAAATTGCAAGGGTGAATTGCAAAGTTGTGTCACTTTGCCCTGGCTGAGCTGGGAAGGCTGACAAAGGGTGAATTGCAAAGAGAATTGCAAAGAAATTTGCAAAATTGCAAGGGTGAATTGCAAAGTTGTGTCACGTCGTAAACGTCAACATCAAAAATACGAAATAAGTGAGTAGCAAAAACTTTCTTTTTATTTACGCTAAAGAGTAGAGGCTGGTCTGCATTCATGCGAGCGGCAGAAGTTGAGAGTAACATAGCTCTAAATGAAACGCATTAGAGCTATGGACCAGAGCTAGCGTGTGAGTACAGCCCTGCAGTATATAGCGTCTGCAGGTCTGCTTGATTCTGCTAAGTGTTGAGAAACTCAAATTGAGTACAGAAAACCCCACAAAAACAGACTGAGTTGAGTTAAAATGTGTTTGAAACGAAAAAAGTTGAGGGGATTTAGAGAACAAACAAAAAATAACAAGATTAGATAGACTGACATTTACAGTCCTATCTCACAGCGTCCTTTTTTGGAATGACTACATATAGTGCGTTCGTCGAGAATGGATTCATATCTTCTCATCAAATCTTCAGAGATTCAAATCTTCACCTTTGTAGAAATGAAAAGGGGGGGGGGGGGGGGGGGGCTGGAGGGGGTATGGCGTCTAATGTCCTGTTCGTCTTGTTTTATCCCAGAAAGATCCATTGTTTTGAAGAGGTTTCAGCTCATCTCTTTTAAAGGATTCACATTAAAAGGAGAAGTGAGGGGCGCCCGCATGGGGACACTCCTGAAGTCGGGCATATATCTGCATCCGCTCATCATTATCCATCTTTTAGTTTTAATCATACGTCGACCTGACATAAAAATACAACACTTTAATGCCATAAGAGCCTGCAGCTCTGGGCTCTTTGATTCCAAAACAATCAGTCAGCTTTGATTAATGGCAACACTAAGTGGATGAATGATAATTATACCGGGCTACGTCGGGTCCCTCTCTTAGAAGAGAGAGACTTTATGTGAGCGTGCACGTCGAGAGAGTGTTGCGTGACTGAGTGTTTGCATGACTGTCTCTGTATCTGCGTGTGTGTGTGTGTGTGTGTGTGTGTGTGTGTGTGTGTGTGTGTGTGTGTGTGTGTGTGTGTGTGTGTGTGTGTGTGTGTGTGTGTGTGTGTGTGTGTGTGTGTGTGTGTGTGTGTGTGTGCGTGCATATCTCTGGGTGTAGAGTGTTTCTATATACTGTATGTCTGTGCCCGCATTTGCACGTTGTCACAAAATGTCATGGAACGTGAAAATAACCGCAAACATTTAATGACGCGCTGCTGCTTCCATGAAGGTGGATTTATTGAACGCAATTAAATCAATTTAACCATATTAACCACAGCAATTAACCACATGAAGGCAGAATGGAGCATCGATTAGTGCCAGGCGCAAGTCTTTGACAATACCTGCAGGAGTGTGTGTGTGTGTGTGTGTGTGTGTGTGTGTGTGTGTGTGTGTGTGTGTGTGTGTGTGTGTGTGTGTGTGTGTGTGTGTGTGTGTGTGTGTGTGTGTGTGTGTGTGTGTGTGTGTGTGTGTGTGTGTGTGTGTGTGTGTGTGTGTGTGCGCGTGTGTGCGCGTGCGCATTTCTCCCTGAATACAGACATCGAGCTATATAGTCTCCCTTTTAAGCATCCAGCATCACTCTCTTGACACTCGTCCTTTGGAGGAATGTCGCCTACTTCACTTGAGTGGCTCTGGAAATAAGGATCTGTGCACGGTCTGCAAAGCCAGGCTCCATTTCTGCAAATCATGCACTGTTGAACCCATGAACTGTTTTTGAAGCTATTCGTGTTCCTTTTAATGTGTATAGGATTCTGTTTGGTGCACTGGCGAAATAGAAGCACACTACAAACAGGCACGCACGCACGCACACACGCACACACACACACACGCACGCACACACACACTTCTGTTGATCAGTATAGCAAAGCTGTAGCACCTGTCATCATCGCTGCTGGTCACTGTTAATGATATGGCTGCGTCTGTAGTATAGCCTACGTCGTGCAGTAGTGGAAAGTAACTAAGTACATTTACAATTTTGAAGTATTTGCACTTTTTTGGGGGTATTTTACTCCACTACAGTTATTTGAAAACTTAATTGCTAGTTACTTTGTAGATTTGGATTATTATTACAAAATATACATTAACCACTTCAGCCCTATATACATGTCGGCTCATTTGGAATCTATCTCATCTGCATTCGACCAACACTGCCCGCTCTCATCCAGGCCAGCTCGCTCATGTCCACCGGCTCCCTGGCTATCTGAAACTCTCAGATCTGAACGAACACCTCTAAGGGCAGCCGAAAGAAAGTGGCACAAGTCAAAGCTACCAGATGACCTTTCACACTTTCACTCACTCCTCTCTGCCTTTGCCCACTCACTAACCACTGCTAAAACCTCCTTCTACCACACCAAAATCCAATCCTGTACTTCTAACCCAAGGAAGCTCTTCTCCACTTTCACCTCCCTCCTTAAACCCCCTCCCCCCACTCAACCCTCATCCCTCACTGCTGATGTTTTTGTCAACTACTTCGAGAAGAAGGTTGATGATATCAGCAGCTCCTTTCCTCCCCTCCCACATAAAGTGGCATCTGACTCAACCAACACCAACCCCAACATACCATGCATGTCCTCCTTCTCTCCTCTTTCCCCAGACGAGGTTCTACAACTAGTAACATCCTCTAGACCTACCACTTGTCCTCTTGACCCTGTCCCGTCTCCAATCTTCCAGACCATCGCACCTGATCTGCTCCCCTTCATCACCTCCATCATCAACACCTCAGTAACCTCAGGCTGCGTCCCATCTGCCCTCAAGTCAGCCAGAGTAACACCACTCCTCAAAAAACCAACCCTTGACCCCTCAGATGTCAAGAACTACAGACCGGTATCACTCCTTTCATTTATTTCTAAAACCATTGAACGTGTCGTCTCCAACCAGCTCTCTCTCCATCTCTCACAGAACAACCTGCTGGATCCCAACCAGTCCGGATTCAAGAAGGCCCACTCCACAGAAACTGCCCTGCTGGCAGTCACAGAAGCACTACATGCTGCCCAAGCTGCTTCCCACTCTGCAGTACTGATTCTCCTAGACCTATCAGCAGCATTTGACACAGTGAACCACCAGCTGCTCCTAGAAACCCTAGCGGAGCTAGGCATCGGTGGAACGGCACTAAAGTGGTTCTCCTCCTACCTCACCGATCGGACCTACCAGGTTTCCTGGAAAGGTCTGCTATCATCCCCCCGAACCCTCCAAACTGGGGTCCCACAGGGATCTGTACTTGGTCCCCTCCTTTTCTCACTGTACACTAAATCCCTTGGCACTATCATCTCTGCTCACAATATATCCTATCACTGCTACGCCGATGACACACAACTGTTCCTATCCTTCCCCCCCTCTGCCACTCAGGTGGAAGAGCGCATCACTGCATGCCTGGCTGACATATCACAGTGGATGTCCTCCAACCACCTCAAGCTGAACCCAGACAAGACTGAGCTTCTCTTCTTCCCAGCTAAGTCCTGCCCTATGCAGGAGCTAACTATTTCCGTAGACAACGCCCTGGTAACGTCTGTCCCAACAGCCAGGAATCTTGGTGTTGTCCTGGACAGTCAGCTCTCGTTCAAAGCTCACATCACAGCTGTCACTCGATCATGTAGGTTCACACTCTATAACATACGACGAATTAGACCGTTCCTCACCCAGGAATCAGCCCAGCTCCTAATCCAGACAACAGTCTTGTCAAAACTCGACTATTGTAACTCCCTCCTTACTGGCCTACCAGCATGTGCACTTAAGCCTCTCCAGCTGATCCAAAATGCAGCAGCTCGCTTGGTCTTCAACCAGCCAAAATTCTCACATGTCTCCCCCCTGCTCCGCTCCCTCCACTGGCTCCCGGTCGCTGCCCGCACAGAATACAAAACTCTGATGCTGGCATTCAAAGCAACCAAAGGTATGGCTCCCCCATATCTTACAAGTATGATTGAACCCTACAAACCCTCCCGCGCACTCAGATCAGCCAACGCAGGGAAACTGGAAGTACCCTCACTAA
Organism: Protomyctophum parallelum; assembly: GCF_964188405.1. Lineage (NCBI taxonomy): Eukaryota > Metazoa > Chordata > Actinopteri > Myctophiformes > Myctophidae > Protomyctophum > Protomyctophum parallelum. The sequence continues at coordinate 21,095,679 of NC_139719.1, read as the reverse complement.
AAACGCCGGGACAACGCTCCACACGTCCCAAACTCTTCTCCCTTCTGGCTCCAAAACTGTGGAATGCACTTCCCATTGCAGTCAGAACTGCAGCATCACTCCCAATCTTCCGCCGTAGCCTGAAAACCCACCTTTTCAGACTCCATCATGGCCCATAGCACTTACCCTAACCCCTTAGATAGAATTTCTGTTGGCTTAGATAGCATTTGACTTAGACTTATAGCATGTTATGTAGACAGCACTATAATTGTATTGTATATAGTCATAGCACGCCATAGTACATATGTATAGCATAGTAGTGAATATGTATAGTTTATTATGTATAGTGTATGTATAGTTTCATCATATAGATATTCCACTGTTACCTTCTTAGCTTACGCATGTTTCATGATAAATGCTTTTATGTGATGTATTCCCATGCTTTTGTTCTTGCCTAAATGTAAGTCGCTCTGGATTAAGAGCGTCTGCTAAATGCCTAAATTGTAAATTGTAATTGTACAAGCTCGCGATGAGACGTATTGTGAGCTTGTAGATCTGCTATTTTCATACATTTGAAAACTTGAAATGAGACATTCTGCCCAATGAGAGCTTTAACTTTTGGTACTGTAAGTACATGTTGATGCCAACACTTTTGTACTTTTACTCAAGTACATTTTGAATTCCAGACTTTCACTTGTATAACGGAGTAGTTCTATATCGCAGTATTGATTATTTTACTTAAAGTAAAGCATTTTAGTACTTTGTTTCCACCACTGACGCCTGCGTACACACAGGGCAGCACATTCCTTCCTGGAAGCTTTATAGGCCTCATACACACGTATCAAACGCATGTTCTACTGTCTGTGTTTGATGGCCTCCTCAATGCTGTTCCAATGGGAGTCACATGGTTTGACCAAACATTTTGTGTTTGATTGCTGATTGCTGCCACCCCATCAAACACAAATGTTTGGTCAAACCACGTCACTCCCATATTGGAAAAGCATTGTGGCGGCCATTAAACACAGACAAGACAAAGTACAGAGCATGTGTTTGATACGTGTGTGTGTGTGTGTGTGTGTGTGTGTGTGTGTGTGTGTGTGTGTGTGTGTGCTGACGTCCAAAGGGTAATGAGCAGTGAGAGGCATGAGATCCACTCAGAATGGTCCGCGGCATATATGTAAATGGCCCGTAATTAAGAGAAAATTGGCGTGATCAAAGCCTGGGCTCCTAATGATGCCACATGCCCGTCTCGTCGACTTTTTTTCTTTTCACGTCAGCTGTTTGAAATGGATTGGCCAGTGGCTCTTCTTCTTCTGCACCACACAGCAATTAGCCCATTTTGTGCGGGCACCCCTTTTTAGCTACTGAAAAATAGCAGATCTACAAGCTTGTAGCTCGCCACCGAGTGGCGCGCTGCGAGCTTGTAGGTCTGCTATTTTTGAAAGATCGACTGACATATAAACATGGCTTTTTCAGAAAACTGTCAGGATGTGTAGAAGACATTTTTAGAATCTGATCTCAGGTCAGAATGGGTTAGGCTAAGACACTGACACACATCCCACGGTCCGCTCCCGCATGGCTCTTAAGTGCTGAAAAATAAATATGGAGTGTCAGTTTAACCCATTTAGGCCGCACGTCGAAATGTAACAAAATGTCTTCAAAATCCTGACAGTTTTCTGATAAAACATTATGTTTCTGTATCAGTTGGTGCTCAATATTTCATGTCAAGGACCCCAAAAATATGTAATATGCCTCCTCCGCCCCCCATCTGAAAATATGTTGTTCCAGGGACCCCCCCAGAAGCAAAGATTTGAGTTAAAATGTAATGTAATGTAATAATATATATTCAAAGATTTGAGGCACATTTTCACGATTTTTCAAAATAGCAGACCTACAAGTTCATAGCGCGGCACTCGGTGCCGCGCTATGAGCTTGTAGATCTGCTATTTTTCAATAGCTAAAGTTTAACAATTTAAAACACCAGGGGTTCCCGCCCAAAATGGGTTAACCAAATAGGCCTATATAAAAGGTCCGTTTTCTAATCTCCTCCCGAGTTGAATTGACCCTCCGGATTTTGCAGTGTTGAAGTTTTAGAGAGCCCGGGAACAGCATTTTGAAATCCCACTTCACACAGAACACATATGGCGCCTGTGGCGGCCGTGGGTTCCTATAGAGCGATCCGAACGGGAGATAATTTGTTAGGTCAGGCAGAGATTTAGCGTAACAATGATCCTCTTTAAATATGTGGATGATTTTTCTCTTCATGCCCGCGCGCTTTGTTTGTGTTGAGCCTCTGCAGGCGGTGTTTAATTCAGACCTGCGGGCCACGGACAAATCGTCCTTTTTTTTTTTAATAACTGGAGAGAGGAGGGGGGGGGGGGGTATAAGAGAAAACAAATGTTATTTTAAGCCTTGTGTCCCCTCAGCAAATCCTAGCAGTGAAATGTGATTTAATGAAGCTTGTTTAATTACCATTTTCTGAGATGGGAGGGCAAGGGAGAAAAAAAAAGAAAAGAAAAGAAAAACACGATCTGGAACTCACTTATCATTTTAATTAACGTTGAAAGTTGGAGTATGTGCATTGTGTGTGTGTGTGTGTGTGTGTGTGTGTGTGTGTGTGTGTGTGTGTGTGTGTGTGTGTGTGTGTGTGTGTGTGTGTGTGTGTGTGTGTGTGTGTGTGTGTGTGTGTGTGTGTGTGTGTGTGTGTGTGTGTGTGTGTGTGTGTGCGTGCGCGCGCATGGGGGGCATTGTGTACTGTGTACTCACTGCACCTTGCTATCAAAACAAGGCTCCATAAGACTTATACAGTGAATAGCTTTTTATCTTGTCGGTAAACAATGTGCCCCAGCTGATAGCAATCATGCGACGTGACGGAGGGAACCTAAATTGGCTGTGCCTGTTTTATTCTCCCTGGATGACTTGGTGCCATTATATCCGTAATGAGGTTAGCGTTACTTGCCACTGAGCCGTGTGTGTGTGTGTGGGATGAGCAGGAGGTTGCAAATGGCAACTTGTCCTTTTTCTCTTCTTTTCTTGTTTTGTTTGGGAGGGGCGGAGGCGAGGTCACCGCCACAATATCTCTCTGTGTGTGTGTGTGTGTGTGTTTGTGTGCGTGCGTGCGTGTGTGTGTGTGTATTCACCCCTGTGTGCACGTAATTCTCAGGCCTTCACATTTAATGAGAACTAAAATGCTCCACTTCCCAAATTACCTTAACCCATTTTGACCTGATATCAGATTAAAAAAATGTCTGTTTGAAAATGCTTTTTCAAACAGCATTTTTCTGAGAACGCTATGTTTCTATGTCAGTCATTCTTCGATTAAAAAAAAATAACAGACCTACAAGCTTGTAGATCAGCTATTTTTCAATAGCTAAAGCACAACATAATGCTAACACCAAAATGGGTTCCCGCTCAAAATTGGCTAAGCGAGCTGCTCGGTGGCACTTGCTAATCATTTGCCTAAAATGATAGATGTATTATCTCATTTTAATCCCAATTAGGGCTTTCTGCTGACATGGTTCATTGTTTGTCCTCTTTTCTCTCCCCGGCTGCAGCATGGGGTAATTACATGTAGCCCAGAGGAGGGCCAAACTGTTGGTAACTGACTCATTATTGGATCCAATGGGCAGGGGTTAGGGGGGGGGGGGGGTTTGATGTAGACCCCCCACACACACACACACACACACACACACACACCATGATTGCGAGGACTCAGGAGTATATCGGAGGGTCAAGGTTGCTTCACCAAGCGGACGTGCTCTCTCTCTCTCTCTCTCTCTCTCTCTCTCTCTCTCTCTCTCGTTCTCGCACGCCCACCACGTCCACCACCGGTGCTGCGTTTCCCTCTGCACTCTCGGGGAAAAGAAATATACAAATCCATTCTTTCCCCCGGAATATATAAAGGCATGACTCATCCCGGTCCCGTCAATCATGTTTTTTTTCCCAGCGAGCAATTTGTGGCTGTCAAAAAAAGAAATCTGAATAGGAAGCATGCGCATGCTGGGAGAAACTTCTCAGCGGCATGACTATACAGTAGCATGAAAGTCCTATCTTTAGCGCGGGGCTCATGTGCAATTTACCAAGGCAGAGGAGGCTCAATTAGGTTTAACAGTGGTGTGAAATATCTCTCTCTCTCTCACCACCGTGATAGGAAATACTGTCATAAAGAAAAGAGCAATTTAACAATGTGACAACCACTCACCCCACCCCACCCCGACACCAACCGGGGCGGTCCCTTAAGCATCCGGCTTCGCTATTGCCATCTGAGCTACTGTAAGTACACGTAACATCCGGAGTATTCATTAAACCACTCTGCCTTGGGCCTGTCGATATAGCAGTGGTGTAAAGTATATTTACTTAAGTGCTGTATATACTTAAGTACAATTTTGAGGTATTTGTACTTGCATTTTCAATTTCCAATACTTTTACTTCTACTCCACTAGGGCAAATATTGTACTTTTGATCCACTGCAATCATTTGAAAACTTTAGTTAGTATAGTTACTTTGTAGATTTTGATTATTGCTACAAAACATACATTAACCGCTTCAGCCCTAGGCCTGTATACGTACATTTCGGACATTTGAAAATGGCCGATCTACAAGCTCATCTACTGTACCTCAAGCTCATCGCCAGCTCTACGAGGTTGTGTAGATCTAATATTTTCAAAAGATTTGTATACATTTGAAAAGCAAAATGGCACATTCTGCACAATGAGTACTTTGACTTTTGGTATACCGTACATTTTGATGCCAATATACTTTTGTACTTTTACTCAAGTACATTTTTAATTCCGGACTTACAGAGTATAGGCCTACTAAATTGCAGTATTGATACTTTTACTTAAGTAATTATATACACCACTGCAATATTCGTTGCTGTCCGTTTGTTCATAACTACATTTTTGAGGTTTTAGATTTTCTTCCATAAATCAGTGTTATTGAACCCTTTACGTCTGTGTGTTGATCCATAAGTCAGTGTTATTGAACCCTTTACGTCTGTGTGTTGATCCATAAATCAGTGTTATTGAACCCTTTACGTCTGTGTGTTGATCCATAAATCAGTGCTATTGAACCCTTTACGTCTGTGTGTTGATCCATAAGTCAGTGTTATTGAACCCTTTACGTCTGTGTGTTGATCCATAAATCAGTGTTATTGAACCCTTTACGTCTGTGTGTTGATCCATAAATCAGTGCTATTGAACCCTTTACGTCTGTGTGTTGATCCATAAATCAGTGCTATTGAACCCTTTACGTCTGTGTGCTGATCCATAAATCAGTGCTATTGAACCCTTTACGTCTGTGTGTTGATCCATAAATCAGTGCTATTGAACCCTTTACGTCTGTGTGTTGATCCATAAATCAGTGCTATTGAACCCTTTACGTCTGTGTGCTGATCCATAAATCAGTGCTATTGAACCCTTTACGTCTGTGTGTTGATCCATAAATCAGTGCTATTGAACCCTTTACGTCTGTGTGTTGATCCATAAATCAGTGCTATTGAACCCTTTACGTCTGTGTGTTGATCCAATGGAAAGTAGTAAAAAACGCATTGGACAAAAGCTCTCAACTCCATTAGACCCTCAAACTGTCTGCAAAAAACAGCTAACTCCACCGCCTCTCTCCTTCTCATGCAAGTCATTGACAGTGTATATCTAATGTCACAACACCAACTTTGATGAGGCAGTATTGCATCGTTTATAAAACAAATATTTTTAGGTTTAATTGATTTCCTTAAAAACGTATATTTTTAATTTCCTGAAAAATTAACATTTTGGAGTTATGAGGTGTCCTCCGGACAGCAGAGATATGCATAAAAAATATAAATAAATAAATAAACGTACGTACGTACGTACGTACGTATGTACGTACGTACGTACGTACGTACGTACGTATGTACGTACGTACATCGAGGAATAATATAGAGGAACGGAAAAATACAGCGCTGTGAGAAGATGACTGCTACCACGGTGTGTCAGGGAGACTGTACACCGCCATGGTTATAGAGTCAGTCGACGAAAAAATAGAAATAGCAGGCGTTAGCAAATCCCCCCCCCCCCCACCACCACCACACACCCTCCCATAATTATGACACTTAAAAACTCATGAAAGGCATCCGTCGGGAGGCCTGAAACTTAAACAGGACAAAGTCATTATCAAGTAGAAATAAAGGACGTTAGAAAGTGTCCCCTAAAACACCACCGTCTCTCTCTGCTTTGTTCTCGGAACGCCCCGGCCGTCGCCGCTCATTATGCCGCTTTGAAAAGTCTAACGTTTTTCATCTGTTTCAGAACAAAGAGGCCAGGCCATTTGAGTTCAAGCATTATTAAAGGATTGGGCGCGGCAATCCATATGGTGCAGTTTGACTAATGGTCATTATGAATGAGGTGTGTGTGTGTGTGTGTGTGTGTGTGTGTGTGTGTGTGTGTGTGTGTGTGTGTGTGTGTGTGTGTGTGTGTGTGTGTGTGTGTGTGTGTGTGTGTGTGTGTGTGTGTGTGTGTGTGTGCATGTGCGCGTGTGTGTACAGTATGTGTGTACTGTACGTGTGACTGTGTGCGTGAGACTGTGTATCCCAGTCCAACCAGACGAAGGAGCAGGATGGATTTAAGAAGACCCTGGAGGACAACCATGCTGTCCCCGTCTGTCCTCCGCCTCGGGGGGACTTCCTGGAGACCACCAGGAGATATATAGAAGACATGGTTCCCCTGTTATTTTCTTAGTTCTTTTCTTTTCTTTTCTCTTCTTTTCTTTCTCTCTCTCTCTCTCTCTCTCTCTCTCTATGTCCATCTACACCCATTACTTTTAACATCATTGCCTGCCAAAAACGAGTTAAACACGTATTCTTTTTTATTATTATTACATTGAATTAAGCTTGTTCTTTCTCCTCTCCGCCGTCTGAATATACAGTAGGTCTCGGTTGATAGAGTATAGGCAGTCGATGCAAAGGCAGCAAACCGGAATTGAAAAAGTCAGGCGGCCTGCTGATTTTTGTGAAAATGGACCCGTAAGGTTTCATTACCTTCACGGATAAATGAACACTGATGATTTTCTTCCATTGTCATCTCAGGTTCAGGTATAGGTTCATCTTTGGTCAGCCAATCAGTCCCTCTTTTGGATAGGCCTATGTCATTATAGGTGAAAACATTTCTGAAATATGATAAAATTGCGAGAATAGGATATGAATGCTCAGGGTTTTGCCACACAACACCATCGTATTATGACAACAATAGGGCTTATTTAAAACTTCACAAGAGGCCTAGAGGCTTTACTGTATTATAATATTTGGTACAGTATATGGTATGACCAGTGGCGGGCGGCGTCCGTGTGGATGATCCAATTGGTGACTTAATTTTCCTGCGGAAAAGGTTGGCATGTTGCTTAACCCATTCTCTACGGGAATCTCTTTTGGTGTTTTAAGCATTATGTTATGCTTTAGCTGTTGAAAAATAGCAGATCTACAAGCTCATAGCTTGGCACCGAGTGCCGCACTATGAACTTGTAGGTCTGCTATTTTTGAAAAATCATGAAAATGTGGCGCACATCATTGAATATATTCTTTCAGAACGAACGTTTTGAACTCAAATCTTTGCTTCTGGGGGGTGGGGTGGGGTCCATAGAACAACATATTTTCAGATGGGGGTCGGCGACATATGATTTTGGGGTCCTTGACATGAAATTGTTTGAAAACCACTGACATAGAAACATGATTTAGAAAACATTTGTAGAATCGTTCCCTCGTCAAAATGGGTTAAACTTTGGTGAAATCTTCATTCTCTTCGTGTGAATGAAATCAGTGTTGTAAACCTGGGATCATTGGGGTGTTTCTTGGGTCTTACAACATACACCCTCCTCCAGGCGACCCGACCGAGGCTACAGCAGTGTTGTTTTTGGCAGCAAATTTCTATTTTAGTTTTAGTCATAGTCTCTTTAATAGTTTTCACTTAATTTCAGTCACATTTTAGTCACCTGGAATGCTTTAGTGTTAGTCCAGTTTTAGTCGACTAAATATCATAAGGTTTTAGTCGACTACATCGACTACAATCATAGTTGATTTAAATGTATTTTGGCGGGCCTTGATGCCGTCCTAATGACTGATTTTACACTTGCTGAAAATAGCCGATCTACAAGCTCATAACACGTCGCAGTGCAACATATTGTGAGCTTGTAGATCGGCTATTTTCAGCATGCAACCAAGTGTAAAATGACTTATACTGAATCTCTTGTCCACTAGTCCCTTCCTAACATTTTAGTTTTTATTTGTTGACAAAATCGACAGTATATTTACTCTTATAGTTTAAAAAAAAGGCTTCTAAAACCTAATAGTTTTCTGAAAAACCCATGTTTCTATGTCAGTTATGCTCAACCTTTTTCATGTCAAGGACCCCCAGAATTATTTATATAGGCCACGGACCCCCATCTCAAAATATGTTGTTCCAGGGACCCCACAAGATATTAAAAATGTTCGCTTCTGAAATATATATTCAAAGATTTGCACCACATTTTCACGACTTTTCAAAAATAGTTCTTGTAGATCTTGTAGATCTGCTATTTTTCAATAGCTAAAGCATAACATAATCATGCTTAAAACAAAATGGGTTAAAGCCCTCCTTGCAGGCTTTACTGCAGTCTGTAGCAGTTCCTCCTCCTCACGGAGGGGGACGTGGTTTGGGGGCTGCCAACCCTCACCACCACCACCACCAGCAGCCCCAGGTCGCCGTCTCTCCGGCCTGTCCTCTGTCTCTCTCCAGATGTCACCACACTCTTCGTGGTCGTCAGTTCGTCACCCGGTCTGTTCCTGGTTGCCACAAGCTGGTACTGCCACTCCCAGAGTTTTTCCAGTTAATTAAACATCTACTGATGCATATACTGTAAACTTGGACACATCATTCATCAGTGTTGTAAACCTGGGATCCAGGGCTGGACTGGGACAAAAATTCGGCCCGGTCATTTTCGAGCGAATTTGGCCCAGACCTGCAGCCCACCACAACCATGCAGCGTGCAGATAGCAGAAACTCTACCGCCCGCTCCGTCGAGGCACACACAAACAAACAAGCCCTAATGCCACCACTTTTACAGAACAATATAAATGATACAAACCAACAGACAACTACACAACTCTTTGTTGCTCTCACAAGAATGATGCTGGCAAAGAAGAGGTAGATAGAAGAGGGTTTATTTGTCACTCACTGATACAGGTACAGTGAAATTATCATGATGGCACTGGCAGAATGGCAGCATGTGCCCGGACCTTTCCTGGTGGCCTGCCGCCTATTGGCCTGCCTGCCTGTCAAAAAAGCCCCCTACGGCCACCGGGGAATATGCCCGGTACGTCCTATGGCCAGTCCAGCCCACCTGTTTCCTCCAGGTGACCTGACCAAGGCTCAGACCCCGGCTTGTGTCCGAGTGGCATCTCTGTCTCATCATTATACTTTCAGACTTTCCTGATATAGCCCCTATATGTGCTGAATGACACTTATTTTGTACTTTACTTGAGTATTTTCAATTTCCAGTACTTTTACTTCTACCCCACTACATCTCAGAGGCAAACTAGAAAAAGTGCCCTTCCGGGCACAGGTCTCCACCAGGTTATCCACAGATCCGTGCAGTTAGAGGTAAAAACACTTTTGGGCCAGTTATAGCGCCACCTTGAGGCTGAGTTGAAATTGTTCATGTGGCATTTCGTCCTCGGCCTAGTGGGAATGTGGGTGCACAATTTCACGGAAATCACGCGATGTGTTCATGATTTGCAGCATTTTGTTTGAAACTGAGCACTCCTGTAAACTTTGGAAGCCAATCTTAACCAATCAGGATGGAGTGTGATAAATCTGAAAGACCCGTTTCGTTGAATGGCTCTAGAGAGACTGTGTACCAATTTGCGTGATGTTTGGACAAAATCTGTAGGTGTACTGTGCAAAAACTTGTTTTGCACAAAGCGGCCTCCTGGTGGCGCTATAACAGGCCGTTCTGGAAAGTTTGGGGCAGAGGTTCATGGTTGGCATCCAGGGAGTGTGTGTGCAAAATATGGCATCGACCGGGTTAACGGTGGCCGAGATTAGCTGTTCACAGACACACGGACGGACGGACGGACGGACACGCGGACGGACGGAGTGCAAAACATACTCTCCCCACATGCCTTCGGCCTGGTGGAGACAATAATATTTGCCTCTGATATGTAGTGGGGTAGAAGTAGTAGAAGTAGTAGAAGTAAAAAATAAATGTAGTGGATTAAAAGTACAATATTATTGTACTTTTAATCCACTACATTTATTTGAAAACTTTAGTTAGTATATACTTTGTAGATTTTGATTATTTAATGGCCATTTCGCCCATTAGAAAATAGCAGATCTACAAGCTCACAATGCGTCGCATTGATCTGCTATTTTCAAAAGATTTCTATGCATTTAAAAACTTGAAATGGCATTCTGCACAATGAGTATTTTCTACTTTTGGTACATTTTATTTGATACCAATACTTTTATACTTTTACTCAAGCAAATTTGGAATTCTGGACATTTACTTAGGCCGTTTCTCAATACCCAAACTTGTCATCATTCACCGCCCAAGTACTGTTCCAATTCTCAAGTTCCCATTTGGCCAAGTACAGAATACCCTATATGTGAACTTTGTGGCAGTTCACCCTGCCACTGACTGTATTTATCAGACTACAATGAGTTTCCTGTGTTATTTTATCTTGGGGTGGTATTTGTTTGACACTATATTGTATGATTGATGATTGATTGCTAATTTGCTCCAGGGTAGGGAGCATACTAACTGGGTTTGTGTGGGGAACACACCAACTTGATTTTGTATATAGAGACACTTAATGTTTAATTATATTATGGAGATCATTTACATTGTGTATTATGTGACTCTAAAATGTATTCTGAATGAACTGTGATGTCTCTGGACATTGTGAGGCCACTGGTTAGATTGTGGAATCGATCCTGGGTTGGTTTGGTCCATGGGAGGGGCCTGGCCTTTATAAGAGGACCTGTCATTGGTCCATGGGAGGGGCCTGGCCTTTATAAGAGGACCTGTCATTGGTCCATGGGAGGGGCCTGGCCTTTATAAGAGGACCTGTCATTGGTCCATGGGAGGGGCCTGGCCTTTATAAGAGGACCTGTCATTGGTCCATGGGAGGGGCCTGGCCTTTATAAGAGGACCTGTCATTGGTCCATGGGAGGGGCCTGGCCTTTATAAGAGGGGGACCTGCCAGTGCACAGGAGACAGTCTATGTTAGACTGCCCAGGCAGGAGAACACACCTATAGAGCCAACCTGGCCAGTGGATGTAAATACTTATTTTGTGCATTTCTTGTAACAACCATTTCATGTGGACACTCAAAAGGTGAATAAAACACTTGGATTTTTCTTATAAGCTTTTTGGCTATTTTGCAACCTGTGCCTTCTCCGGGCCTAACACAGTACCATCCACACTAGGTAAAGTGTGACAAACTTGATCCGCCCATTTAGCGAGTCTGCTACGAAGCAGACTCGTGCCCACAGTGCAACACCACTAGAACGGACCGCCCATGTTGTTGCCAGTGGAAGTATCTACTCCCTATAGTCCCTATAGGCCAACTTGCAAGTCTGAACTCTTATTAGGACGCAAGTCTGAACTTCCCTTCGGCCTGTCAGAGACAATAATACAGTAAACTATAAGCTTTGAGCACTGAAACCCCCGAGTTCTACAGAGTCAGGGACGGTGGGATGTGTTGCTTATCATTAATGCATGGGACATAATGCACTATACAGTTATTTGGAGCGTTTAGTGGTTAAACGAAAACAAAACAATTTACTTATAATCTTACGTGCTTAGAGGGTATAGAAGATATGGCTTGTTTGTGGAATGCTTGAGAAGCACTGACACGGTGAGTCAGTGTGTGTGTGTACGGTGCAGCACGTTCTATCAGGGATGAGACCAACATGAGCTGCATCTTCAGCATAATAATTATGGCTGTTTTAATTATTAAACAGGCATCCTGTTGGGTTATTGCAGTGTGACAACATTTAGGTTTACACCATAAAATTGGAATTGCTCCTGTTCTCCGGTGGCGGGTGTTTTATTGTGCCTCATCGTTGGTTGACTGACGACTCCTCCGTGTGTGTGTGTGTGCGTGTGTGCGTGCGTGCGTGCGCGTGTTTGTACACTGTATTGTGTTCCAGCTTCATTTACATCAGTTTGTGCGTGCGTGCATGCGTGTCTCTGCGTGTCTGTGCACGTCGCCTGGATCCCACAATGTGCGTCGTTCCATTTAGCTCCTGTGCTAACCACGCTAACCGTGCTGCTGCAGGTACTGTACAGTACAGTAAGAATGCAGAGGGTGTCTGCTCTGCTCTGCGGGGCCAAAATCAATGATGCCGGGGAGTAGTACCGACGGGCAGCGGCAACCGCGCACCTCCTCCTTATTGCACTTCATAATGGACGACCTCAATAAAAAGCCACCCCGTGCTCCGTGTACGGCAGCCTCTCTATTGACCCGTGGTGTTTCCCCCCCCCCCTCGTTACACGCCGCTCCCTTTGTCCCCCCGTGTTCTGACTGTACTCCCGCCTTCTCTCCCCTCGCCGTGTTTTATGCTCTTTGCTCCCACCCCTTTTATTGTGTTTGTGGCTCCCTAATGTGGTTATGTAGAGTGTAATGTCTTTCATATTGTCACTCGGCTGGTGCAAAGAGAGAGAGAGAGAGAGGGGAGGCCAGGCGGGAGATGTATAGTGTGCAATCACAGCCCGGCGCCGCAGGTATAGCCTCGCTCGCCGCGGTCCGCCATTCCCCTCCCGGTGTAATCAACTGGAAACGTCATACACACAGTCTTGCGTGTCTTGCCTTTTGACCCCACGTGAAATGGGAATGGAATTCCTTTTAATGCACGCTCGTCGAACCGTGTCGTTCGCATGTCATGTGTGCAGAGTTGCGAAAACTCCTATAGCCCGCATGCAGACTAGAAGTTTGTGATGCGCGCGTCTCATCACTTACTTGGGATTTCTGAGTGTACAAAATTCTCTTCCTGGTAATAAATTCAGCATTTAGTTTTTCCTCCTGAGCATTCTTTCTGAATGATTATTATTAAATAAAACATGGCTGCCGCCGGCAGTCTAACTATTCATTGTCAATGAATTCATTGCCAATAAATACCACACTGGGTTGGGATGCGACAGGCATTAATATAATAGATACTTATGGGCGACTGCTGAAGAATATAGGCTTGTGAAAAGAAGCAGCTTGGACTCCTCATGCATAGAAGGAGGCATGAGGTCAGTCCGCTACCTCCCCAGGTTGGCAGAGGAAGTGCAGCGCCCAGGACTACATTAGATAATTGACACTGGGTGAAAAAACTGGGTTGCAAAATCGTGGGTTAAAAATGTAAGAAAAAAAAAAAGAATATAGGCTTGTGTATACCGCTGCAGTAAAGGGTCGATTTCTACATTCAGAGTTAAAGGTATATTCAGTGATTTCACTCAAAAAACCCTAGGTTTCGTTTTTGGCTGGGACCTAAGCCTTTCGTCCAATCAGGATAGAGAGTCAAAAACGAAACCTAAGGTTTTTTGACCCCCAGGGGTTAAATGAGGACAGGGAGGAACTCCTTATATGGTCAGCACACTCTATAGTAGAGAGGATTATCACAACAAAACAAAAAAATAAGTGATATTTGAATTAAGTGAAATCACTGAATATACCTTTAAACAAAAAAATTCTACAGTGTATATTAGCTGAAATACGTCGTGGAGCAATTTTCTTTTGACCGCGTTGACTTGGGGAGACTTTTTTTTCCTGTTTCATCACACTTGGCACCCGAGGATGTCCGATGATACGGCCCTCCATGGCTTGTTACTCATTACGCGCTGACAACAGGGGGTCTTCTACACACTGACAGGTTGCTTTGCCGGTGTGTGTGTTCTCCCTTGGTTCTGTTTCCCCCCCGGGCCTTCAGTGAGGTGTTCCAGAACGCGGTGCTCAAGGCCAAACCTGATGAGACTCCTGCAAACAGCAGGTGTCCAACCTAATTGACAGCATGCACCTCTCGCGCGCATTCCTTCCATGCACCTCGCGCGCACACCACCCAGAGGCCTTAAGCCATTTAGACCGGAGGAACGCATCTGTGTATTTTTTTTTTTTAAACCCGTAAAATTGTGGCGCAAATATTTGAATATATATTCTTTCACAGCAAACGTTTTTTTTTTACTTTGCTTTTAGATAAAATATGTTCATCTCAAAAACATATTTTGAGATATAGGGGGGATCCGCGGCCAAATATAATTTTTGGGGTCCTTGACGTGAAATGGTCTGATACAGAAACATGGGGTTTAATTCAGAAGACATTTTGTAGAATCTGGACTCGGTCCTAAATGGGTTAAGCATGACAAGCTCACCTCTGCGGTGCTCCATCGTCCTCGTCTTCCAGGTGAGGACGGAAGACTCCTAATCACTTTCCAGGAAACCTGTTCGGTAGTGTGCTCAACTTCGACGTTGACGTTTTTCCGCTCCCCTAATTGGACATTTACTTGGCAGCGAAAAGGAGGTATATTATATTCACGGCACAACATAACGTATATGTGTCACATTTTATGATTTTCAGTAAACAATATGGGCCTCCTGTCGGAGAGAGGACGTCCTTCACTTTGTTGCTTCCATTCCGTCTCCTGCACAGAGATGACTTCTGACGAGCAAAGAGAAGTGGACTGCCTTCTGAGACTCCCTGTCCGGCCAGGTGGAACATCAACAGTGGATTCCCTGTCCAGACCGACCAGACCGCTCCTAAGGGGGAGAAAGGTAAGCAAACCAGGAAGTGATGGAGCATGCATGCGTTCTTTTCCTCGGCACAATGTTATCAGGAGCGAGACAAGTTGACAGGCTGACAATTTCAACAAAAGGTTGCATGGTCTGTGTGTGTGACCGAAGTACAAATGGAATCATGGTCAAATTGCTTTCCAGTTTGTATAAAACAAAAACAACCCCAGCCCAAAATGTCAAGAATCTCTCTGGTCTTTTCATCCAGAAATAGGATGCAATGCATCTGAAAAACAACAACACACATCTAAACCTTATTTAGATCTATAAACAAATAAAACATATTTTTTAGTAAATCCTTTAAAATAATTTCTAGACTATTTTAACGCATAAAATCCTGAGCAACATAATAGCACCCCAATTCCAATGATTTGTATCACTGGTTTCTCTCCAGCATGGGACGGATTAAGCCATGTGCGGATTCCTGGGCCAATCATCTTTTAACCACAGTTTTCTTGGCGAATGTTCCAGTTAACATTTTGAAACACTTTTTTGAGTAGTGCAACCACTCCAAGGAACAGCAATGTCCGTGTCCGCCTATGTGTCGTCCGCCTATGTGTTAGTGAGCACGAGTATGACTATTAGTACCAGTAGGGGCGCTGTTGTACAGAAACAGAGAGAGAGATAGTGCTGTACTGTTGCCTGCTAATGAGAGAGAGAGAGAGAGAGGAGGGAGTTGCACCACAATTTTTTGTATTCTTCTCGTATTTTACTGCCCTGACAGTTACTGTATGAGAGGTACAATACTCTAGTTATATAAAGATGGATCAAGATGAGAGCTACAGGCTCCGTCAATACTAGTGAGACCTGACCGGTTGAGTCTTTCAGCCAACAGGGCTATTCTGGCATCGGTAATTGAAAGTGCGACCCTGAACTCACGCTGCTCAGCATAGTCACTTATTATATGACTAAACTGTACTTTGGCCTTCCTCTAGTCTACTGCATGTACGGTATGTACAGTACAGTATATACTGTATATCCCGGCTGCTAATAGTAGGGATAAGGGGTATAAGGCAGTGACGAAAATAGGTATATTTTGTTATAGGTACAGACAGGTATGGACTATAGAGCGTCGCAGTCCCTGCAGGTTACAACACTTTTTTTGTTGTTTTTATTTGTTTGGTCCAAAATATAGTATTTGTTGTCATGATTTGTCACGACTCGAGTTGGCTTCGTACGACGCTTAAAATGTCTTTAAATAAATACAGTACTTTTTGAAATGTCTACGGGGAAAAATGCATTGGGAATCATTTCCTGGGCCTGGCGTCGTTGTGAAAGGGTGGCGGGACTTCGACGCTCTACAGAGTAATGTATGTTATAGCCATTCTCCAAACAGAGAATCCAAGTCACGTCAATCTCACTTACATGTAGAGAGGGGGCAAGAACATAACTCTTGACCATGACCCAGCAATTCCCCCGCTGAGAAAAGAGCTGCATGTGCAGCATCATTGAAGGCCTGTTGAATGAATGGGTATATGTATACGTTCCAGTCTGAGAGCATGTCCGTTCCCTCTGGGGGTGAGGTGTTGCTCCTTGACCTCCATGTGCTTCAGTGGAGACTGACGGGCAACAGCTCCATACACCCACAGTTTAGCACTGAAGAGCTTGGCTTCAGGAAACCCAGTGGCGTGCACGGGGACAGCAAAGTGCCCTTAAAAACAAATAGGCCTACTGTACAGTGTACACACTGATGTACAGTATGTGGACCATGGTGACATTGATCAATTCTTGATTTGAAAAAAGCTTCTAATATATTATCTATGCCCCAAAATCTATAAATCTCACACTATTAAGGCAACCGGCCGGTTCCACGCACTGCACAAGGTGCCCTTTTTTCACTTGAACCCATGCAACCCTGTAGATGTCAGCTCAGCATACACAGTGGTATAGGGAAAAGTACTCAAATTATTTACTGAAGTAAAAAAGTATCAATACTGCAATATAGAAATACTCTGTTACAGGTAAAAAGTCCAGTATTAAAGAAAATGTACTATGAGTAAAACTATAGTACAAAGGTATTGGCATCGAAATGTACTTAAAGCACCAAAAGTGTGTATTAAAAATAAATAAATAAATAGCAGATCTACAAGCTCACAATGTGTCGCAACGCGACACATTGTGAGGCTGTAGATCAGCTATTTTCAAATGGCCCGAAATGTATCTATAGGGCTGAAGTGTTTCATGTACATTTTAATTTAATAATAATCTAAATCTACAAAGTAACTAGTAGTAACTAAGGTTTTCAAAATAAATGTAGTGGAGGTCAAAGTACAATATTTGGATCCGAGATGTAGTGGATTAGTATAGAAGTAAAAGTATTGGAAATTGGAAAAGCTCCAGTAAAGTGTACTTATGTACAGTTAGCACTTGAGTAGAAGCTCATGAATGTTTCAACCTATAGCCCCCGTATAGAATATCAAACCTCTCTGAAGGATTAGAGACACCTGCCCCCCCCCCCGTCCCCCCCCCCCGTCCCTGTCCCTGCACCACACTCCCCCCCCCCCTCACCCTAAGGCCCCCCGCTAATCAAATTCTGTCACTCGATTTCTTATCGCGGTTCGGAAACATAATCAGTCGGAGAGCTTTTGGAGGAGGATAAGATCCAGTGATAGCCTGGTCGTCGTCTTGATGATATTAGCGCTATAGCTGGGATCCCGTGGGACCGAGCGTAGTTTCTCTCTACCCCTGGCTGCAGCAAGCAAGGCTCAGAGACTGCCAAATGCCTGCCGTAATTAACCCAGCTGATGTGAAGTGAAGGAGCACTATACTGCAACTTCACCGGTTCCTCCAATTATGCTGAACGGTTGTGGTATTTTTGTTTTTTTTCTCATGACGTGTGTTTCTGGATGTATACAGTACGTAGGTAGTTTGCATGTTTTAATTTTTTCCTTCCCCCCCCCCTTCGTTTTTGTTATTACATGGTAACCTTTTCGTATATGGGTCTGGCGTTCTCTCTCACTCATTCCCTTTTGCTTAATACCGGAAGACAACTGGTGTCTGTACGTTCATCTGCATGAGTTCATATGAGTTTATAACTCATATGAGTTATAAAGATATATAAATTATGTATGTGCATAGAGTATATACAGTGTGTGTCAGTGTAGTGTACACAGTAGGTGTGTTTTTCTGGTCAGAGTAGTGTGCGTGTGTGCGTGCGTGTGTGTGATGTATGTGCGCAATGTACGTACCTATACTGTACACGCGCTCGCGCGCGCGCGCGTGTGTGTATGTGCGCGTCCGTGTGTTTGCTGTTCTTGCATCCCGGTGATTGTACTGTGCGTGCATGCGACAGCTGCACTGTGTGACACCACTGTTCTCCCGAGATGAGATAAGAAGTCTGTCAGATGGAGCGCGACAACGAGGCCCCCGCCGTTTCTGCAGGGGATGCAGTTCTTCCACATACCCCCTGCCCAGTTATGAAAGAGATCATGTCTGCTCAGCACATTGTTTTTGAATAAACATTTATATAGGCGTGAGCGAAGATAAACACTCCTGTCTCCTTATTTATTACTTTCTCTCTCTCTCTCTCTCTCTCTCTCTCTCTCTCTCTCTCTCTGTTCCCCCCGTCGTTCTCTTTGTGGCCAATTTAGTTTTTTTTACTTCTAGGCAGCAAAAAAGAATAAGTGCTTTTCATTGCTCATTATGAAAAACTGTCTGAAGTACTTAAAACAAGAACTTGGACAACTGTGTTCTATTTTCAACTGCCTGGTTCGCCGGAAGGTTATAGTTATAAAACTAACAATCTAATAAAAACTAAAACTCTTTTTTGAACTTTTTTGAACTATAACTAAAACTGTATTGTGTGTTTACAAAACAATTTAGTTTTTTAAACACACAATACAGTTCTAGTTAGTTATTGTTTTTTGTTTTATTGTAGTTTTTTAAAGAGATTTTGAAATGCCCTTAGTTTTCATTTGTGGCTGGTTGGTGGTTCATCTGTAACTGAATAAATGTTTAAATTCTATCTTTTGTTAGGATTTTATTACACAATACTTAACTATTCATTCCTGCACCTGACAAATACGAGTATGAAAAAAAACCTAAAACTTAAATAACATTTTCAAAAATAGAAACTAAACTGTAGCAAATCTGCTCTAAAAACGAATTAAAACTAACTTAAATTACAAAAGAAATGTAACAATAATATTCAAAACAAACTAAAACTAAAAATGAAAAATCATATATCATATTTTTTTGTCATCATCTGAAATGTTTTAGTTTTAGTCTCCTAAATATCATGTGGTGAGTACATTTTGTCGTCAAAAATATATTTTGGCAGGACATGTTGGCGTCATAATAATGGCATATTTTATAGAGTTGGTTGCATGCTGAAAATAGTTTTAGTCATCACACCCTAATCTTTATTTTGTCTTTATTTTATTTTTGTCAGTAAAGAAAAAAGGTAGTCTATACACGAACAACACTATTATACTCCATGAGACCAGACCACATGACCCATGTACTCTCAGCTGGAGAGGAGAATAAAATCATTGGCTACACTTTGATCTTTGACCTGAGCCCTCCCCGCGGCTATAGTGAGGTGTCTTTAATGACCTGAACCGCTTGCTTGGCGGAAAAAAAGGAAAAGATCAAACGATCTTTTTGATGCTTCCTTCGTGCGCCGAAAGCAGCGGTATACGTTCTGCAAGCTCACACCACGTCATCACGGGCACGGCGGTGCCTGCTGTGCACGCGTTGTGAGCAGCGGTGGGAAAAAGTACTCTGATTGTTTTACTTAAGTAAAAGTACCAATACTGCAATTTTAGAACTACTTCATTACAAGTAAAAGTACGGAATTTAAAGTGTACTTGAGTAAAAGTGCAAAAGTATTGGCATCAAAATGTACTTTTGCCGTTGTGAAAAAGTAAAAGTACTCATATTGCAGAATGTCCCATATCATTTGAAAATAGTAGATCTACAAGCTCACAATGTGTCACGTTGCGACGCATTGTGAGCTTGTAGATCGGCTATTTTCAAATGGCCGAAATATATAGGGTTGAAGTGGTTAATGTATATTTTCTAACCAAAATTAAAATCGCCAAAGTAACTAGTAACTCAAGTTAGAGTAAGTAAAAATGTTGGCTCTGAGATGTAGCGGAGTAGAAGTAAAAGTACTGGGAATTGGAAATAATCAAGTAAGGTTACAAATACCTCAAAATTGTAGTAAAGTTACTGTCACTCCCTCCATGAACGAGTCAGTCGTTTCTGTTTACTGATGATTTTGTTGAGCCCTCACTCTCAATAGACCAACGTCAAAACTGATGAACACACAATGAATAAACAACGATCAGTACATGAACAAACTTAAGCACATAAACATAACGAACATGACAATATAATGCATACATGATGAACACATGGATTTACCTCACTGGCTGCATAAGGGGAATGAAGGGAATGGAATGACAGGAAACCCATATGACAAACGTCAAACTGTAACAAAAACAAATCGCATCAATTAAACTCATAATACAAATCAAACATACACCTTAAATGTTGACAAAGAACGTAAAACATTGGTTCAGAAACAACAAACAAACCTTGGTTAATGACACGCTTCTCTCAAACAGTTCATGTCCTTCCGTCTACACGGAGGCTTGACAAACATGTTGTGAGCCATCGCTGGTTCAACACCAAATAAGGACATGGCACCGGACGTGACGTAATTCCAAATTAGCTTTCCCAATATAATGTGAAATAAAACAAAATAATGACAGAAACATTTCTGGCAGCCAAAGTTACAGTAGTAAAGTTAAAAGTACTTAGTTACTTTCCACCACTGGTTGGCACCCGACACGCGGCACACACGCAAGTATATATTGGGCTATTATAGTCGTCTCTGATTGCTTCCATGTTTACATCCTGCTCACAAGTAGCAGGCAGCACTCACTGTAGAATGGTTTACAGCTAGAGTCAATGGGGCTGCCGTTGTCAATCAAGATTCCCTGATGAACTGTGACACACTGGAGACGCCATTAAGTATGTTTGTCTATAGACTTAGTTTTATGCTATTTGCATAACGGGAGGAAAAATAATCCGCCTTTTTCACTTAGGTTAATTTCTCCCACTTATATCACTTATACTTGCACAAATTTGTACGGTTATTGGCCAAAAAAAAAAAAAAAGCATTAGTATACACGTTACATTAGAGAAGTCTTTCTTTCATTCAGATAGTAGTATATTAGTAAACATTAGTGCCATATTTTGTCACCAGGTGACGCTTTTTAAAATGCAAAGCACTTCCATGAATTAGAAGTATAGTCTACAGTATATTGTGCAGTGCAATACATCTGATCCGTATGTTTTTGTTAGACGGGTCAGAGATAATTATGAGAAAAACATATGTCTTTTGTTATGTAATTTTTCTGTGTCCTGGTGTAAGTAATGTAAATCAATGTGAATGTTAATTAATGAGATTAAACCCAGTCTAAGTTCAATGTCAACGTCGGCATTAGAACCAAAACAACAAAACTGCTTACGAATATTTTGAACCCAGAGTGTCGTGTCGTGTCAGATCAGATTGTTTTGTTCTTTAGTTATGGTCGGTGTCGTGCAGAATCCTCATATCTCCACTTTTTCCGTTTTTTTTGTTTGTTTGTTTGTTTTGATTTTTAGGACGATTCTACAAAATGTCTTCTAAATCCTAACAGTTTTCTGAAGAACGCATGTTTCTATGTAATTGTCTGCCGAAAATATGTGGTTCCAGGGACTTCCAGAAGCAAAGATTTGAGTTAAAAACGTTGGCTCTGAAAGAATATTATTCAAAGCTTTGCAGTTTGCACCACGACTTTCACGAGCTACTATGAGCTTGTAGATCTGCTATTTTTTCTGAAGTATAACGCTTAAAACACCAATAGAGGTTCCCGCCCAAAATGGGTTAACGCCCTACTTCATCGTATAAAAGTGTCACACAAATGTATAGTGAAAATAGATCCACACTATACTTGTTTTAACCCCCCCACCTCTCTCTCTCTCTCTCATTAGCAGGCAACAGTACAGCACTATCTCTCTCTCTGTTTCTGGCAAACAGCGCCCCTACTGGTACTAATAGTCATATACTCGTGCTCATTAACGTCACATACATAGGCGGACGACACATAGGCGGACGCGGACATTGCTGTTCCTTGGAGTGGTTGCACTACTCAAAAAAATGATAATAGCAAAGGAAGGCTTTTGGGCACATGAGGCCGGGTTCCACCACCATGACAGTGACGAGGATGGTAGTGAACAGTTCAATTTCCCTCCTGGGTCCCTTTTTCCCCCATATGGCTGACGAAGTTGTTCAAAACTTTGGAGTAGTATAAAGATGTGAAAGTATAGCTGGCACCGACCAAATCATTCATGCTACTCAGAAACTGTCTTTTAGGCTACTTTAATCCATTTAGGCCTGACGTCGAAATTTTAAAGAATGTCTTCTAAACCCTCCAGTGGTGCTCAATATTTCATGTCAAGGACCCCCAAAAATTACATGTAATTGGCCTCCGACTCCCATCTGAAAATAGGTTGTTCCAGGGACCTCCCCAGAAGCCAAGATTTCAGTTAAAAACGTTCGTTCTGAAAGAATATATATTCCAGATTTGCGCCCACATTTTCACGATTCTTCTAAAATAGCAGACCTACAAGCTCGTGGCGCGCTATGAGCTTGTAGATCTGCTATTTTTCAATAGCTAAAGCATAACATAATGCTTAAAACACCAAAAGGGGTTTCCCGCACAAAATGGGTTAATTTTGCATCCGTCATCACAAAGTCAAACATTCCAACTGAAAATGTGCAAGCTGTGTGTCCACCACTGAGCTCCCTAATTTCCAAGCATCCACAGGATGGTGCAAATATGGAGATGAATAGTTTCCAGTGCGTTTAATGAAGCGCGCGGACGACGAGGGCCCCCCAGCCCACCCACTTTGCAACCGCACACGCTGATTAATGGAATTATTCGAAAGCATTCAAACAAAAAATGCTCTTCCCGCACCATTATCAAATGCTAAATATACAAGCAAGAAAGGGGCTCGTATTCAACTGATCGAAGTTTACAACATGTGTTGAAAAGACGGTTAGGCTTGTATACAGTAGGTGTAATGTTAGAGACCACAGAAGTGAACCTGTAAAGCCTGTTTTCTCAACTCGCTGTTTTCTGCAAGACATTACTCTATAAGCCATATCTCCAAAACTGAACAACCAACATATCAATTTGAAGCTATGATCCCCTGCTTTCATATGCATGAAAAAACTAAAATTTAAAAAAATCCAATGGCAGTCTCTCAGTCAAATTTGGTCACATATGTTGCAAAGGTAGAAATGGGACAGAAACGGTTTACGGCAGATAATCTATAATACACAGCACTGTGCGAGACATCCTCTTGTAATGCAGCTGTACTCTTGTCAAACACAATAGAAAGTTTTACAGTGAGTTGAGTCATCTCTTTGCCTCCACAGGGACTTTGTGGTGGAAGAAACTACATTATAGGGAGCCTGTACGCTATACGTGGTTGGCAGACTTGCCTTTGAAGAGACAGGGCCAGCTACGCCCATGTTCCTCTCCTCCGTCTCCCGGCGTAGACGCTTTGAAGGACGGAGAACCATGCTCGTTCAACTTTAACCCATTTAGGCCTGACGTCGAGTTTTAAAAAAGAATCTTCAAAATCCTGACAGTTTTCTGAAAACCCTTGTGTTTCTGCATCGGTGGTTCTCAATATTTCATGTCAAGAAAACCCCAAAAATATGTAATATGCCTCCGTCCCCCCATCTGAAAATATGTTGTTCCAGGGACCCCCCCCCCCTCCCCAGAAGCAAAGATTTGAGTTAAAATGTTCACTCTGTAAGTCTGTAATAATAAATATTCAAAGATTTGAGGCACATTTTCACGATTTTTTAAAAATAGCAGACCTACAAGTTCATGAGCTTGTAGATCTGCTATTTGTCAATAGTTAAAACACCAAAAAGGGTTCCCGCCCAAAATGGCTTAAAGAAAAATCCAGCTTCAAA
Organism: Protomyctophum parallelum; assembly: GCF_964188405.1. NCBI lineage: Eukaryota > Metazoa > Chordata > Actinopteri > Myctophiformes > Myctophidae > Protomyctophum > Protomyctophum parallelum. Next base: position 21,071,936 of record NC_139719.1, on the reverse strand, counting down.
GTGCATTCCGTACTGCTCTAGACCAGAGCATATTTATAATATAATTCTCAAGATTTCTCAGATATAGGTATTTGCTTATCATCAGGCCGGTGGCAGAATGTGAAGTCGAGTGCATGCGGGGGCTAAACTATGCGTGTGTGATTCCCGGCAGCAGCCATGATTCATATAATGTGTATAGGATTATCGCAGAGATCAGCAGTCTAACTGACACATCTGTTGTGCCACGATCTCCTCCCAGGAGCTCAGCTGTCATTGCCAATGCACGACAGCACGCTGGCTAGTAAGATTTAAGGGATTATCGTAAAGGTCAGCGATGGATGTAGGAACCACCAGTGGTGGTGTTTGGGGACTTGAGAGTAAATGTCACTGGTTTTTTAGTGTTACTTTACAGTGCATTCCTCTGCGAATATTGAAGATTGTATAGATTGTGGCTTTTTGAAATCTTTTTGTATTTTCTTTGGCAAAATCATTCTGAAAAGCCAAAGCATTTCTATTGACCCAGAGGGATGTGCATCACAACTTGACACTTTTGTACCATGTCTGTGGCCAAATATTTTGGTGGGCATTTTAATGTAGCCTACTGTATATTTTTCTTATCATTATTCTTATTCAGAATCTTCCCCCACACAGTAAAATGTGCCATTTAACTGTAAATGTAAAAACTGTAGACACCGTAATTAATGCCCTATCGTCATTTGTATACATATTGACTTCCTTTCTGCCATCCTCATATATTAATTCATTTAGCAAAAAAGTGATGAGCAACTTTCGTGCCAAATGAACGGAGACAGTTGCACACTGGGTCCAAAAGCAGTCAATACAGCATCACAATCAATTTAACTATACTTTACCCATACGTTGGCTATTAAAAAAATAGCAGATCTACAAGCGCGAGCTATAGGAGCTGACCCCAGAGCTGTGGTCTATACAGACAGGCCTGGTGTGTGAACTCCTTCGTCCTATAGGAGCTGACCCCAGAGCTGTGGTCTATACAGACAGGCCTGGTGTGTGAACTCCTTCGTCCTATAGGAGCTGACCCCAGAGCTGTGGTCTATACAGACAGGCCTGGTGTGTGAACTCCTTCGTCCTATAGGAGCTGACCCCAGAGCTGTGGTCTATACAGACAGGCCTGGTGTGTGAACTCCTTCATCCTATAGGAGCTGACCCCAGAGCTGTGGTCTATACAGACAGGCCTGGTGTGTGAACTCCTTCGTCCTCTCTCCCATGATATGCTACCGTAGGGAGGGCAGGGGGGGGGGGGGGGGGATATTGATTCTCCTCACCCCCACTGTGAGCGTAGCCAATCACATCAAAGGTAAAGCTAACCAATCTGGGATGTCTGTAGAGTGTGTGTGTGCGTGTGTGTGTGTGTGTGTGTGTGTGTGTGTGTGTGTGTGTGTGTGTGTGTGGGTGTGTGTGTGTGGGTGTGTGGGTGTTTGTGGGGGGGGGGGGGGGGGGGTGATGATGAGCAACCTTGGCCCACACAACCAACTTGTCGGTGCGGCTTTTTTTCATTTGAACTATGAATATTGGCTTTCTCATACGTATTAGGCCGCAGATTAGTTTTCCATTAGATCTGATTATGTGATTTGTATACGCTTTTCCCATGGGCTATAATGTCCCACAGGCTAAACCCTATTGTCTGCCTGCTTGGTTGCCTGTAAGGGCTTACAATCATTTTAGGCATTCATTCATTCATTCATTCATTATTAAAGCTATATTCAGTGATTTCACTTATTCAAATATCACTTATTTTTTTTGTTTTGTTGTAATAATCCTCCCTAGTATAGAGTGTGCTGATCCCCAGTTAACCCCTGGGGATAAAAAAAACCTTACGTTTCTTTTTTGGCTAGGTGGCCCAGCCTTCATCCAATCAGGATAAAGAGGGGCCTTCCGCCAATCATGATCGAGCGGGGGCGGGCCTTGGTGTGTGTGTGCTGTTGGTCTGTCTTGTGTCACTGTAGTGTGTGCATGTGCACATCTTGTTACCGGGCGGACCAGGGGGTTTTCCAAATCACCCAAATCACTGAATGCTCCTTTAAGTTACGGTTTGCACACTTGCGAGTTGAACCGTTTTTTGGAAAAGTATTCATTGTTTTCATATCTTTCCTGTATTATACTTCTCTTCAGGGAGGAGGCTTGGCCTGCATATTTCTGAGTCAGGTTCAAGATGCTGATGCCCAACATGCTCTGGACTTGGCAGCAATGGAGCACTGGGTTACACTACGGGTACTGTACTGTACTGTACTGTACTGTACTGTAAAACAAAGCAATACTGCCTCGTCAAGGTTGGTGCTGTGACTTTATATTGTCAATGCAACTTGCACGAGAGGGGGAGGGGTGGGCGAGTTTTGTCCACAGCGTTTTTTAACTACTTTCCATTGGTTCAATATTTTCGAAACGACACACAGTGTTCAATAGCACTGATTTATGCAAAAAATATATATAATAATAATCTAAAACCTCAAACATGGAGTTAGGAGGTTTCCTCCCGACAGCAACGTCATAATTAACAGAAGCTAATTCATTAATATGCTGTTGCAGCATGCCATTATTAACATATATATTTGATTTAACTGTGAGTAAAACAAGTGACTGTTTCACTGTACACCTTCCCTGGTTCATCTGCATAGCAGGAAGGTGACATGAACAGTATAGTGTTCCTATAATATATATTCTGGGTTTGTTTATAGGCGCACATTCAGCAAAAAGAAAAAATATCTACAAGATCACAGTCGCAACACACAGGCTTGTAGTTCGACTGTTTTTGGTGAAGAGATTTGAGGGGAAAAAAGGAGGGAATCGAGTATAGAGTATAGACCCTTGGGGGGGATCGGGGTCAATGAAGTACAGTAGGGTATAAGTGGTTAGAAAATGGTGAAAATCCCCATAAAGTAAATTATAAACGATATTGACTGCAGCCTCGTATGTGTACGTTCTCCTCTTATCTGGAGGGCAAGGCACGGTGTTTGCATTTTAAGCGAAAGCCTTCGTATAGAATCCTAATGGCTATTATTGACAGGCGCCTGTATGAACAGTGGACGAGGGCACTGCTCGTTACTTCTAATTCACGAGGGTGCTGCAAAATTGTTTTTATATTTATTTTATTTAACCCATTTTGGCCGGGAACCGCTGTCGGTGTTTCAAGCATTGCGTTACACTTTAGCTATTGAAAAATAGCAGTTCTACAAGCTCATAGCGCGGCACCGAGTGCCGCGCTATGAGCTTGTAGGTCTGCTATTTTTGAAAGATCGTGACAATGTGGCGCGAATTTGGAATGTGTTCTTTCAGAGCGAACGTTTTTAAGTCCAATTACATATACTTTTGGGGGTCCTCGACATGAAAATGTTTGAGAACGACTGACCCAGAAACACAGGGTTTTTTTCAGAAAACTGTGAGGATTTAGAAAACATTTTGTACAATCGTTCCCAGGTCTAAACGGGTTAAAGAAAACAAGAAACCAATCCCCCCCCCCCTCCCCTCCCCTCCCCTGCCCCCCAGACCCATGCAGGATTGCACAGACAAGCAGTTGTTTAATTACCTTTGCATAAGATTGTGGATCGATAGGCTTAAAGAGGCCCCCTGTCCCCCTGGCAACCAAACCTCCCACTCGCTTTATCATCACCTGTCTGTCTGGCTGCCTGCCCGGGGAGAGCCTCCGCCCCCACAACACTGGGAGGGGAGGGGAGGGGACTCAGGGGAGGGGAGGGGGACGGACGGACGGACGGACGGAAGGAGGGAGGGGTGGAATAATGCTCTGCCTCTTCTCCTTTGGCCTCCGCTCCTATATCGGCACCCCCATCTCCTCTTATCATCCTGCCCTCTTTGTTCTTTTATTCCTTTTTATCCTAACTTTCCCCAGTCGCCCCCCCCCCTGTACGTCGTGACCCCCCCACAACCCCCCCTCTGTAGTTTGCCCCCTATATAGCAGCCGGGCCCTCCGTGATTACTCTCCCTCTCCATCAGACGACGGACCGGGTCAATGGCAAGGATCCTCCTCCTAGCGAAAAGGGTAATTATATCGCCCGGACGTCGGCCCCCCTCGCTCCGATGGGCTCGGGAGGGGGGGGGGGGGGGGACGACGACACAGAGGAGACAGAGATGCAGAGGCCCTGAGAAGCAGCAGATCACTGGAGACCCCCCCCCCCCCCTGTTGGCTGAGCAGGAGGGGTGCATGGCTGGCTGGCTGGCTGGCTGAGGCGAAAAAGAGAGGCAATCAATCGGGTAGATTGGAGCTGAATATCCCTCATTGCACAGACTTTGTGTGTATATTGGCCGGGTGGTCTAAACTTGCAGGCATGTTGTTCACACATTCACTCCTGAATGTCACCCTATTTTGCAGGCAATGGCAGAAGGTGGGGGGGGGGGGGAGGGGGGTGGGACAACTGCGGGAGAAACGGAGACCAGGGTCGATGATTTGAGGAAAAATGGTCCCTCTCTATGAGCAATATAGTGTAGACTACTGTACTATTGAAATAATATATAATATAGTGTAGCCTACTGTACTATTGAAATAATATATATGATATAATATAGTGTAGCCTACTGTACTATTGAAATAATATAGTGTAGCCTACTGTACTATTGAAATAATATATAATATAGTGTAGCCTACTGTACTATTGAAACAATATATATGATATAATATAGTGTAGCCTACTGTACTATTGAAATAATATATATGATATAATATAGTGTAGCCTACTGTACTATTGAAATAAGCAGCATCTCTTGCTGTACCCTATATCTACTTGTATGCCGTGTTGGGCAGTAACTATATAGTTAGTAATATATTACTGTGATAGTATTACTTTTACCAGTAACGAGTAAAGTAAGGTATTACTCTGACAAAACAGTAATATTATACCTATTTACTTTGTTTTGTATTTTTTTGTTTTGTTGACTCTTTGATTGATTGAATGATTGTTATTCTAAAAGAAGCTGACTAAACAGATTGTGTTGTTGTACATCCCTTTTTTGCGGGTGTAAGTAATATGTAATATAATATAATATATATATATTATATATGACTTGATTCCAAGTATAATAAGTAATGTAATATTATAACTTTTTCTAAGGAGCATGTCTGTCTTTCGGTCTGGCACTGCATCAAGCTATCTCTGTCTTCATCTCTCTCTCTCTCTCTCTCTCTCTCTCTCTCTCTCTCTCTCTCTCTCTCTCTCTCTCTCTCTCTCTCTCTCTCTCTCTCTCTCTCGCACTATGTTCTATTCACTTTGTGCAGGGGCGTGCGATAGCTTTGGTGGTCTTTTGGATTGAATAATTAATGAACACCTCTCTCCTTCTGAGAGATTTATGATTTATATTATAGTCATTTAATAATAATAATTACATAATTAAATGTCTTAGAGCGGTGGCTCTGTCTAGCCATCTATTCCTATACTGAATTAGAGTGTCTGTCTGTCTGTCTGTCTGTCTGTCTGTACCAGACTCTCTTGTGCAATGCCAGTAGGCCTCTGCAGAAATCCCTCTAACTAATTTGTTTTCCACATAATGTTTTGTATGTTTTGGAAAAACAGAAGTCAAACGGTCTTTGATCAGACTGGAACCTCGCCCGTTCTCAAAGTGGGGTTAAACTTTTGGGGTTTCTACAAGCTTGCAGGGAATCCAAACTCCCATTTGGATTCTGATTCGATTTTTCACTTTTGCTTGAAAATAGTATATTTTGCCTTAAGCCTCAGTCTGCATTTCAAAGGCATTTACAAAGAGGTGTTTATATTTTATTTACAACGCAGTTATCACAGGCGTTGAATAGAGTAAACATAGTCAATCATACTGTCACTCCCTGCGGTGTGTCTGTGTGTGTGTGTGTGTGTGTGAGTGCGTGCGTGGCGTGTGTAGCGTGTGTGCGTGCGTGCGTTCTGTTGATTGTCCTTCAGCACCATTCATTCTGCTGATTCTGTCAGTATGGATTCTATGACGGGTTTTCACTGCAGGGCCAACTCCTCATTGGTAGAATCCAGCTGTGCTGCTGTCCTCGGGACTGCTCCTTGATGAGTGTGTGTGCGTATACGTGCGTGTGCGTGCATGTGTGTGTGTGTGTGTGTGTGTGTGTGTCAGTACAGTACAGTTGGACATCCCCCTCAGGTTCGGTTTCATAGTACCGTAGAGCATCAGAGACCTTGCCTCGTGCCAGTGGTGACTTCCAGTATAGATGTGTTGATTCAAGTGTTGTCATAACTTTATGATGTAGGCCTATACAGTATACAGTATACAGTATACAGTATGGTGAGCCAAGGCTTCTCAAAGTGGGGCCCTTGACGGAGGTCCAGGGGTGCCGCAGAATTAGGGTTGTGGGTTAATGTGATTATTGCCACGACAGGGATGCGGTCAGGAACGAGACGGAGTCGAGTTCCGCAAGCATCACTGAAGTGATCGAGTGTAATATTGCAATTCTACCACAGTTACCCTTAAAACAAAGAAAATCACTGAAAGAATATATTTTTTTAATGACAGATGTAATCACTACGACCACAAATGTCCCAATAAACTAGCTAGCCTAGGCACCGAGTTTGCTAGCGCTCTGGGAGAACAGAGCGGCTGAATTCTTTGTTTTGATTAGGTGGTGAACAGTGCTGCTTAACCACAGGCTAGAAGGCTGTTTCAACCAATCAGATTGCTTCCTCAAAACGACCTGTGGTAGAATATCAAATATACGTATGGAAACAGTTGGCCGAAAAGCGAATACCGAATAATATTATTATTATTTGTACAAGTTTTTGTAGCATTGCTGTCATGTCATGGCCATACATTTGTTGTAGAGCTACATGATAATGGTAAAAAAAAGCCACATAGCCTCGGTCCCAGCCTACTCACCTGCCAAGAGAAAAGCCTGGTCACAACAACCTAAGGAGGAGAGTGTATCGGCGGAAGTATTGAGTAATTGATCAGTAGCACTTCAATTTTACCACTTAGACCCTCAATACTTAAAAAAACCTGAGTTGCACTGTACTTGGTGTGTTATTGTACGGGCAATTATGGGCACTGTATTTTGCCCATAAACCTCGAGTTTAGCGGGCATATACAGTTAATATACGGTAATATACAGGTGTGATGGTACAATTCGGGAGTTTACCGGAGTTTGTTGGAAAGTTTAACGGGAGTTTCCTATAATATACACATCCTGTTTCCATGCGCAGTTTTGCGCAGTGGTAGATCGACTATTTTTGGTTAATGTTGCCCCCAGGATAGGGATGCTGGGTTCAAGTGACGCCAAGTTTATTAATAATAACGCATTATAAGGCATTATAAATGAGCTTATAATGCATAGAGGCGACCTTTAAGTAGAGTGTTACCAGATTTACATACGTACACGTATACAGTACCATTAATGACATAAGGTGCTATATAGAAACCATGTAATTCAGGGGGGGGGGGGGGTGGGTCATGGATGAAAAAGGTATCGGGGTGACCTGATCCCCACATGTTTGAGAGCCACTACAGTATAGTGTCAGCATTGACCTCGTCATGGGAAAGCAAAGGGTTAAACAGACAAAAAGTGCTTCACCTGAAAGTTAATTAAAAGCCATAAAGTATAGTTGTTTGCTACCCATGCTGTACATCTATCCGTCTGCATGTCTGTCTTCACGGTCTGGCACTGCGTCAAGCTCTCTCTCTCTCTCTCTCTCTCTCTCTGTTTCACCCTCTCTCTCTCTCTCTCTCTCTCTCTCTCTCTCTCTCTCTCTCTCTCTCTCTCTCTCTGTTTCACCCTCTCTCTCTCTCCCTCCCAGAAAAAGAATGGTTTCATTACAGTGACAAGTTCTGGGGCGTTCTCTCAGTTCATCTGTTTGCTCCCTTTTATTACCAAAGTATTTACATGCCAAGCGGTGTAACGGTTTAGACTCCAGGCTGATGGGGAAAAGCACTTTGGATTCAGACTTTTAATTTGTATATACCATTCATTATGCTCCACAGCGTAGCAGAGTCAAACTTCACCCTCGCTCAGCTTCAAACAAAATGCCGGTCCTCTCTCACGCCAGTTGAGGCAACTTAATTGTCCACAAACCCAGAAACTTTTCTGTCCCTTTTTACGCGTTGATTTTCTCCGTCATCGCTCCCGCAAATTTGACCACATTCATTTCCCCCTGCCTGCCTGCATGCATGCCTGTGTGTCCTGCCATTTGGAAGGGAGGGTTATAAACTTCAAATAAGGAAGATTAAATATGGAGTGTGGCGGGAAATGAGAAAGCAAAGAGGCTTATGAATTAATGACTGGAGTTATTAGTGCGGTAATTAAGATTTAGGGAATGGACAGTGGCGGTGTGCGGTGGGATGTGTGCGGGGGGGGATATCCTGTGTAAGTGTCAGTGGGCAGTTGAGATGGAAAATTGAGCTCATTCAAGCTTGCATGGTAGTACAAGGCACGAATACAGCGGGGGGGGGGGGGGGGGGGGCGTCCACGTCGAATGGCTCGCTCAGAGCGCCAGCGGTCCGTGGGAAGCGCTGCTTCTTGAGCGCCGAGTGTGTGTAGCGTTTAATTTGGTGCCACATCAAAGTCAGGCGGAGGAACGTACGACATTTTAATTGCTCCTTTTCGGCAAAGTCGTTTCATTATTGACCCAAGTTATGCGGCTCTTATAATAATACAATCTCTAATGTGTGTATAGACTTTCTCTTTTCCCCTCTATAGTGGCACATTTTCTTTCACAGTGCACGGGGGGGAAATATAGAACGCCCCGACGACACTGACGCGGGGCTGCCCTGCGTTTTCTTCTGACCCCTCCGTCATTAATCCCCCAGCCATGTGGCCATCTCCCAAAACAATGGCGTTTAATTATCTTCGCCAACCCTGTCCTCCTCATCGACCGTGTTGTTGTTATTTCTGATGGGTGTCACTGTCCACCCCAACACAACATCCACCTGCATGGTGACTCTGTGCCGGCCGGCCTCCCCCGGGGGCGTGGGCAGTGGGAGGAGAGGTGGGCGGGGCCACTGGGTCGTGGGCAGTGGGAGGAGAGGTGGGCGGGGCCACTGGGTCGTGAGCAGTGGGAGGAGAGGTGGGCGGGGCCACTGGGTCGTGGGCAGTGGGAGGAGAGGTGGGCGGGGCCACAGGGTCGTGGGCAGTGGGAGGAGAGGTGGGCGGGGCCACTGGGTCGTGGGCAGTGGGAGGAGAGGTGGGCGGGGCCACTGGGTCGTGGGCAGTGGGAGGAGAGGTGGGCGGGGCCACTGGGTTGTGGGCAGTGGGAGGAGAGGTGGGCGGGGCCACTGGGTCGTGGGCAGTGGGAGGAGAGGTGGGCGGCTACAGTGGTGGAAAGTAACAATTTTGCGGTATTTCCAATTTCCAATACTTTTACATCCACTCCACTACGTCTCGGATCCAAATATTGTACTTTTTACTCCACTGTATTTAATTAAAAACGTACTAAGTTACTAGTTACTAACATACGTCAGCCACTTCAGCCCTAGACATTTCGGACAATTTAAAAAGTCTGATACTTTAAGAACATTTTTGATACCAACACTTTTGTATTTTTACTCTTGTGCATTTTGAATTCCGGACTTTCTCTTGTAACAGAGTATAATTGCAGTGTAATAATTTTACTTTATATAGCCCTCCACCACAGGGACTTGGGGGGGAGGGGGGGTTCTTGTCAGCGATGAGCCCTCCTCCTCCTCCTCCACCCCAGAGACACATCATCATCATCCCACATGCAGGGCCTGGAGAACTCCATCCAGATCCCAACCTGAAGCTCCCCCACGGGGCACGTCAACCTGCACAATGCCCCTGACAGGCATGGTGCTGTATTGTAGTAGAACACTCTTCTGTGTCCGCGAGAGGCTTAACCCATTCTGACCTGAGATCAGATTCTAAAAATGTCAGTCGTTCTTTGATTTTTCAAAAATAGCAGACCTACAAGCTCGTATCACGCCACTCGGTGGCGCGATATGAGCTTGTAGATCTGCTATTTTTCAATAGCTAAAGCACGACATGATGCTAACACCAAAATGGGTTCCCGTTCAGAATGGTTTAACCCATTCTGACCTGAGATCAGATTCTAAGAATGTATCCTGACATGGTTTTCTGAAAAAGCTATGTTTCTGTCAGTCGTTCTTCGATTTTTAAAAAATAGCAGACCTACAAGCTCGTAGCGTGCCACTCGGTGGCGCGCTATGAGCTTGTAGATCTGCTATTTTTCAATAGCTAAAGCATGACATAATGCTTACACCAAAAGGGGTTCCCATCCCATTAACCAAAATGGTTAATAACCTGCACGACTACACGGTGGCGTGCACAGATAGACACTAGGGGGTGCTAGAGCACCACCTGCCCTTGCCCCTCTGGACAGCAATGTGCCCGTTTGAAAAAATAAAAGAAATAAATATATATATATATATATTTTACAGTGTACAATATGTGGACCATGGTGACTACATTGATCAATTCTTGATAAAAAAAAAGCTTCTAATATATTTACGTATATTTATGCCCCAAAATCTATAAATCTCATACTATTAAGGCAACCGGGCCGGTTCCACTCGCTGCACAAGGTGCCCTTTTTTTTCACTTGAGCACCTGCCCCTCTAAATGTCTGTGCACGCCACTGCGACTACAACTATGGAATAATGATATGAGACACACCCACAGAACACACAAACACACACGCAGACCTCTGTGTGTGCGTGCGCACGCACACACACACACACACACACACACACACACACACACCCGCATTCAAGTTTAACATTGTTCGGGTGTAACAGATAGACTTATTAGACTATATAGAGCATTCATTTTCGAATGTCCAACAACTATATAGCAGTTGAGCCGTCGAGGCCAACTTTCTCTGTAGTTTTCTCGTCACGTTGCCAATTTGCAGCGCCGTAGTAGCAGCTGACACAACGGAATAATAAGCCACCTCTCTCCATGACCTTATAACTTTAGCCTCTGACCCAATATGTTGCTGCTGGGGTTTGGTTATTCTTCTTAAGATGGAGGTGTGTGCGTGCGTGGGTGCGTGCGTGTCGGGGGCGAAAGAGAGGCCACAGATAACGTTTTCCGCTTGTGTATTTCTTTGAAAAACGGCTAATGGCTGATTCATAGTTCATGCCGGCGTTTGCTCGCCGGAAATAACAGATTCCCGGCGAGTGCAAGACTTAAAGGTGTTAACCCATTTTGGACTGCTTCTAAATCCTAACATTTTTCTGAAAAACCCATGTCAGTGGTGATCAACCTTTTTCATGTCAAGGACCCCCAAAATGATCTCTATTGGGCCACGGACCCCCATTTCATGTAGTTCCACGGACCCCCCAGAAGCAAATATTTTAGTTAAAAATGTTCACTCTGGAATATATATTCAATGATTTGTGCCACATTTTAACGATTTCTCAAAAATAGCAGACCTACAAGCTCGATCTACAAGACCTATGAGCTTGTAGATCTGCTATTTCTCAATAGCTAAATCATAACATAATGTTTAAAACACCAAAAAGGGGTTCCCGCTCAAAATGGATTAAGTGTCAGTTGCAGTTATATAAGGTCGAACGGATGAGCCTCATATACTGCAGCAGCCTCTCTCCATGCAGCCTATAGTCTCTTCCCCTCGTATCAGTTCATGGTCTCTCTCTATATCTCTAAAGCCTTTACCATTACCCCTTATCCATTACCCCTGGCGCTGCGTTGCCAATGCATCTTCCCTGCGCACCATTACTTCGGTGCTCTCTGCTTCCTCCATTCGCAGTTCATTTCCACCGTGCTGGGCCTGCCATGTCTATCTGCCCGGACGATAAGTGCAACTGTGTGTCTGTGAGCCTTTCCCTGTGTGTGCGAAGACAACAACCACAGGGTTCCTATACTGTATATGAGGTCCGGTTAGTGTGTGTGTGTGTGTGTGTGTGTGTGTGCGTGCGTGCGTGCGTGCGGGCATACCAGTCATGTGTACTTAGTGAGAGCTAATCAATGCTATGCTAAGCCTTCCGTAATAGCCCACCCAACACTAAGCCCGAGAAATGACAGTCGCTTTCCTCCTGACCTTTGTCACCGGGAGATGCAAACGGCGGCCTCCATTCTGATTGTCAATTCCCAGTCCCCAGGAACCCAGGAGATATAGCCCTACAAGATCAGGGTGTATGGCTGTGTTGGAGGTAAACCCAGGAGATATAGCCCTACAAGATCAGGGTGTATGGCTGTGTTGGAGGTAAACCCAGGAGATATAGCCCTACAAGATCAGGGTGTATGGCTGTGTTGGAGGTAAACCCAGGAGATATAGCCCTACAAGATCAGGGTGTATGGCTGTGTTGGAGGTAAACCCAGGAGATATAGCCCTACAAGATCAGGGTGTATGGCTGTGTTGGAGGTAAACCCAGGAGATATAGCCCTACAAGATCAGGGTGTATGGCTGTGTTGGAGGTAAACCCAGGAGATATAGCCCTACAAGATCAGGGTGGATGGCTGTGTTGTGTTGTAGGTAAACCCAGGAGATAGCCCTACACAACATCAGGGTGGATGGCTGTGTCGGAGCACGAGGCACAATGCTTACAGTTTTTCCCTGCTAAATCTTGTATAGAGCTGCTGTGAGGCTGTTACGGCTCTGAGATGTAATTTCCTATCTCCTGAAGAAGTGTAAATGCTTTGCTCCCGCAGCCCGGGTCGGTGTGTGCGTGTGTGTGTGTGTGTGTGTGTGTGTGCGTGCGTGCATGCGTGTGTGTGTGTGTGGGACTTAAAGTAATATGGCATTTGGGGCTGACTCTTTTTTATCTGATGCCTGGCCATTTTTCATTAATGCTATCTTTACAGTAATGGAATAACGATACATGCACTCTCGTGAAATGCAAGTTTATTTGTTGAAGTTCAGGCTTGGGCACCCTCATGCTTATATAGGCTAATAGTGTATAGACTTAGATCGTAAACACTTTTGTTTGTGTGTGTGTGTGTGTGTGTGTGTGTGTGTGTGTGTGTGTGTGTGTGTGTGTGTGTGTGTGTGTGTGTGTGTGTGTGTGTGTGTGTGCGCGTGTGCGTGCGTGTGCGTGTGCGTGTGCGTGTGCGTGCGTGAGTGTGTGTGTGTGCGTTCTATCTGTGTCCTTCCCAGCATCGGGGTGTGGGAACTGAACTGGGAGCACGTCCCTTCCAGTCTGCAGGTCGTAAATCGGCAGGCTGTGCTTCTCTTTCAGCTGTGTTGAGCAGAGGAGCACTGTGCAGAATATTAACTAACTCTACAACAGGCTGCGTGTGTGTGTGTGTCCACGCCTGTGCATGTGCGCAGGAGGAGTCTGTTCCATGTGTGTGTGTGTGTGTGCATCACAGGAGTCAGCTCCCCTGCAGGGCGCCGTGGAGGGGAGAGCGAAAGGGCCCCCTCGCCGCGGCACTCACTATGACACATGGCTGAATAAATAGAATTTAGAGTCCTCCGTTTCCATATAGGGGGGGGGGGGGGTTATTATTGGCAGGCTTATTTAGCTGTCGTTCCCCCTTTGAGATTACAATGCCATTTACGTCCGGCTTTTTTTTCTTTCCCCCGTCTGGAATAATGAGCCTGTGGGACGGTCGGAGGGCTGAAGGCACGCTTGACAAGTGGTGACAATTAAAAAAGGGAGGCTCATCGCAGGTTTTCTTTTATTTTTTTAGTGGCATCCTACTAGTGCTCTCCTCTTCGTCTGTCTGTCTGTTAGTGCACCGCACTCGACAAAATAAAAGGGATCACAGGCAACCTGCCACCAGCGTTTTTTAGGCCTGACGTTGAAATTTTAAAAAATGTTTTTTTTTAAATGTATTTTTTTTTTCTGAAAAACCTCATCTTTCTGACCCCCAAAAAATGATATGTAATTGGCCGCCTCCCCCCATCTGAAAATCTGTTGTTCCAGGTACCCTCCAGAAGCAAAGATTTGAGTTAACAAAAACTGAAACTCTGAAAAAAAAAACGTGTTTTTTCAGGTGGGTATGATGGACAGGTATGATGGACCCACCCGACAAAGAAAAAATATATATATTGAAAATATATTCAAAGATTTTTCACGATTTTTCAAAAATAGCAGACCTACAAGTTCGTAGCGCGCCACGAGCTTGTAGATCTGCTATTTTTCAATAGCTAAATTATAACATAATGTTTAAAACACCAAAAGGGGTTTCCGCCCCAAAATGGGTTAACACACAGATGTGGCACCTTGGCTCCCTTCTGTGCGCGGCGTGGTGGGGAGAGAGTCAGACGTGAGCTTTGGCTGACTTGCTCACTGTGATTATTTCTTTTTTTCCCCCTTCACTTCCCATATGGACACTGGAGTATGTAGCCTATACTGTATATATAGTGTACAGTCAGTATGTGTGACGTGGGCATGCACGCGAGAAGGAGTTCACTTCTGTTTGCACTTCTGCTATATACTTCCACACGCCGTGGAGTTGGGAGAGGAGGAGGAGGAGGAAGTTTGGTTCTCAAGCCTGGAACAGATTGTACTCGTTTAACACTGGAGACCTCGACATCTCTACAACTGCCTGGAGCGGAGCCCAATATTATTTCCTTTTTTTCTGTATATATATATTTTATGAGAAAAAGGGTTACAGGGTGTGAGCCAAAAGGTTACATTCATTGCAGAATTTTGCAGTCTAAAAGAAAACAATTGAGATTTTTTTGTACACCTGCTGGCCACCATCATGCACTCCATTAAGCATGACATACAGTGGAGACATTTAAAACAGCTGGAGGTGCGAATGCGCCGTGCCAGCGTATGACGTAATGACTACTTGTGCTTGATATGGCATTGGTGTCATGCATATGGGGCATTATACCTTTAATCCTCCTGACACTAAAACATATCGTCATCGAAAACCAATTACACCCTGGCATTGGGTCCTTTAATCCACATCTTTATTACGTCATCATTGAGAGCTACTTGTACCAGTTATACCCTGACATCATATGCTGCTACGATACATACGCATCAAACGGGGCATACGCAAAGTAACCACAGTATACCGCTAATCAACTTACAAATTACATATACATAGAGGCATTTCCTTTAATCCACCCGACACTGATCGACATACTGTATACGTCACCAGTACTTACGCGCTCTACTTGTGCACTAGTAGGCCATTTATGGCCTACCAGAGTGCACTTCTAGTTATTATTATTATTATTACTTATTATTATTACCCTTATTATTATTAATGTTGTATACAATAGGCCTACACCATATGTATCCCATTGCTTTTTCTACTTTAAGGCAGGTTAACGAGGGGAATGCGGCTGGCATCGTCCCTCGTGTTGCCTATACTGCAATCCCTGAACTAGATAGACGACTTGGCTTTCAGCCACGCCACACACACACACACACACACACACACACACACACACACACACACACACACACACGCACACACAACATTATAATAATCATCATTTTCCAGGTGGCATGATGACCTGTGCTACGTACCATGTTCGGAGGTCACGTCGCAGACAACTGGGACCATGGTCTGTATCGGACCTACTTGGAGTTTCAGGCCTGATGGGAGCCAGCCAGGAAACATCAACTAGGCTACTGTACAATGGCCACCATGCACCACCAGGTGAGACAGGCAAAGACTGCGCCCTCCATTAAGCCAGCCACTGCCATTAGCTGCAGGTACAAAGAAACGTGTAAAATAATGTCGTGCTACTTCGGTGAGACGTAAAAACGTGCAAATTATGTCGCAACGTTTAAGCTGGGGACTAAAACATGGAGTAACTTCACACGTCACAACTTAAGTTTGCATGTGTAAAAGAGTTAAATGATTTTTCTGTAAAAGCTACGGATGTTTTGCACTATAATCATATGTATAGATAACAGATAACAGGACAAACATGATCAATTACTGTATAGTGTATAATATAAGGCACGTGCTCAAAACAGAAATGTGTCTGAAAATCACTCTCTTGTGAAAATGATGAATGACGTCACTTATAGCAGCAGATACTGTAAACTGTATACTATACCAACCATGTAGGTGTATTCTACCGTACATCAGTGACAGTGCCAGAAAGCAACAGCTGTCTTGAGTGCACTCTATTGCTTAGGGAATAGATTTTGTTAAGCCAAAAAGCACGATACGGTACACACTGTAGCTGTACCTTTCAAACTTAAAATATTAGCATATACAGTATAGCACATTTTCTCCGCGCCGCATATATATTCCCATAGTAAAACTTTTTATCGACTGTGACGTGATTAAGTTTAGCCTCGCAGAGGCAGTCGAGCCATGACGGCGTCGGGTGATGTCAGGTTACTGGTTTAGCTCGGTAGCTTGTCTAGTAAATGACACACCATCTGTCATTTAACCCATTTTGGGTTGAGAACCCCTTTTGGTGTTTTAAACATTATGCTATAATTTAGCTATTGAAAAATGCAAAAATAGCAGACCTACAAGCTCGTAGCGCGCCACTCGGTGGCGCGCTACGAGCTTGTAGGTCTGCTATTTTTGAAAAATCGTGAAAATGTGGCGCAAGTCTTTGAATATAATATTCTTTCAGAGCCTGGAACAACATATTTTCAGATGGGGGGTCGGTGGCCAAATACATATCATTTTTTGGGGTCCTTGAGATGAAATATTGAGAACCACTGATACAGAAACATGAGGTATTTTTTTATTTCGACGTCAGGCCTAAATGGGTTAAAGGAAATATATGGTGCTTGAGATTGACCGAGTATAAAAAAAATGAGCCAGGATGTTGTGTCAGCTGCTGTCGAAGTAGAGTATTACGGTCATATATTATTTATCATTCTTTGGGGGGAAAGGGAATGAATAGTGTTTTTTATTCCAATATGGTTGTTGCACGGTGCCCTCGATCCCGTATGGTTTCATATACGAAGCGATCGGGAATCTTTCAGCTCTTGTTTTAAAAGCGCATGTACTTGTTTCATGTTTGCCAGCATTTATATCAATAACACTGGGCTCGTACTTGAACTGTCTGTTGGCATTGGCAGGCTCTCCAGATCCCTTCCCACCACGCACCAGGTCCCCAAAGACACGGAGGGAGTGGAGTGGTTGTTAAGCCATTTTGGGTGTGAACCCATTTTGGTGTTAGCATCATGTCGTGCTTTAGCTATTGAAAAATAGCAGATCTACAAGCTCATAGCGCAGCTTGTAGGTCTGCTATTTTTGAAAAATCAAAGAGCGACTGACATAGAAGACTTTTTTTTTTAATCTGATCTCAGGTCAGAATGGAAAACTGTCAGGATGTAGAAGACTTTTTTAGAATCTGATCTCAGGTCAGAATGGGTTAATTATTCTCAGTGCTGCTCACTGGGTATAGGACGTCCTGACGGTCACAGACACCCCAGGGCGGAGGGCCAGATAGACCACGTGCAGTGTATTTAAAGGGATTGTGAGATATTTAAAAAAAATGTTTTTGTAATTTTTTTGTAGGTTTTCTGAGCTCAATTGCACCCAAAAAAATCACACCCGTGTGAACCGAGTGATGGTCACTGGTCAGCAAAAACACCTTGAAGACCTTAACAGGAGCCCTCGTACAAGGTTTCTTTGACTATGCATCCACCTCTTGGTACCACAGCACCTCAAAGGCCCTTAAAACAAGGCTCCAGACCTCCCAAAACAAACTGGTCAGGCTCCTACTTGGCCTCACCCCCCGAACCCACCTCACCCCTGCCCACTTTGACAGGCTGGGATGGCTTAGGGTCGTCGACAGAGTACAGCATCTTGCAATGGGTCTGGTCCACAAGATTCGATACACCACCAAGATACCCATGTACCTGTCTAAATACTTCCTTAATGTAAACGAAGTCCACACCCACAACACCAGAGGGAGTGCAACAAACCATGTACAACCCAGATTCGGCACAAACAAGGGACTAAATTATTTTCGCTCCTATGCCACCAAAATGTGGAACGCCCTACCAACAGTCATTAAGACATGTGAATCCCTTGACTCCTTCAAAACCGCTCTCAAAGGGCACCTACGGATGGCTGCAATTCGAAACTGGCCTCTGTAAAATCTGAATCCCCCCCACCCCCCCCCCCCCCACCCCATTTTCCCTCACTGTATATTGTATCTTTTCCCTTTTTTGCTTCCCATATGATGAATTTAGCTACATAGAAATGTCTATTTGTATGTCTCTAAATGTTTGTATGTCTTTAAATGTTTTGATGAATTGAACAATGTGGACCCTGTTGTAAACAAGTGTAATGCTTAATTGGGTCGTCCACTCACAGTTGACAGTCTTTGTATTGAGTTTGTGCTTAAAATGTACTGTAAATTCTACAAACTGTTAATAAATATTTCAATCAATCAATCGATCAATGCAACTCCCCTCTCTCTACCCCCCCCCCCCCCATCTCTCCTCTCTCTCTCTCTCTCTCTCTCTCTCTCTCTCTCTCTCGCATTAGCAGGCAACAGTGCAGCACTAATACTATCTCTCTCTCTGTTTCTGTCAAACAGCGCCCCTACTGGTACTCATAGTCATACTGGTGCTCATGGCCACATAGGTACATAGGTGAACACGGACATTGCTGTTCCTTGGAGTGGTTGCACCACTCAAAAACCTGAACTTTTAACATTCAGTATAGCCTAGATTTTCTGTGGGTTTCGGGGTTTTCTGGCTCAAACAGGTGCTCTGATTTTCCTGTGGTGTGTGATGTAAGAGCCAGTAAATCTCATATTATGACAATGGGATTTTCCAGCAGACGTCACCATTTGCACTGTTTTCATTGCAGCTCAAAAGGCTTCACAGACACAGAGAAAATCCCAGACCACAGAGAATCCACTGAATGTTCAAAGTTCAGGTTGGGTGTAATTATAACGTCCCGGATCCTTTAAGAAAATAGCCAATCAACAAACCTCACAGCACATTGCGTTGGGATGCGTTTGTTTGCGCCATGTCGCACACCGCTGTACGACAGGGTATATAACATGATGTTTGAATGGGTAGGACTCACTCGGCTGCCACCGCACATGAGCCAAGTTGGGATTTCAGTGGTTGGGATTTGGCTGAGGAACAGCGATTCTAAAGGCATGCGACTCCCTAGAGAGGTCTGTTCGGCCATGTTGTCCCCCACAGCCATCTGGAGCCAACTGGTTATATATACAGTACATTACAGTAAGAAGGACAAGGGAGGAGAGGTTGATGAGATGTAAGACAACGAAAGGCACACCGACCACTTTGGGATTCAGCATTTCAGCACTTCAACAACACAAGGTGTGCCCGAAGGAGATCAAAAAAGTGTCATTAAAAGCCTTTGAAGTTTGAAGCATTCAAATATCTTCCATCAAGACTTTCATCAGCACATTATGATTTAGTAAATACAAATGTGGACAGCTACAGTAAATTGTAGCTCCACATACACACTTTTTTTTTGTTGTAATTGAATTTCCACTTTCATCCGCACTTACTTAAAAGCATATCAGTGTTCATTATGGAGAAGCACTCACTCGCTTTATCTTGTCATGGCCATTCACAGTTTCTCAATTGATCCCGAGTAACATTTGATAAACCACTCAGACATCCTTTTGTCAGCAGTGTGTATACTAGTCTTCTGAGTTGGCTCATGCAGTCATACAGTAAGAAAAATGTCTTAAGTGTACTGTGAGAGGAAATGTCACTTTTCCTTCACAGTGCTCTTTCAGAAAGCCACTTCCACTGTGACTCTCTCTGTCTGTGAATAAAGAGGTGGTGAACAGCAGTGTATATACTGTACAGAATTCCAGTCTGCTGACATATGCGGACACGCTGGTCATGTATACTGCATGTCGTTCTGACACGTCTTCTCCCTGCTGTGACTAATTCAGTGCGTCGATGACACTCTTCCCGGCGGTGCCTCTCGCCTGTGTCTGTACGGCCTCCGTCCGTCCGTCCCCGTCGCTGAGATGGGCTTCCAATCCAAGCGCAGACGTCGCATTAGCTCTTCTGCACTGTACTGTACTGTACTGTACTATGCTGACTGAGGAGATGAATTATAAGCCCAGGGACGAAGGAGCCCGGGTAGGGCTGTGGCTTCACCCACGGGAGGAGAAGCTACTGTACCAAACAATTCAAGAGACGTGCAGAAGGATACATACGTGTGTATATAGGAGGCAGAATGTATTGTAATGCTTATTTTGTCCATGAGCTTGAGCATTAAGTCACTTCTCCCAAAAATGTCCTGTATTTTGACGTTTACGTTCAAGGATAAGAGTGAATTGCTATTGATTGATTGATTGATTGATTGATTGATTGATTGATTGATTGATTTACTTTTTTAATTGACAAGTCACTAGGATAACACAAAAAAATAATTCCATTGCGGTCCTATTGATGTGAATGTGTGAGAAGAACACACACACACACACAATAATTAAATTTAATAATGTATACTGGATTTTGTATACCATGTTTTGCATGGTCCCTGTGACTGCCAACTCCCACTGCTTGGTCTCGGGGAGGGTGTGGACAATCACAGACGTCTCCAACGATACATATGGAATCGCCAGCCGTTTATTTCCCCCTGCCGTGAGGCGTTTAATCCATTTTAGGCGGGAACCCCTTTTGGTGTTTTAAACATTATGTTAAAATGTAGCTATTGAAAAATAGCAGACCTACAAGCTCATAGAGCTTGTACGTCTGCTATTTTTGAAAAAACGTTAAAATGTGGCGCAAATCATTGAATATATATTTCAGAGCGAACATTTTTAACTCAAATATTTGCTTCTGGGGGGTCCCTGGAACTACCTATTTTGAGATGGGGTTCCGACCGTGGCCCAATAGAGATCATTCTGGGGGTCCTTGACATGAAAAAGGTTGAGCACCACTGACATAGAAACATAGGTTTTTCAGAAAAATGTTAGGATTTAGAAGCCTTTTTTTGAATCGACCAAAATGGGTTAACAGGGAGTGTGTGACACATGCGGAGGAATATGCTACAGCAGCAGTTCCCGACCCATTTTGGATCAGTATTCAGTATATCCACTTGGACCAAATCTCAGAAGCATTCGTGGCCCACCCATCTGTCCTCTTAGCACTTGACCACATAAACGGCTGCCGTGTTAACTTGTCAGATGGGCATTATAGTCACTTTTGTATGCACTTTATTCTGCCTCTATGCTCTAATTTAACTGCACTGATGGGCCTGCACAATTAAATGAAGAATTTCAGCAATGTTATACTTAATAATATCATGTGACAATAACGTTTGATAGCCTACTGATTCTGACCTGTAGGATTGGCTATAGTGCAGCGACAGAGAATGCTCTCCCCTACTTGCTTCCCGTCACAAACATGGCCAATTGTCAGCTGGATGACTGAGTTGGTGTCACTCAGTCACTGTCATGTGATCAACATTCGATAATATAAAATGTTGCGGCAAATTAATCTTGCTTTCGGTATATTGAAGAGCTCATCCCACGTCTGATGTCGATCATGTGTTCTGCATTTTTGCGTCTGTGTTGTGCCTGCTGTGTGTGTACTGTGTACATCTGCGGTTTTGCACATGCGTGTGCGCCTGGATTTATTATAATGTGTGACCTTTCCGCTTCCAGATGCTTGAACACTCCTGTCTTTATACAGATGACAGGCGCGCGGAGCTTGTGAACACGGCTCGTTTTGTATTCAGCCTGCTTAGTAGCTGACACCCCAGATCCAATATCTGAACTGAAAAATCCATAGATATGATGACCTCATATCCTTTGTTCGATGTGTAATCCACTGATTGATCTCTAATGCTGCGGCTGCCTTGGGAAAACATCGACACAGACGTTAGCTTTCATCACTTACCCACCAAAATATGATGTGAGCATTGATTTTTCTGGAGGGATTAGACCATAGCTCAAAACAAAGAGCTGTTGTTGCAAAATATTTCCTCATGCATATTTATGACATCGCCTTGCCTTCCAAACTGTAACTGCTTCCCAAGCTGTCAACATTGGCAGCATTATCTTGTTTATTTGACATAGATTGCCCTGATCTTCAGGGATACTTTCATCTTCTGTTCAGTGGCCAAGGACTTCTCTCTTTGCTTTCATCTTCCTGTCGCGATCGCAAAGCACCTCCGTAGCCTTATAGCCCTGACAGGTTTCTTAAATCCCCATTTTAGCCGCCTAATTCTAATTCTGACAAACACCTCGTTCTCTCCTTGCTTGTTGTTCCTGCCTGTTTTCTCCCCTCTCTTCATCGCATGCATTAAGTTGTCACTGACTCACACTGACTCACACATTCATTCACACGGTCTCTCACACCATACTTGCGCCCACTCTCACTTAAGGCTCCCACTTGTACCCACCTTTGGTCTGTGCAGTAGGCTACTGGAGGAAATAATGAGGAAACTCTCCAAGGACTTCAATATTGTCGCCGTCAGGCTGAAACCTTGTATCTCTGCATTTCATCTTTTGTTTTTGTTTTCTATGTTCATAAACTAACGATATGGAGATTAAAGTGTGGCATAAAGTGACCACTTTCTTAAGCCCTATTTCAAAAATAGCAAAACAAAACTGCTGGGCTACAAGCTCACAACGCATCCTGATGTGATGCGTATACTGTAATATTGATGATTTCAGGCCAGGGTACTCCATATATAGGGGGATTGCAGATGTATCAATATTTCTTGGGAGATCCGCTGACCAACTGACTTCCACTCGGCACATCACTGACTCCCTCGGGTCGTCTGCGATATGCACTCTGAGTTTGAATTTATCTCGATAAATATTGGTGACGCACGCACGCGCACACGCACGCACTCACTCACTCACTCACTCACCCACCCACTCACAGAGGTGTCATGAATTTATAGATAGATAGTTCTAAACATTGACATATAACGGCCCCCTTCAATGCCCTCCGTATAACCCTTCATTATCATCAAGACCTATGAGTCACACTCATCCTTGATTTAGCCACCGTTGACACTGGCATGCTGCTGTTAGCCTTTCTGCATAACTTGTCTTAGGCCTTTTTACAGCTAGCAAGCACCCAGAGCAGTATAAGTCGCGATGTAGTGGCAATAACCTCTTCATGATTGGCTGACCAGCCTGTCACTCAAGGTAGCGGCTGTGCCTTTGCACCGCTGAGACAAAAAAAATCCTTTTCATGATTGGCTATATAAAAGCCAATAAAAAGGCCAGCGCTGGCCTCTCACGATCAGACACAGAATTGATGCACTATAGATGCAACTATAAATTTAATTTAATTTCTTGTCTTTTTTTCAAAACCAGATGTTTCAGTCTTGCATGGAAATGTGCCTCTGTTCAGTGTTCAGGCCGGCTTGCAGTGGGAAACAAGCATGGCTCATGCTTGACTAAACCATTTTTGGGCGGGAACCCCTTTTGGTGTTTGAAACACTGTTATAATTTAGCTATTGGAAAAATAGCAGATCTACAAGCTCATAGCGCGCCACGAGCTTGTAGGTCTGCTATTTTTTGAAAAAGCGTAAAAATGCGGCGCGAATCTTTGAGTATATAATTCTTTCAAAGTGAATGTTTTTAACTCCGGTCTAAAACCAGGGGTTCCCAAACCTTTACCATGTCAAGGATCCCCAAATAGTGTCTCTGTATGCAGAACACCTGCTGGGACATGGCTGTTAAAATAAACAGAGGAAATGGGGGCACCATGTTGAAAGTGGTTAAACCGCATGGCAGAGTATAATCTCATGAATTTAATTTGAATTGAAATCTCTGAACGCGATATATATATACGCAAGCCCCTAATAATTAAATGGTATACGGTATATACCCGCAAAAAGAATCACATTTTGTCTCTACAACACACAGTGGAATAAACAGGCGCTGTCATAAAAGTACTGTTTCAGTGTCAGGGAAATGCAACACTGAGCTACACACGGCTCCCACACCGAGGGGAGCGGAGTTATTTTGAGACAGTCGAGAGAGTCGGGTGAAAGGTTCACACTGTAAACGTGCCACCGCAGATAAATCTGTGAGACTTTATCACCCCCGATGTAAAGGATGGTTATGACTGTCAGATAGGGCGTATCTCTATACGTCAGCAATTCATCAGTGGGTGGAATCAGTGGGTGAAGGACGCTACTGTTTCATGTCACTGGGATTCACTTGTACACGCTGTCTCGTTACTCTTGCTCGCCGATCCCACGTTCAGGCCATATACCGTCGTATAGCTCGCTTACTGCATTTCCTTATCTGGCATGGCTTGCCTAGAGGCTGTGATCATGTTTATGTATGCGTCGCTAGTTTCTGGGGGTTTTTTGGGGGGCAGTGGTAGCTAGCGTGCGACACCTTCAGCGGGCTGTGGCGCGGTGTCACCTCTAATGGTCTGCCTGCCGCTGAAGCAAACGGGAAATGACACGTTGAACCCCTCCGTCTCTTCCCATAATGATAATTTAAACATCAACAAAGGACTTTTTATGTGCAAAAACAAAAGAAGTTGGCATCTGCCAACATGAAGCGAAATGAAAAACAGACTGCCTAATTAGAATAAAAATCATCAAGCTGATTATACAGCAGCCCCCCCCCCCTCAACCCACCCGCCCACCACAAGTATCTTCATGCCGTCTGTTCAAACTGTGTGGGGAAAACTTTAAAGCATATTTAAGCTAAGTTTCATCCATCCATCCATCTTCAACCGCTTATCCATAGTCGGGTCGCGGGGCAACAGAGTGCTCCAGACTTCCCTCTCCAGAGCAACATTAGTGACTTCCTCCTGGAGGATTCCGAGACGTTCCAAGGCCAGTGAGTCGATGTATTTCCCTCCTTGGTCTGCATGCCCCGGGGTCTCCGCCCAGTGGGACGTGCATCGAGGACCTCCCTATAGGGAGGCGCCCGAGAGGCATCCTAACCAGATGCCCCGAACCACCTCAGCTGGCTCCTCTCCAGGCGAAGGAGCAGCGGTTCTACTCTGAGTCTCTCTCGTGTGACTGAACTCCTCACACTATCTCTAAGGGAGATGCCAGCCACCCGTCGAAGAAAACTCATTTCGGCCGCTTACGGTCATGACCCACTCTTCATGACCATAGGTGAGAGTAGGAACGAAGATTGCTCGGTAAACAGAGAGCTTTGCCTTCATGGCTCAACTCTCTTTTCGTAACAACAGTGCGGTCGGGGTACAGCGACTGCAAGCTAAGTTTGACATTGTTTAATCGGTGACCCTTCCATACTGGGATGGCTAAAAAGATGCCATGGCCAGTGACGTGACCGAGAGCCTTCAGAACGCTATCTTCCTCGAACAGTTGGCGATGGAGCTGGCTTATAGCCCTCCATGTGTGGCCTGGCCCATGTGGTTCACACAGGCCTGCTGGAATGGATCAAGGAGCTAGAGACCTGCGTGACAGTGGACTCTGTCCTGCACCAACATTAATCAGACCAGTGTGTGTCCAGTGGAAAACCTCGTATGAATCTGATCTCAGGTCAGAATGGGTTAATCAGACCAGTGTGTGTCCAGTGGAAAACCTCGTATGAATCTGATCTCAGGTCAGAATGGGTTAAGGCTGGCAGTGAGTGGCTTGTTCTGTCCACAAAGTCCTTCCTCACGTCACGGGCATGCAGTCGTCATGTAAAAGTATAACTAAGTACATTTACTTAAGTACATTTTTTATGTATTTGTATATTTACTTGATTGTTTCCGATTTCCATTACCTTTACTTTCTACTCCACTACATCTCGGATCAAAATAATGTACTTTTACTTTTACTTACATTTAGTTTTTAAGCTTTTGATTATTATTACAAAACATACATTAACCACTTCAGCCCACATACATTTCGGCCATTTAAAAGTAGCCGAGCAATTATTGTGGATCTGCTATTTTCAAAATATTTTTATACATTTGAAAATTGTGAAATGGCACATTCTGCATGATGATGAGTACTTCTACTTTTGGTATACTTTTGATACCAATACAGATTTGTACTTTGACTCAAGTAAATTTTGAATTCCGGACCTTTACTTGTAACAGAGTTTTTTTGGTACTTTTACTTAACCCATTTTGGGCGGGAACCCCTTTTGGTGTTAGCATCATGCTATGCTTTAGCTATTGAAAAATAGCAGATCTACAAGCTCATAGCGCGCCACCGAGTTGCGCGCTACAAGCTTGTAGGTCTGTTATTTTTGAAAAATCGAAGAACCACTGACACGGGCGCCGTGCAGACGGAGGCTCAAAGGCACCCTAGGGTTTGTATATCTGTGAAAACACTAGCGTCACATCGGGGCACTAAGGGACCGTGTCAAATCCCCCACTTCAATTTAACCCGGAGAGATGTAAAAAATGGACGCAAATAGACCCCATAAGAGTCCATAAAACACAGCACCTGCCATATGGACCCATAAGGGCTCATTATGGACCCATAAGGGATCCATTTGTATATATAGTCTCTGAATTAACTTACACACTTTTACTGTGTATGCACATTTCCCGTGCAAACAAACATTCCACAAGGTGGTTTCAGTAGGTATAGTCTGCAATCCTCTCTGGTTGAAGGCACACATTAATGGAAAACACCTGCCATATGGGCTGTGGGTTGTAATAAAAAAGCTGCATATTCTCTGCTTTCCGTGGCACTCTATAGACCAAACCAGCATTTTTGAGTGGTGCAACCACTCCTACAACCAGCAATGTCTGTATTTGGCCATGAGCACGAGTATTTGACTTATTAGTACCAGTAGGGGGCGCCAGAAACACAGAGAGGGGTAGTGCTGTGCCTGCTAATGAGAGAGAGAGAGAGAGAGAGAGGGGGGGGGGGGGGGGGGGTGGAATTGCACCACTCAACTGAAGGTAATAAGGCAGTATTTTCGGGGTGGAATGTCTATGGACATTAGCTATACGCCTTGTTTTTGTTAGCCTACGGAAATTTAGAACACAACAAAATAATACCCAATAACAATATAAGTCTTCAAAAGTCTTCCAAAGAATAAGGTAAGTATAGCTAGTACTATTTCACCTTATATATATAGGCAATTATATGAAGTCTCCAAGAGATAACGGACCGTTATTTTTCATCCCTTGTCTCAGGGCAAAAAAATTGAAGTTTATGGCAAAACAGCAAAATGTTATGATGAATCAATCAACAGCTTGATGTAGAATAGCCCAGATAGTGGCATAGCGTTTCTTATGATGAATGGTAGACATACACATTAACATACAGTTGACCTTGCGAGATAACCTCTAAATTGCATCTTCGATATTAGTTGAGTAACTCCAGTACTCTCCCTGGAGGGATTCCATGATGCCTTTGTGATGTTTTTCCTCCCTCTTTGTGTCCAGCTTGCATTCAGTTTTGGGGCCACAGAACATTACTCAGCTTCTTCCCTGTGCTCTTATCTATCTACATGCATGCGGCTACTATACTATATGCGTCCAGCTCCCAAGGACCATCCCTGTAGACTTCTTAATTAGGCAAAGTGCAGAGTGTGCACTTGGACGCTTAAATCACGCTTTAGAGAGGAGTGGTTACCTTTTTTCTTCATTAAAGTTATAGACACGGGCAAATAGACAGGCAGACCAGTAGGGACACAGTCCAACCCCTCTCCCCTCCCCTCCCCTCCCCTCCCCTCAGCCCCAAGGCCAGTTCTGTGCCAGTGTCTTGGTGTATAGAGGCAGAGTCTGAATAAGAGAGTAAAGGAGATCGAGCTCCATCTGGGCCCGTCGTCTCCATACAGCAATAAAAGTCAAAGATTTATGATAAACCAGCTCATCTATATTAATGAGCGTTGCTTCTCATTGGGGGGGGGGGGGGGGTTCAGACATCAAAGATGGCTGGTGGTTTGCACACACACACACGTCTTGTGCATTCAGATAGAAGATATAGCGATTAGATTACACTACTACAGTATACCATGTGTTTCTGTGTTTGTGCACGTGGCACGTACTGTGCACAGCAAGGGCGAATACTCAAAGCTATGTGTGAGATACTGCATGTATATACACAGTAATACAAACTAATAAAAGCAGCCTTTATGCTATTTATAGGCCGCCCCCAATTTAACTACATATAGATCAGCTGGGCGCGTCGTGAATCTCAATGAGACCACTTGGCTCCTTTATGATCCCTATTATTTGTATTTACCTAATAAACCACCGGTATTTAAGAGCACACATGGTCAAGTTTTATGGTGATTGCTGACGCAATTACTGTGGGGTTTGTGTCCTCTGAGCTCTCCAAAGTCATCAGGATTTACATAAATTCCTGAAAGTCGGTATATGCTACTATAATGCACGCATGGTAAAACTTCTGTTTGTCAGGCACTAAGTGTGGGAGGATTAATTAATGAGAAAGACCGCTGTGTTTTATAGATTGTGTATACTGAAGCCGGGGCGGCTTGATTTCGATTCAAAACTCCCAGTGACTTTCAGCACTTTTTCCAAGGGTAACGCGGTATATTGAGCACTTTGAAAGTATACGCTCAAAGTCTTCATTCCCATTGGCAACCAGGATTAGTCAAACATTTCTATTATTGGGGAGTGGGAGAAAGAAAACCCAACAACGCTGTAATGAAACACAGCCTCGGTGGCTTACACTGCCTCTGGACAAGCGAGCTCTCACTTCACCTCAGATTGATTTACTGTATACTATTCCCCCCTTAGCTCTGTGAAATCTTTCCCTCTGTGTTGGCCTCTCTCATGCTTTCTTTCTTGTACTCCCCCCACTCTCTCTCTCTCTCTCTCTCTCTCTCTCTCTCTCTCTCTCTCTCTCTCTCTCTCTCTCTCCTTCTCTCTGTCTCCTTTCCCGCTTTGCTTTTATACCAGCATGATCGTGGACGCCCGCTGAAAATATTCTTATCCCTTTTGGACAAACATGAGGAGTGTGTACCGGCATGCAGCTCTCTACCATGTCTCTAAGACTCACAGATGATACGTCCCACCTGCTACACTACAGCGTATGCATCAACCTTCCAACGCCAGAACAAAGACATGTAGGGATCTGCAGCGATATCGGTATAGGCCTACTGTATTATGTATATAGGCCGATTGTTGACGTTATCGGTCAATATCGCAAATGAAGCTGACATTTTACCGATGGCAGTGAGTGGCCGATATTTATCTGTTGTTGATAAGCATCAATTTTGCATTGGCTATGTTTGTGTGTGGTTGGGCCTACCAACCTGTAGATTCTGAACTGATATTTACTTGAAGATGTATTTGATTCCCTGGCACAAAAGGGGCAAATAAAAAGAAAACTAAAACTAAATCATAATTTGTATCGGTATCGGCCAATTAAGTATCGGCGGCAAATCCCTCCAATCCCTAAAGAGAGAGCCTCGGTCCCAGGCTTACTTATCTGCGAAAAGAAAAGCCTGGTCACAACGTAAGGCAGAGAAGCTATCGGCGGTTGTATCCTCCGGAACAGCCGTCAAATGTATTTCCCCCGGATACGATATTTTCCACGACCAATCACAACAATTGTTTCATTCGCGGAGAATGTAAACTGATTTGTAAAGCATCAACGTCATTTCCTTGGGCAATTCTTCCGCTAAAATGCAGCAACTTCCGCTGATAGTCTTTTCAGCTTAGATCTTGCCCAGGGTGCTAAAGAGAAGCCTTCAATGTAGACCGTAGCCCTTGCTTCTGCAGAGCCAATTTAATATTTATTATCACTGTTTTGTATTTTCAATAATATTTACAGTAGATACTAAAAATTGGAAGTTCCAGACCCACAGGAACGCACCCAGGGTGCTGGCCCGGTTCCGGCCAGCCGCCCGCGTCCGAAACAGTAGAACACACCGAGCACGTTTTTCTGATTTTCAGCGCCGTTTCTCCATCGGTCTTCCGAAAAACGCGCCCAGTGTCGAACCACCTTTACCGTGTGGGGGTCCCTCTACTGTACTGTAATATGTGCGTGTGTGTGTGTTAGGTTGCATACAGGTGGTGAAAAACAACCATGCTTTTTTCGTGTTCAGACACAGCCAGCCAGCCACCCAGCCACCCATACACATATAGTTTTCTTTTCCTAAATGTGACATTAGTTTCATAAATTGATTGGTACAGTAGGAGGCTTTGATCTTTGAGGCAAACCAAACCACACTGTATGAAAACAAAACATGTCCTCAAGATCATCTTACATACATTTATTACATGATGAAGAATCCTTCTGGGAGATCTTATTAGAACATACCGGAGTTAACATTTCATTTTATTTTTTACTTTTTAATGTTGTTATATTCGAGAACTCTAGGGGAGAGCGAAGGTATAGCATTACTGTTGTGCAAATCTTCACCCACGTTTCCTGGTATTTAAGTTCAGTTATTTTCCCCATATCCTGAAGTTAAGTATCACCTACATAAACAGAAAACAGAAAACAATTTCCCAGAAAATGTACAATCAATAGTGCTGTTGAACTGGACTGATTGGGCAACAGATTTAATCACTAGCGCAAACAAAGGTGGGGATAAGGGCCACCCTTCCCTTCGCATAGAAACTCTTGGTAAATTCAACGTTTAAGAAGACAACATTTGTTGTCGGTGAAGCATAATGTTCTTATGGCCTACGATTGATAAAGTAAAGTGTAAAAATGTGCTATAGGGTGGAGAGTAGAAAACTCCAATCAGAGCTCATTTTCAAACTATAAAGGCCAATCAAGTATCCCTTTCATTTTTTAATATTTAACTTTTTAAAGGGAATTTTAAAGTTGTTAAATGAATCATTCATAATGTCTGAGAAACCTTTCATTTAGACATCTGAGACCATTTTGCACAGAGGTTGTGGTTCATGGTGTGTGGCTAATGGTCAAGCCTGGAAATGCAATACTTTATACTTTATAATATTTTTTTGAGAATTTAGTTGGATCCCCAAATGATATGATATGATATGATATGATATAGTACTTTATTGTCAGTTCACACTGAAATATGTCTTGCGACCCAGCAGCCAAGTATGCAGAACACATATGCACACATTTGACATAACACAAAGAACAAGACAATTTACATATACATAAAGACATGAAGACAAGAGCAATATCCACCGCTTAGATTGCCCCGTGGCTTCTACAACTCCTGAATAAGCCTCAAGGTCGACTGGCGGACAAAGGACCTCTTCAGTCTGACCTTATTGTATGCTGGTACGCCATACCTTCTTCCTGAAGGTATAGCAAACCTATTGGGATGTATGAAACCTTCTGTCAAAACAAGGCTTCACCACCAACAAACAGGATCACACGGTTTTGCAATGTTTCTTTCTTTTTTTTACTGTTAATTATAAAAAAGAAAATTGAAAAGTATTTTTTTTTGATATCTTGCCATTCCAGATTGCTCGTTCAGTTTTTTATTTCCGGTGCCGTAATATCCCAGGTATTGAATATTCGGTGCCAATATGCAGTCATTATTCCCCCTATCTCACTTCCCCAGTCTCTCTTGGTGCAGCTTTCTCCTTCTCTTCCAACGGGTTTGGGACCGAAACTCCATCGCTCTCTCTCTGCTTCTTCTAACACCTTCCCTTTTGCTGCTTCTTTTACTCTCCAAACCCCCCCCCCCCCTCGTTTCAGATTTAACACATTCAGGCCTGTGAATGATTCTGTTGAAAAATAGCAGATCTACAAGCTCATGGCGCGCTATGAGCTTGTAGATCTGCTATTTTTCAACAGCTAAATTATAACAATGTTTTATACCCCCAAAAGGGGTAATACCGCCCAAAATGGGTTATAAAGAAAACCCCCCAAAGCTGAAAGACAGATTGTCGGATCTCACTATAGATTAATCCCCTCGACACCACAACTAGATGCTGATGCAGACGCACCAACAGTCACATATAGACCACGGCCCAAGTGGAAGAGAAAACAAAGGAATGCATTTTACCATCGGGCTACAAGTTATGACGCCTCTGCATAGCTCATACGTGTGTGATTCACTGCACTTTTCGCTCTGTCTCCCCCTGCTCTATACCCCTCTCTTTCCCTCCCTCTCTCCCTCTCTGTCTCTATCTCTGTCTCTATCTCTCTCTCTCATCAGCCCCGGCTCTCCCTGGCGTCTCCTTTAACTGGTTATTGGAGACCCTTAACAATGCGCTCCGAGACACAGAGGCGTTATAGGGAAGGAAGGAGGACCAGACGAGGGGAAAGTGTAGGAATGCAATAATGCTAGGGTGAGGCAATTTATGTATAACTCGCAAATTACACCTTCAGGTGGCATTATGAAAATAGCATCTGTATATGTGGTGCATGTGCACTGGGGGGGGGGGGGGGGGGCTGTGCTACTGAAGCATGTGCACAGGAGAAATAATTTGACTTCATTGTTCTGTAAAGCACTTTGAGCTGCATTTCATGTCATGAAAGGTGCTATACAAATAAAGTTTTATTATTATTTATTATTATTCAAGCACAGCAGAGACACTTGAATTGTTTTGAGGAGTTTTAAGTTATCACTGGCAGAGTGTTATATCCTGGCTATAGAGTGGTACGCAGCCCCTCCCACACACCATTTTTACCAAAGGGTTTAAAAAGGTCGATCCTGCCTGCACTGAAAGTCTAGTACTGCAGCCCCTGCAGAAAACGTACGTGCTCTTGCATTGGTTGTTACCTCTCACTAAGTTAAAACTATGTGAAACGATATATTCATAAATGGCTCATGCAATACTGGAATTTAAGCCGTTCCATCCACACAACTTATAGTTTTAACCTTTCTCTAAGTCTCAACTCAATATTTACAGTCTGGGCAGTACATCGTCCAATTACAATGGAAGACCACTTTGACTTTGGCTACAAATTAACTGAATATAAAGAGTGACCCCGTCCTCGCCAATGTACTTTGCGAGATAGATTAAAGTAATTGGATATTTATGACAAAGGAAATAATTCAACATACTGTAGGCAATACTGGGGAATAAAACGTTACAGCCTGGCATTGCCGGTGATCAGTCTGGCAATGCCAGGGTAATTAAACACAATGATGGCACATTCCACTAATTGTCAGACTATGGTTCTGG
This sequence comes from Protomyctophum parallelum, assembly GCF_964188405.1. Lineage (NCBI taxonomy): Eukaryota > Metazoa > Chordata > Actinopteri > Myctophiformes > Myctophidae > Protomyctophum > Protomyctophum parallelum. The sequence continues at coordinate 21,039,149 of NC_139719.1, read as the reverse complement.
GATATCATTGTCGAGTGAGTAAGTCTCACTTTACTCCTCTGTGTTTAAAGGTGAAACCATGTGTTCAATGGATCGCATGACTTTCATAATGTTACTTCATTAACTTCATTAATTAAGGAATAGACTAATTCCATTGACCAGATCTGTAGGCGGTGCACTGGAGTATTACTAAAACATTGTTCTGTGTAGTAAGTATCAATACTACTGCAATAATAGAATACTTTTACAAGTAAATGTCTGGAATTCCACATTTTCTTTGCGTAAAAGTACAACAAATGTTGGTATCAAAATGTACTTAGGGCACAGTTGGTAGTGCTGTAGCCTCACAGCTAGAAGGTCCTGGGTTCGATTCCCGCTCGGGACGCTGTGGGTGCTGGCGGCGTGTTTCCTCCTCCGCGTCATCAGTGCCCATACCCGAAGGCGGGGTTGGCGAAAGGGCCTTTCTGTGTGGAGTTTGCATGTTCTCCCCGTGTCCCCTAGGTTAGGTACACTCACAAAAAACATGCAGTAATGCTGGTCTCTAAACTGCCTCCCCCTGGCCAGCCGGGGAAAGGAACTGGTTGGAATAACGTGTTCCTTCCATGCGCTATGTCCAACCAGGGAAACTCCCCCCTGTCAGGTGTAAAGGAGCAACTTGGACACTCAGGCATGAAGGAAGCATGAGTTCAAGTCCGTTGCTCTCCCCAGGTTGGCGGAGGGTGTGTAGAGCCCAGGACCACATTAGATAATTGACACAGGGGTGAAAAATGGGTTACAAAATCGTGGGATAAAAAAAGATTAAAATCTAAAGATTTTAGATGGAAGGTGGGGACATGAGTGTTCTCACGAGGAGCGTACTTTCAACACCTTAAAACCGTCTTTGTTTCGGTGAGTTTAAGCGAAGGTTTATTCTTTATTTTTACTAAGTGGAGGGCTCACATACAGTAGTGTTAAGGAGAACTCTAACCATGGAACTATATATATGGACCAGAGCTAAAGTCAAGGCAAGTCTATTTGTATTGCACATTTCAATAAGTCAATTCAAAGTACATTACTGCCATGACACACGGACGGACAGGGGAGAAAAGCGTTCAGCCTGGCAGAGATGACTGTAAAAAAAAACTGTAAAAAAAAATGATTTAAAAATTAGACAAAATTACAAATGAGTTATAGGCCTATACAGTGAGAGACAAAAAAGGAGGATGGGAGAGGAAAGATTTGACATTCACTTTTTATATTTCAAATGTAGTTTTTATTTATTTAAGTATGAGTGGTGTTTATAACTCTTAAGTATGAGTGGTGTTTAACTCTTAACCTCGAGCCGAGGGCATCAAACAACAATGACAAGCGTGCTGTTAGGTGCTTGCACATAATGCACACATGGCATCAACGCATGGTATTCTGTGCTGGCACACTATACTCTCTCTACTCATATTCATCTGTCTATTCTGTTCATTAATGTTACTCTGTCTTTCTGTTGTAGCTGCCTGTGATATTGCTGACCTCTGCTGGTCTAAACAGACACCTGTCAATCACCTGATGACTCTGGCTGCCACACCCTGTGTCAGCTGTTCCTTGATTGAGTGATTAGTAGCAGGCTATAAAGAGGAGCTGTGGAGAGCAGCTCATTGTCTCCCCCAACACCCAACTTGAATAGTTGTGTTTCCCTTTTGTTCTGGTGCGCTTGTGTTTTTTTATTTCAGTTACTGGGCTGGTCGTAAGTATTTGTTTGCCGTTTGGTTTTTGGTTAGTTTTAGGTCTTTATTTTGTTTTGGTAGTTTATGGGGAGTCTGGGGACTCCGACATGCACATAGTGCATAGCTCCCCCACTTATTAGTTTACCAGCCCATATTTTTGTTTGTTAGTTAGGATGCCTAGTTAGGTCTTGAGTTTCATTTATTTTCGGCATGTATTAAGTTAACCCCTTCATTTAGTCAGCTTTTTTGTGTGTTGCATTCCTGGCTTGTTTGGGGTTCAGTGTCTATTTATTGCCCGATTTCAAATTTAAATAAATGTGTTATATTTTTGGTAAACTTATAACCTGACTTTGTGTCCTTATTATGTCATGGTCCTTGGTGTTCGAGCCAATTTTAAAGGGCCGTAACACGTGCAGATTGGGATTTCAACCCAGGTCTCTCATAGCACAGGCAACAGCATGATCTATGGGCAGCAGTAGCCTGGTTAATAAACCAGACTAATATCGCACGGACCGCGGGATATTAGTCTGGGGAGGCTCAGCTTGGATTTCATTTCCAGGGGGGCGGGTTGAAACATTTTCTCTTTTACGCAATTGGTCAGAGCTACTGTCAGTCAAAGGTCTCAAGCATTGAAAGTCACTGTACCAAAGCCCTGTCTGGTCAACTAACTACTAACACTAGCCTGTAGGAGAAGAGAACAGAGTGAGACATTTCAACAAAGGTGAGTATGGACGCCAATGGTTGTGGAATAAATACCTTACTGTAATTATACTCAATCTTTTTTTTGGGATATTCATGTTTGATGTGGTGGTAAAAAGACACAAGACAGGGTGGTACGTATGTCACCCAGAGCCAGTTTCACCACAACACAAATTCAAACTTAGCCTAGTTATAGCTTAATTGGCTTATGCAGTACTGTGGTGTTTTTTGTTCTCCTTTATTTACCCAGGGTAGTGTAGCTGAGTACAGGTACAGTACCTGGGAGCTGACCAGTACAACCAGTCTTATACTGTTGGCCACTAAGCAGCTCCACTGGAGCAGATCGGGGGTTCAGTGCCTTGCTCAATCACCAATCACTTCCCAACCCAGATTTGTCCTGCCCGTCCAGGGAATCGAACCGGCAACCTTTCGGGAGGCTTAAAATAACTGATATAAATATTTTTGTAAATCTCTATGGGGAAAAAATGAATGGCAGGTTTTTAGTGGTGCTTGAAAACCACGTCCACTGCCATGCCCCGTTAGGTCTGAGAAGAGGTTCTGTGACGGGAATCGGGTTATCCTGGCATAGGTTGAAATGGGTAGAGCCCGCTAAGATCAGTGCAAGCCTTTTCGTAGTATCGTATCCAAAAAGAAAAGGTATTTCCTGCGAGCTACAGATGATAATCTTTGGCGCACGGTAAACTTTTTGGAGTAAACCTATTTGCTGTAGGCTACAGAACAGATCTGAAACCTCAAATTGCAGGTTCTACATGTCATGCAGAACATCCTACTCTATTGTCGCTTGACAACATTTGCGTATTTTCTAGTTTGTAGACTGTGCTGTCAAAGGTTAACGTATGCTAAAAAGAACACGCTGAATCTGTAATGCATAGGCTTATATGTACTACATTACATATTTGAATCAAACTCGGTAGCATCATATGGTATATTTACAGAGAAAGGAGGGTTGGGGAGCTAGGGCAGAGTATTCTACTATAAGGTGTTAAGAGTTAACCAGCCTGGGCCATGACTCAGCGGTCCAGGCACCTTGGCTGGTAATCCAGTATGGCAGTGTGCCGCGCGTTCGACTCCCGATACCGACGGCCTTTACTGCATGTCTTCCCCCCCATCTCTCTCCCCATTTCCTGTCAGCCTACTGTCTGTCCCTCCATGAAAAATATTAAAAAAAAAGGTGAAAGCCACAAAAATAAACATTAAAAAAGAAAAGAAAAAAAGAGTTAACCAAGTATGCTCAGTTGTATTTTAAGGTCAGCCATTATTTTAGTTTAGTGTTGACTTTGTATTCGTAGTCGAGAACCTTACATTAATGTTTTGAGAACCATAAATTAACGTTTTTTTTGTGCTGTGTTCTAATGTTTCAGGAGACTGTCTCGTAAAGCACTGAAGACTGAGGTGGAGCTGCACGTGATTGTGAAGGAGCTCTCTGGTTCCTCCCAAACAACTACAACAGCTTCACAAGGACATAGAAGAAACTTCTTGATCTTGAATTCAATAGAGCACCGAAGTCCTGACGTAACTCGCTCATCCCGACCATTCCCCTGGTTCGCGGAAGTGATTTCTCTATGGAGAATAACATGGGGTGATCTTAATATCGTCTACTATAAGCGTTGTGGTCCAAACATAAACAAGCTGTCTCGGCGTTATTGTCAGGGAGGTGTCTCTGTATCGTTTGCAACAGTCAGTCACTCATATATGATACAGTCTGCTTCTAGCGAAAATGTAACTAATTCAGTAGCAGTAACATTAGCGTTTTCTCTCAGTCAGTTGATTCTTCATATCCATATGAGTGAAGCGGCCGGGGTGACATGTTTATTTTTCAAACACAGTTGTTATATGAGGCGATGTCAAATCGCCTCAATGGGGATTACAATGCAACTAAACAAATACATGAACCTGGGGACTGACGCCCTCTACTGAAAGTGACGTCAGACTTCGGTGCTCTATACTACACAGAAAGAGAAAAGTATTGTATTTGCAAATTAAAGGATTCTAAGTGGATTTATCCTTTAAGGTTCTTTATTTTGTTTATCTTTTGCCCAAATTCTAGATCTTAAACCTACTGTATAATGACGCATGTGTCCTGTAAGTTCTGTGAGGATAAAGAAAAAGATTATAAATCATGGAAAAGAAACTGACTAGTCTATAGGAAATTATATTTAAGAAACCTGAAGCTAACCCGAAGCTGCGCTAACAATGTATTTAGACAGTTGCCTGAGAATTCTTTGCTTAAAGTCAAGAGAGCATTAATCCCTTATGTGTCTTGGGATTTAAAGAGCCGCTCTGCGCAAACAACTGCTGTTCGCAATGGATTTGTGTCATTGTATGACTGACTGCCGCATGCCAGGAACAACAGATTTTAGCTTGAACATGTTTTTTCTCTGGGTTTTTAGGCATATAAAACCATTTACTGGTGATAGTTGTTCATTGAAGGCAGATTGAATCTTGAAATTACATTTCAGTCTTTACCTATTAAAGCGGGCAATTATCACCACAAACTATTATAGAATGTTCATATAAGTAGCGTGCCAATGTTTGTGCTATTTTTAAATAACTAAAACAGTGCAAACTTTGGCATGCTACTAGTCCTACATACTTACACATATAAACCCCATTCCAACCTATTTAGGTTCATCTTACGGTGGACATGTTTGCCTGAAAAGGGATCTTTGAAATGTTTCATAGTTTAAGAAATATAAGGCTTTCAAATTTGAGACATATATAATGGGGCACGTCAAATTACTTTCACCTAGAAAGTTTCTAGGTGAAAGTAATTTGACGTGCCCCATTATATATGTCTCAAATAAAGCCTTATATTTCTTAAAGTAAGCAGCTAGTAAGCTTATATTTTGGCTAAGGCTTATATTTCTTAAAGTAAGCAGCTAGTAAGCTTATATTTCTTAAAGTAAGTAATTTCTTAAAGTAAGCTGAATAATAAAAAGTGTGAATGGAGTTTCTAGTAGAAACTCCATTCACACTTTTTATAATTCAGCTTACTGAGGGCACACATGCTGGAACTTTTTACTTTGAAATGTTTTGTAGTTTCTGAGTTATTTAACTTAAACGCCCAATGCATTCTCTATGGCAATAGCACAAACTTTGGTATGCTACTAGTCCTACATACTTACACCTAGAAACCCCATTCCAACCTTTTTTTTACGGTGGAAATGTTTGCCTGAAAAGGAATCTTTGAAATGTTTCATAGTTTTAGAAATAAAAGGCTTATATTTATAAATGTCTCAAATTTGAAAGCCTTCTAAAACTCGCTTCCTCGCTGGAAGCGACAAAAACTCGCTTCCTCGCTGGAAGCGACAAAAACTTCCTCGATGTTAGCGACATGGAAAAAAACTCGCTTCCTCACTGGAAGCGACAAAACTCGCTTCCTCGATGGAAGCGACAAAAACTCGCTTCCTCGATGGAAGCGACAAAAACTCGCTTCCTCGATGGAAGCGACAAAAACTCGCTTCCTCGATGGAAGCGACAAAAACACGATAGAGAGAGAGCGATAGAGAGAGAGAGCGATAGAGAGAGAGAGCGATAGAGAGCGATAGAGAGAGAGCGATAGAGAGAGTGCGATAGAGAGAGAGAGCGATAGAGAGAGAGCGATAGAGAGCGATAGAGAGCGATAGAGAGAGAGCGATAGAGAGCGATAGAGAGAGAGCGATAGAGAGCGATAGAGAGAGAGAGCGATAGAGAGAGAGAGCGATAGAGAGAGAGCGATAGAGAGAGAGAGAGAGCGATAGAGAGAGAGAGCGATAGAGAGAGCGATAGAGAGAGAGCGATAGAGAGAGAGAGCGATAGAGAGAGAGAGCGATAGAGAGAGAGAGCGATAGAGAGAGAGAGCGATAGAGAGCGATAGAGAGAGAGCGATAGAGAGAGAGAGCGATAGAGAGAGAGCGATAGAGAGAGAGAGCGATGGAGAGCGATAGAGAGAGAGAGCGATAGAGAGCGATAGAGAGAGAGCGATAGAGAGCGATAGAGAGAGAGAGAGAGAGAGAGCGATATAGAGCGATAGAGAGAGAGCGATAGAGAGAGAGTGATAGAGAGAGAGAGCGATACAGAGAGAGAGAGCGATAGAGAGAGAGCGATAGAGAGAGAGAGCGATAGAGAGCGATAGAGAGAGAGCGATAGAGAGAGAGAGAGCGATAGAGAGAGAGAGCGATAGAGAGAGAGAGAGCGATAGAGAGAGAGAGCGATAGAGAGAGAGAGCGATAGAGAGAGAGAGAGAGAGTGATAGAGTGCGATAGAGAGAGAGAGCGATAGAGAGAGAGAGAGAGCGATAGAGAGAGAGCGATAGAGAGAGAGAGCGATAGAGAGAGAGCGATAGAGAGAGAGAGCGATAGAGAGAGAGCGATAGAGAGAGAGAGCGATAGAGAGAGAGAGCGATAGAGAGAGAGAGCGATAGAGAGAGAGCGATAGAGAGAGAGAGCGATAGAGAGAGAGAGCGATAGAGAGAGAGAGCGATAGAGAGAGAGAGCGATAGAGAGAGAGAGAGCGATAGAGAGAGAGCGATAGAGAGAGAGCGATAGAGAGAGAGAGCGATAGAGAGCGATAGAGAGAGAGAGCGATAGAGAGAGAGAGCGATAGAGAGAGAGAGCGATAGAGAGAGAGAGCGATAGAGAGCGATAGAGAGAGAGCGATAGAGAGCGATAGAGAGAGTGCGATAGAGAGAGAGAGCGATAGAGAGCGATAGAGAGAGAGCGATAGAGAGCGATAGAGAGAGAGAGCGATAGAGAGCGATAGAGAGAGAGCGATAGAGAGCGATAGAGAGAGAGAGCGATAGAGAGAGAGAGCGATAGAGAGAGAGAGCGATAGAGAGAGAGAGAGAGAGAGCGATAGAGAGAGAGAGCGATAGAGAGAGAGAGCGATAGAGAGAGAGTGATAGAGAGAGAGAGCGATACAGAGAGAGAGAGCGATAGAGAGAGAGCGATACAGAGAGAGAGCGATAGAGAGCGATAGAGAGAGAGCGATAGAGAGAGAGAGCGATAGAGAGAGAGAGCGATAGAGAGAGAGAGCGATAGAGAGAGAGCGATAGAGAGAGAGAGCGATAGAGAGAGAGAGCGATAGAGAGAGAGCGATAGAGAGAGAGAGCGATAGAGAGAGAGAGCGATAGAGAGAGAGAGCGATAGAGAGCGATAGAGAGAGAGAGCGATAGAGAGCGATAGAGAGAGAGCGATAGAGAGCGATAGAGAGAGAGCGATAGAGAGCGATAGAGAGAGAGAGAGAGAGAGAGAGAGAGAGCGATAGAGAGCGATAGAGAGAGAGCGATAGAGAGCGATAGAGAGAGAGAGAGAGAGAGAGAGAGATAGAGAGCGATAGAGAGAGAGAGCGATAGAGAGCGATAGAGAGAGAGAGCGATAGAGAGAGAGCGATAGAGAGAGAGAGCGATAGAGAGCGATAGAGAGCGATAGAGAGAGAGAGCGATAGAGAGAGAGAGCGATAGAGAGCGATAGAGAGAGAGAGCGATAGAGAGAGAGAGCGATAGAGAGAGAGAGCGATAGAGAGAGAGAGAGCGATAGAGAGCGATAGAGAGAGAGAGCGATAGAGAGAGAGAGAGAGCGATAGAGAGCGATAGAGAGAGAGCGATAGAGAGAGAGAGCGATAGAGAGAGAGCGATAGAGAGAGAGAGCGATAGAGAGAGAACGATAGAGAGAGAGAGCGATAGAGAGAGAGAGCGATAGAGAGAGAGAGCGATAGAGAGCGATAGAGAGCGAGAGAGAGAGAGAGAGAGAGAGAGAGAGAGAGAGATAGAGAGCGATAGAGAGAGAGAGCGATAGAGAGCGATAGAGAGAGAGAGCGATAGAGAGAGAGCGATAGAGAGAGAGAGCGATAGAGAGAGAGAGCGATAGAGAGAGAGCGATAGAGAGCGATAGAGAGAGAGCGATAGAGAGCGATAGAGAGAGAGAGAGAGAGAGAGCGATAGAGAGCGATAGAGAGAGAGAGCGATAGAGAGCGATAGAGAGAGAGAGCGATAGAGAGCGATAGAGAGAGAGCGATAGAGAGCGATAGAGAGCGATAGAGAGCGATAGAGAGCGATAGAGAGCGATAGAGAGAGAGAGCGATAGAGAGAGAGAGCGATAGAGAGCGATAGAGAGAGAGAGCGATAGAGAGCGATAGAGAGAAAGAGAGAGCGATAGAGAGAGAGAGAGAGAGAGCGATAGAGAGAGAGAGAGAGTGATAGAGAGCGATAGAGAGAGAGAGCGATAGAGAGAGAGAGAGAGCGATAGAGAGCGATAGAGAGAGAGAGAGAGAGCGATAGAGAGCGATAGAGAGAGAGAGCGATAGAGAGAGAGAGCGATAGAGAGAGAGCGATAGAGAGAGAGCGATAGAGAGAGAGAGCGATAGAGAGAGAGAGCGATAGAGAGCGATAGAGAGAGAGAGCGATAGAGAGCGATAGGGAGCGATAGAGAGCGATAGAGAGCGATAGAGAGAGAGAGAGAGCGATAGAGAGAGAGAGCGATAGAGAGCGATAGAGAGAGAGAGAGAGCGATAGAGAGAGAGAGCGATAGAGAGCGATAGAGAGAGAGAGCGATAGAGAGAGAGAGAGAGAGCGATAGAGAGAGAGAGAGAGAGCGATAGAGAGAGAGAGCGATAGAGAGAGAGAGCGATAGAGAGCGATAGAGAGAGAGAGCGATAGAGAGAGAGAGCGATAGAGAGAGAGATCGATAGAGGTAGGCCTATATCATTATCATGTCTGTCCGTCCACCTGGGAATCTATCTACCTCCAGAGTGGATTGTCACATATATCCACAGCTGCTGCTGCCTCCTCACCTTTCTAACTGCTTCTGATATCCATGGATGGACATGTCCTCCTGCTCAGCTCAATCAGCAGGACCAGAACCAGAACACACACTAATACATTTTCTTCCAGTTCTTGGTACAGAGCGCCCCCTTGTGACTATAGTGCGACGTACGGCATACTATAGCACGCCGTTTTTCATCATTTTTGAGGATTTGAGGTTATAGCCCATCGTTTTGTTTTTTTTTTCGTTTTTTTTTTATCCTCGTTTTTCATAATTTTGGACCATGGGCTATAGCCCATATCGTACGGCATACTATAGCACGCCGTTTTTCATCATTTTTGAGGATTTGAAAAATGTGAAAAAATGGAAAAAACGATGGGTTATAGCCCATCGTTTTTTGAATTTTTGAATTAATTTTTTTTTATCCTCGTTTTTCATAATTTTGGACCATGGGCTATAGCCCACATCGTACGGCATACTATAGCACAGCGTTTTTCATCATTTTTGAGGATTTGAAAAAAAGTGAAAAAATGAAATGAATTTTTGAATAAAATAAAATATCCTTGTTTTTCATCATTTTTGACCATGGGCTATAACCCATATCGTACGGCATACTACAGCACGCCGTTTTTCATCATTTTTGAGGATTTGAAAAAAATTAAAAAAACGATGGGTTATAGCCCATCGTTTTTTTTATTTTTTATTTTTATTTTTTTATCCTCGTTTTTCATCATTTTTGACCATCCCACTGAGCAATAGCCGGCTATTAGACGTGTGTCTAAAAATGGGATAAAAAACGTCTACAAATAGACGTCTAAAAAACGTCTAAAAATAGACGTCTAAATCACGTCTATTTTTAGACTTGTTTTAGACGTTTATAAACAGAACATTCAGGGTTCAAGTTTTCACTGTCCATCTAAATTCTAAACGGTTGGTTAAATATAAGTTCCCGATTGCACCTCACATGCCACTGTGGCACCGGAGATAAACCGGGGCTTTATAAACAGAACATTCAGGGTTCAAGTCACCTGAAGAACATTTTCACTGTCCATCTAAATTCTAAACGGCTGGTTAAATATAAGTTCCCGATTGTACCTTACATGCCAGTGTGGCTCAAAAGATAAATCTGAGGTTCGTAATCCAAAGGTTACTGGTTCAAAACTCAAACAAAACTAATACTCAACCAAAGCTGCAGTAATTTGAATTTTTCAAGGCTAGAATAGAAAATAAAAACTCAAAAGCACCAGGGGACATCTGCTGAATGCCCTAAGGTGCCTTGTGGGGCGGCAGTGGCTCAGGGGTAGAGTGCCTGGATGGTAACCGTAAGGTTGCCAGTTCAAACCCGGGCTCCCCCAGAGTTACTGTCGAAGTGTCCTTGAGCAAGACACTGAACCCCTAATTGCTCCCGATGTGCTAGTTGGTGCCTTGCATGGTTTCCGCTGCCATCGGTGTATGAATGGGTGAATGTAATGCACAATCTCTGTAAAGCGCCTTGGATAAAGGCGCTACGCGCCTTTATCCAAGGCGCTTTACAGAGATTGTGCATGCACCATTTACCATTTATGTTAAATTGGACATTTTCATGGTAAAAGGTTAGCGGGACAGGGTTCTTTCAGACATAAGCCCCAACCGTTACATCTCAGGAAACAGGGGGAGAGAGCACCGTCTCCCAATGGTCCTCCAGCACCTTGATGTCATGACATGGGACTTGAACCTGCCAACTGTCTGTAGCAGAGGCAACGGGCCAAGCGCTCCACACCATTGAGCCAAGGCACCTTTGGGCAATCAGTAGATGTCTCCTGGTGCTTTTGAGTTTTTATTTTTTATTCAAGCCTTGAAAAGTTCAAATTACTGCAGCATTGAGCTGTAGGAGGAACAGGACTTGAACATGGAATGTCTGTACTGAAAGCCTGATGATTAGACCACTGCACCATCAGTCAGACACTCTCAGGCAAAGTCTCCTGGTAATTTTGAAGTGATCTTTTGTGCGTTAGCCTTCAGTAAAGTTTAAATAACACAGACTCATATTAATCAGATGTTTCTTAGCACTGTTGTTGAGGTCTTCTTTTGTATGATAGTGTAACAGCCGGGAATCGAACCCTGGTCTCCCACGTGGAAAGCCAACATCTTAACCACTACGACAATTAGAGTTTTGAGGTAGTCAGGCTGAGGCTGTGAGCCACTGCTAGAATAGCAGTAAATGAAGCTCAATAACTAGCATTAAACTTTAGGAAGAGTGGGATTTGAACATGAAGTCTCTGTGCTGAATAGCCCCTACTACACCATCACTCAGTAACATCTGCCTCTTTGTACTGTTGAAGCGATCATTTGTATGTTAGCCTTCAGATAGTAAAGTTGAAAGAATCAAGAGTTGAACATAGACTCACGTTCATCAGAGTGTAACACCCAGGAATCGAACACAGGTCCCCTGCACTGAAGGCCAACATCTTAACCACTAAGCCAAAGCAACTGCCTATGGCTCAGGGGAGATATGAGACTTTTGAGGTTATCAGGCTGAGGCTGTGAGCCTTCAGTTAATACACCTCTAAATGTTCAAATCCCTGTTCTCCTATAGCTTAATGCTGGAGTGTTTCAACTTTACCAACTGAGGGCTAACACACACAATTACCAGGAGATGTTCACTGTGTGTCTGACTGATGGTGCAATGGTCTAATGATCAGTCTCTCTGTACGGACATTCTATGTTCAAGTCCCATTGCTCCTATGTATAGCACAATGTTAATGTTTCTCATCCTCCGCAACACCCATTCTCATACACTGCTATACTTTTAAGTATGTTGCGGTAGAGAGAACGTCATCATTTTGGACCATGGGCTATAGCCCATATCGTACGGCATACTATAGCACGCCGTTTTTCATCATTTTTGAGGATTTGAAAAATGTGAAAAAATGGAAAAAACGATGGGTTATAGCCCACCGTTTTTTGAATTTTAGATTATTTTTTTTTATCCTCGTTTTTCATAATTTTGGACCATGGGCTATAGCCCATATCGTACGGCATACTATAGCACGCCGTTTTTCATCATTTTTGAGGATTTGAAAAATGTGAAAAAATGGAAAAAACGATGGGTTATAGCCCATCGTTTTTTGAATTTTTGAATTAATTTTTTTTTATCCTCGTTTTTCATAATTTTGGACCATGGGCTATAGCCCACATCGTACGGCATACTATAGCACAGCGTTTTTCATCATTTTTGAGGATTTGAAAAAAAGTGAAAAAATGAAATGAATTTTTGAATAAAATAAAATATCCTTGTTTTTCATCATTTTTGACCATGGGCTATAACCCATATCGTACGGCATACTACAGCACGCCGTTTTTCATCATTTTTGAGGATTTGAAAAAAATTAAAAAAACGATGGGTTATAGCCCATCGTTTTTTTTATTTTTTATTTTTATTTTTTTATCCTCGTTTTTCATCATTTTTGACCATCCCACTGAGCAATAGCCGGCTATTAGACGTGTGTCTAAAAATGGGATAAAAAACGTCTACAAATAGACGTCTAAAAAACGTCTAAAAATAGACGTCTAAATCACGTCTATTTTTAGACTTGTTTTAGACGTTTATAAACAGAACATTCAGGGTTCAAGTTTTCACTGTCCATCTAAATTCTAAACGGTTGGTTAAATATAAGTTCCCGATTGCACCTCACATGCCACTGTGGCACCGGAGATAAACCGGGGCTTTATAAACAGAACATTCAGGGTTCAAGTCACCTGAAGAACATTTTCACTGTCCATCTAAATTCTAAACGGCTGGTTAAATATAAGTTCCCGATTGTACCTTACATGCCAGTGTGGCTCAAAAGATAAATCTGAGGTTCGTAATCCAAAGGTTACTGGTTCAAAACTCAAACAAAACTAATACTCAACCAAAGCTGCAGTAATTTGAATTTTTCAAGGCTAGAATAGAAAATAAAAACTCAAAAGCACCAGGGGACATCTGCTGAATGCCCTAAGGTGCCTTGTGGGGCGGCAGTGGCTCAGGGGTAGAGTGCCTGGATGGTAACCGTAAGGTTGCCAGTTCAAACCCGGGCTCCCCCAGAGTTACTGTCGAAGTGTCCTTGAGCAAGACACTGAACCCCTAATTGCTCCCGATGTGCTAGTTGGTGCCTTGCATGGTTTCCGCTGCCATCGGTGTATGAATGGGTGAATGTAATGCACAATCTCTGTAAAGCACCTTGGATAAAGGCGCGTAGCGCCTTTATCCAAGGCGCTTTACAGAGATTGTGCATGCACCATTTACCATTTATGTTAAATTGGACATTTTCATGGTAAAAGGTTAGCGGGACAGGGTTCTTTCAGACATAAGCCCCAACCGTTACATCTCAGGAAACAGGGGGAGAGAGCACCATCTCCCAATGGTCCTCCAGCACCTTGATGTCATGACATGGGACTTGAACCTGCCAACTGTCTGTAGCAGAGGCAACGGGCCAAGCGCTCCACACCATTGAGCCAAGGCACCTTTGGGCAATCAGTAGATGTCTCCTGGTGCTTTTGAGTTTTTATTTTTTATTCAAGCCTTGAAAAGTTCAAATTACTGCAGCATTGAGCTGTAGGAGGAACAGGACTTGAACATGGAATGTCTGTACTGAAAGCCTGATGATTAGACCACTGCACCATCAGTCAGACACTCTCAGGCAAAGTCTCCTGGTAATTTTGAAGTGATCTTTTGTGCGTTAGCCTTCAGTAAAGTTTAAATAACACAGACTCATATTAATCAGATGTTTCTTAGCACTGTTGTTGAGGTCTTCTTTTGTATGATAGTGTAACAGCCGGGAATCGAACCCTGGTCTCCCACGTGGAAAGCCAACATCTTAACCACTACGACAATTAGAGTTTTGAGGTAGTCAGGCTGAGGCTGTGAGCCACTGCTAGAATAGCAGTAAATGAAGCTCAATAACTAGCATTAAACTTTAGGAAGAGTGGGATTTGAACATGAAGTCTCTGTGCTGAATAGCCCCTACTACACCATCACTCAGTAACATCTGCCTCTTTGTACTGTTGAAGCGATCATTTGTATGTTAGCCTTCAGATAGTAAAGTTGAAAGAATCAAGAGTTGAACATAGACTCACGTTCATCAGAGTGTAACACCCAGGAATCGAACACAGGTCCCCTGCACTGAAGGCCAACATCTTAACCACTAAGCCAAAGCAACTGCCTATGGCTCAGGGGAGATATGAGACTTTTGAGGTTATCAGGCTGAGGCTGTGAGCCTTCAGTTAATACACCTCTAAATGTTCAAATCCCTGTTCTCCTATAGCTTAATGCTGGAGTGTTTCAACTTTACCAACTGAGGGCTAACACACACAATTACCAGGAGATGTTCACTGTGTGTCTGACTGATGGTGCAATGGTCTAATGATCAGTCTCTCTGTACGGACATTCTATGTTCAAGTCCCATTGCTCCTATGTATAGCACAATGTTAATGTTTCTCATCCTCCGCAACACCCATTCTCATACACTGCTATACTTTTAAGTATGTTGCGGTAGAGAGAACGTCATCATTTTGGACCATGGGCTATAGCCCATATCGTACGGCATACTATAGCACGCCGTTTTTCATCATTTTTGAGGATTTGAAAAATGTGAAAAAATGGAAAAAACGATGGGTTATAGCCCACCGTTTTTTGAATTTTAGATTATTTTTTTTTATCCTCGTTTTTCATAATTTTGGACCATGGGCTATAGCCCATATCGTACGGCATACTATAGCACGCCGTTTTTCATCATTTTTGAGGATTTGAAAAATGTGAAAAAATGGAAAAAACGATGGGTTATAGCCCATCGTTTTTTGAATTTTTGAATTAATTTTTTTTTATCCTCGTTTTTCATAATTTTGGACCATGGGCTATAGCCCACATCGTACGGCATACTATAGCACAGCGTTTTTCATCATTTTTGAGGATTTGAAAAAAAGTGAAAAAATGAAATGAATTTTTGAATAAAATAAAATATCCTTGTTTTTCATCATTTTTGACCATGGGCTATAACCCATATCGTACGGCATACTACAGCACGCCGTTTTTCATCATTTTTGAGGATTTGAAAAAAATTAAAAAAACGATGGGTTATAGCCCATCGTTTTTTTTATTTTTTATTTTTATTTTTTTATCCTCGTTTTTCATCATTTTTGACCATCCCACTGAGCAATAGCCGGCTATTAGACGTGTGTCTAAAAATGGGATAAAAAACGTCTACAAATAGACGTCTAAAAAACGTCTAAAAATAGACGTCTAAATCACGTCTATTTTTAGACTTGTTTTAGACGTTTATAAACAGAACATTCAGGGTTCAAGTTTTCACTGTCCATCTAAATTCTAAACGGTTGGTTAAATATAAGTTCCCGATTGCACCTCACATGCCACTGTGGCACCGGAGATAAACCGGGGCTTTATAAACAGAACATTCAGGGTTCAAGTCACCTGAAGAACATTTTCACTGTCCATCTAAATTCTAAACGGCTGGTTAAATATAAGTTCCCGATTGTACCTTACATGCCAGTGTGGCTCAAAAGATAAATCTGAGGTTCGTAATCCAAAGGTTACTGGTTCAAAACTCAAACAAAACTAATACTCAACCAAAGCTGCAGTAATTTGAATTTTTCAAGGCTAGAATAGAAAATAAAAACTCAAAAGCACCAGGGGACATCTGCTGAATGCCCTAAGGTGCCTTGTGGGGCGGCAGTGGCTCAGGGGTAGAGTGCCTGGATGGTAACCGTAAGGTTGCCAGTTCAAACCCGGGCTCCCCCAGAGTTACTGTCGAAGTGTCCTTGAGCAAGACACTGAACCCCTAATTGCTCCCGATGTGCTAGTTGGTGCCTTGCATGGTTTCCGCTGCCATCGGTGTATGAATGGGTGAATGTAATGCACAATCTCTGTAAAGCACCTTGGATAAAGGCGCGTAGCGCCTTTATCCAAGGCGCTTTACAGAGATTGTGCATGCACCATTTACCATTTATGTTAAATTGGACATTTTCATGGTAAAAGGTTAGCGGGACAGGGTTCTTTCAGACATAAGCCCCAACCGTTACATCTCAGGAAACAGGGGGAGAGAGCACCATCTCCCAATGGTCCTCCAGCACCTTGATGTCATGACATGGGACTTGAACCTGCCAACTGTCTGTAGCAGAGGCAACGGGCCAAGCGCTCCACACCATTGAGCCAAGGCACCTTTGGGCAATCAGTAGATGTCTCCTGGTGCTTTTGAGTTTTTATTTTTTATTCAAGCCTTGAAAAGTTCAAATTACTGCAGCATTGAGCTGTAGGAGGAACAGGACTTGAACATGGAATGTCTGTACTGAAAGCCTGATGATTAGACCACTGCACCATCAGTCAGACACTCTCAGGCAAAGTCTCCTGGTAATTTTGAAGTGATCTTTTGTGCGTTAGCCTTCAGTAAAGTTTAAATAACACAGACTCATATTAATCAGATGTTTCTTAGCACTGTTGTTGAGGTCTTCTTTTGTATGATAGTGTAACAGCCGGGAATCGAACCCTGGTCTCCCACGTGGAAAGCCAACATCTTAACCACTACGACAATTAGAGTTTTGAGGTAGTCAGGCTGAGGCTGTGAGCCACTGCTAGAATAGCAGTAAATGAAGCTCAATAACTAGCATTAAACTTTAGGAAGAGTGGGATTTGAACATGAAGTCTCTGTGCTGAATAGCCCCTACTACACCATCACTCAGTAACATCTGCCTCTTTGTACTGTTGAAGCGATCATTTGTATGTTAGCCTTCAGATAGTAAAGTTGAAAGAATCAAGAGTTGAACATAGACTCACGTTCATCAGAGTGTAACACCCAGGAATCGAACACAGGTCCCCTGCACTGAAGGCCAACATCTTAACCACTAAGCCAAAGCAACTGCCTATGGCTCAGGGGAGATATGAGACTTTTGAGGTTATCAGGCTGAGGCTGTGAGCCTTCAGTTAATACACCTCTAAATGTTCAAATCCCTGTTCTCCTATAGCTTAATGCTGGAGTGTTTCAACTTTACCAACTGAGGGCTAACACACACAATTACCAGGAGATGTTCACTGTGTGTCTGACTGATGGTGCAATGGTCTAATGATCAGTCTCTCTGTACGGACATTCTATGTTCAAGTCCCATTGCTCCTATGTATAGCACAATGTTAATGTTTCTCATCCTCCGCAACACCCATTCTCATACACCGCTATACTTTTAACTATGTTGCGGTAGAGAGAACGTCATCATTTTGGACCATGGGCTATAGCCCATATCGTACGGCATACTATAGCACGCCGTTTTTCATCATTTTTGAGGATTTGAAAAATGTGAAAAAATGGAAAAAACGATGGGTTATAGCCCACCGTTTTTTGAATTTTAGATTATTTTTTTTTATCCTCGTTTTTCATAATTTTGGACCATGGGCTATAGCCCATATCGTACGGCATACTATAGCACGCCGTTTTTCATCATTTTTGAGGATTTGAAAAATGTGAAAAAATGGAAAAAACGATGGGTTATAGCCCATCGTTTTTTGAATTTTTGAATTAATTTTTTTTTATCCTCGTTTTTCATAATTTTGGACCATGGGCTATAGCCCACATCGTACGGCATACTATAGCACAGCGTTTTTCATCATTTTTGAGGATTTGAAAAAAAGTGAAAAAATGAAATGAATTTTTGAATAAAATAAAATATCCTTGTTTTTCATCATTTTTGACCATGGGCTATAACCCATATCGTACGGCATACTACAGCACGCCGTTTTTCATCATTTTTGAGGATTTGAAAAAAATTAAAAAAACGATGGGTTATAGCCCATCGTTTTTTTTATTTTTTATTTTTATTTTTTTATCCTCGTTTTTCATCATTTTTGACCATCCCACTGAGCAATAGCCGGCTATTAGACGTGTGTCTAAAAATGGGATAAAAAACGTCTACAAATAGACGTCTAAAAAACGTCTAAAAATAGACGTCTAAATCACGTCTATTTTTAGACTTGTTTTAGACGTTTATAAACAGAACATTCAGGGTTCAAGTTTTCACTGTCCATCTAAATTCTAAACGGTTGGTTAAATATAAGTTCCCGATTGCACCTCACATGCCACTGTGGCACCGGAGATAAACCGGGGCTTTATAAACAGAACATTCAGGGTTCAAGTCACCTGAAGAACATTTTCACTGTCCATCTAAATTCTAAACGGCTGGTTAAATATAAGTTCCCGATTGTACCTTACATGCCAGTGTGGCTCAAAAGATAAATCTGAGGTTCGTAATCCAAAGGTTACTGGTTCAAAACTCAAACAAAACTAATACTCAACCAAAGCTGCAGTAATTTGAATTTTTCAAGGCTAGAATAGAAAATAAAAACTCAAAAGCACCAGGGGACATCTGCTGAATGCCCTAAGGTGCCTTGTGGGGCGGCAGTGGCTCAGGGGTAGAGTGCCTGGATGGTAACCGTAAGGTTGCCAGTTCAAACCCGGGCTCCCCCAGAGTTACTGTCGAAGTGTCCTTGAGCAAGACACTGAACCCCTAATTGCTCCCGATGTGCTAGTTGGTGCCTTGCATGGTTTCCGCTGCCATCGGTGTATGAATGGGTGAATGTAATGCACAATCTCTGTAAAGCACCTTGGATAAAGGCGCGTAGCGCCTTTATCCAAGGCGCTTTACAGAGATTGTGCATGCACCATTTACCATTTATGTTAAATTGGACATTTTCATGGTAAAAGGTTAGCGGGACAGGGTTCTTTCAGACATAAGCCCCAACCGTTACATCTCAGGAAACAGGGGGAGAGAGCACCATCTCCCAATGGTCCTCCAGCACCTTGATGTCATGACATGGGACTTGAACCTGCCAACTGTCTGTAGCAGAGGCAACGGGCCAAGCGCTCCACACCATTGAGCCAAGGCACCTTTGGGCAATCAGTAGATGTCTCCTGGTGCTTTTGAGTTTTTATTTTTTATTCAAGCCTTGAAAAGTTCAAATTACTGCAGCATTGAGCTGTAGGAGGAACAGGACTTGAACATGGAATGTCTGTACTGAAAGCCTGATGATTAGACCACTGCACCATCAGTCAGACACTCTCAGGCAAAGTCTCCTGGTAATTTTGAAGTGATCTTTTGTGCGTTAGCCTTCAGTAAAGTTTAAATAACACAGACTCATATTAATCAGATGTTTCTTAGCACTGTTGTTGAGGTCTTCTTTTGTATGATAGTGTAACAGCCGGGAATCGAACCCTGGTCTCCCACGTGGAAAGCCAACATCTTAACCACTACGACAATTAGAGTTTTGAGGTAGTCAGGCTGAGGCTGTGAGCCACTGCTAGAATAGCAGTAAATGAAGCTCAATAACTAGCATTAAACTTTAGGAAGAGTGGGATTTGAACATGAAGTCTCTGTGCTGAATAGCCCCTACTACACCATCACTCAGTAACATCTGCCTCTTTGTACTGTTGAAGCGATCATTTGTATGTTAGCCTTCAGATAGTAAAGTTGAAAGAATCAAGAGTTGAACATAGACTCACGTTCATCAGAGTGTAACACCCAGGAATCGAACACAGGTCCCCTGCACTGAAGGCCAACATCTTAACCACTAAGCCAAAGCAACTGCCTATGGCTCAGGGGAGATATGAGACTTTTGAGGTTATCAGGCTGAGGCTGTGAGCCTTCAGTTAATACACCTCTAAATGTTCAAATCCCTGTTCTCCTATAGCTTAATGCTGGAGTGTTTCAACTTTACCAACTGAGGGCTAACACACACAATTACCAGGAGATGTTCACTGTGTGTCTGACTGATGGTGCAATGGTCTAATGATCAGTCTCTCTGTACGGACATTCTATGTTCAAGTCCCATTGCTCCTATGTATAGCACAATGTTAATGTTTCTCATCCTCCGCAACACCCATTCTCATACACTGCTATACTTTTAAGTATGTTGCGGTAGAGAGAACGTCATCATTTTGGACCATGGGCTATAGCCCATATCGTACGGCATACTATAGCACGCCGTTTTTCATCATTTTTGAGGATTTGAAAAATGTGAAAAAATGGAAAAAACGATGGGTTATAGCCCACCGTTTTTTGAATTTTAGATTATTTTTTTTTATCCTCGTTTTTCATAATTTTGGACCATGGGCTATAGCCCATATCGTACGGCATACTATAGCACGCCGTTTTTCATCATTTTTGAGGATTTGAAAAATGTGAAAAAATGGAAAAAACGATGGGTTATAGCCCATCGTTTTTTGAATTTTTGAATTAATTTTTTTTATCCTCGTTTTTCATAATTTTGGACCATGGGCTATAGCCCACATCGTACGGCATACTATAGCACAGCGTTTTTCATCATTTTTGAGGATTTGAAAAAAAGTGAAAAAATGAAATGAATTTTTGAATAAAATAAAATATCCTTGTTTTTCATCATTTTTGACCATGGGCTATAACCCATATCGTACGGCATACTACAGCACGCCGTTTTTCATCATTTTTGAGGATTTGAAAAAAATTAAAAAAACGATGGGTTATAGCCCATCGTTTTTTTTATTTTTTATTTTTATTTTTTTATCCTCGTTTTTCATCATTTTTGACCATCCCACTGAGCAATAGCCGGCTATTAGACGTGTGTCTAAAAATGGGATAAAAAACGTCTACAAATAGACGTCTAAAAAACGTCTAAAAATAGACGTCTAAATCACGTCTATTTTTAGACTTGTTTTAGACGTTTATAAACAGAACATTCAGGGTTCAAGTTTTCACTGTCCATCTAAATTCTAAACGGTTGGTTAAATATAAGTTCCCGATTGCACCTCACATGCCACTGTGGCACCGGAGATAAACCGGGGCTTTATAAACAGAACATTCAGGGTTCAAGTCACCTGAAGAACATTTTCACTGTCCATCTAAATTCTAAACGGCTGGTTAAATATAAGTTCCCGATTGTACCTTACATGCCAGTGTGGCTCAAAAGATAAATCTGAGGTTCGTAATCCAAAGGTTACTGGTTCAAAACTCAAACAAAACTAATACTCAACCAAAGCTGCAGTAATTTGAATTTTTCAAGGCTAGAATAGAAAATAAAAACTCAAAAGCACCAGGGGACATCTGCTGAATGCCCTAAGGTGCCTTGTGGGGCGGCAGTGGCTCAGGGGTAGAGTGCCTGGATGGTAACCGTAAGGTTGCCAGTTCAAACCCGGGCTCCCCCAGAGTTACTGTCGAAGTGTCCTTGAGCAAGACACTGAACCCCTAATTGCTCCCGATGTGCTAGTTGGTGCCTTGCATGGTTTCCGCTGCCATCGGTGTATGAATGGGTGAATGTAATGCACAATCTCTGTAAAGCACCTTGGATAAAGGCGCGTAGCGCCTTTATCCAAGGCGCTTTACAGAGATTGTGCATGCACCATTTACCATTTATGTTAAATTGGACATTTTCATGGTAAAAGGTTAGCGGGACAGGGTTCTTTCAGACATAAGCCCCAACCGTTACATCTCAGGAAACAGGGGGAGAGAGCACCATCTCCCAATGGTCCTCCAGCACCTTGATGTCATGACATGGGACTTGAACCTGCCAACTGTCTGTAGCAGAGGCAACGGGCCAAGCGCTCCACACCATTGAGCCAAGGCACCTTTGGGCAATCAGTAGATGTCTCCTGGTGCTTTTGAGTTTTTATTTTTTATTCAAGCCTTGAAAAGTTCAAATTACTGCAGCATTGAGCTGTAGGAGGAACAGGACTTGAACATGGAATGTCTGTACTGAAAGCCTGATGATTAGACCACTGCACCATCAGTCAGACACTCTCAGGCAAAGTCTCCTGGTAATTTTGAAGTGATCTTTTGTGCGTTAGCCTTCAGTAAAGTTTAAATAACACAGACTCATATTAATCAGATGTTTCTTAGCACTGTTGTTGAGGTCTTCTTTTGTATGATAGTGTAACAGCCGGGAATCGAACCCTGGTCTCCCACGTGGAAAGCCAACATCTTAACCACTACGACAATTAGAGTTTTGAGGTAGTCAGGCTGAGGCTGTGAGCCACTGCTAGAATAGCAGTAAATGAAGCTCAATAACTAGCATTAAACTTTAGGAAGAGTGGGATTTGAACATGAAGTCTCTGTGCTGAATAGCCCCTACTACACCATCACTCAGTAACATCTGCCTCTTTGTACTGTTGAAGCGATCATTTGTATGTTAGCCTTCAGATAGTAAAGTTGAAAGAATCAAGAGTTGAACATAGACTCACGTTCATCAGAGTGTAACACCCAGGAATCGAACACAGGTCCCCTGCACTGAAGGCCAACATCTTAACCACTAAGCCAAAGCAACTGCCTATGGCTCAGGGGAGATATGAGACTTTTGAGGTTATCAGGCTGAGGCTGTGAGCCTTCAGTTAATACACCTCTAAATGTTCAAATCCCTGTTCTCCTATAGCTTAATGCTGGAGTGTTTCAACTTTACCAACTGAGGGCTAACACACACAATTACCAGGAGATGTTCACTGTGTGTCTGACTGATGGTGCAATGGTCTAATGATCAGTCTCTCTGTACGGACATTCTATGTTCAAGTCCCATTGCTCCTATGTATAGCACAATGTTAATGTTTCTCATCCTCCGCAACACCCATTCTCATACACCGCTATACTTTTAACTATGTTGCGGTAGAGAGAACGTCATCATTTTGGACCATGGGCTATAGCCCATATCGTACGGCATACTATAGCACGCCGTTTTTCATCATTTTTGAGGATTTGAAAAATGTGAAAAAATGGAAAAAACGATGGGTTATAGCCCACCGTTTTTTGAATTTTAGATTATTTTTTTTTATCCTCGTTTTTCATAATTTTGGACCATGGGCTATAGCCCATATCGTACGGCATACTATAGCACGCCGTTTTTCATCATTTTTGAGGATTTGAAAAATGTGAAAAAATGGAAAAAACGATGGGTTATAGCCCATCGTTTTTTGAATTTTTGAATTAATTTTTTTTTATCCTCGTTTTTCATAATTTTGGACCATGGGCTATAGCCCACATCGTACGGCATACTATAGCACAGCGTTTTTCATCATTTTTGAGGATTTGAAAAAAAGTGAAAAAATGAAATGAATTTTTGAATAAAATAAAATATCCTTGTTTTTCATCATTTTTGACCATGGGCTATAACCCATATCGTACGGCATACTACAGCACGCCGTTTTTCATCATTTTTGAGGATTTGAAAAAAATTAAAAAAACGATGGGTTATAGCCCATCGTTTTTTTTATTTTTATTTTTTATTTTTTTATCCTCGTTTTTCATCATTTTTGACCATCCCACTGAGCAATAGCCGGCTATTAGACGTGTGTCTAAAAATGGGATAAAAAACGTCTACAAATAGACGTCTAAAAAACGTCTAAAAATAGACGTCTAAATCACGTCTATTTTTAGACTTGTTTTAGACGTTTATAAACAGAACATTCAGGGTTCAAGTTTTCACTGTCCATCTAAATTCTAAACGGTTGGTTAAATATAAGTTCCCGATTGCACCTCACATGCCACTGTGGCACCGGAGATAAACCGGGGCTTTATAAACAGAACATTCAGGGTTCAAGTCACCTGAAGAACATTTTCACTGTCCATCTAAATTCTAAACGGCTGGTTAAATATAAGTTCCCGATTGTACCTTACATGCCAGTGTGGCTCAAAAGATAAATCTGAGGTTCGTAATCCAAAGGTTACTGGTTCAAAACTCAAACAAAACTAATACTCAACCAAAGCTGCAGTAATTTGAATTTTTCAAGGCTAGAATAGAAAATAAAAACTCAAAAGCACCAGGGGACATCTGCTGAATGCCCTAAGGTGCCTTGTGGGGCGGCAGTGGCTCAGGGGTAGAGTGCCTGGATGGTAACCGTAAGGTTGCCAGTTCAAACCCGGGCTCCCCCAGAGTTACTGTCGAAGTGTCCTTGAGCAAGACACTGAACCCCTAATTGCTCCCGATGTGCTAGTTGGTGCCTTGCATGGTTTCCGCTGCCATCGGTGTATGAATGGGTGAATGTAATGCACAATCTCTGTAAAGCACCTTGGATAAAGGCGCGTAGCGCCTTTATCCAAGGCGCTTTACAGAGATTGTGCATGCACCATTTACCATTTATGTTAAATTGGACATTTTCATGGTAAAAGGTTAGCGGGACAGGGTTCTTTCAGACATAAGCCCCAACCGTTACATCTCAGGAAACAGGGGGAGAGAGCACCGTCTCCCAATGGTCCTCCAGCACCTTGATGTCATGACATGGGACTTGAACCTGCCAACTGTCTGTAGCAGAGGCAACGGGCCAAGCGCTCCACACCATTGAGCCAAGGCACCTTTGGGCAATCAGTAGATGTCTCCTGGTGCTTTTGAGTTTTTATTTTTTATTCAAGCCTTGAAAAGTTCAAATTACTGCAGCATTGAGCTGTAGGAGGAACAGGACTTGAACATGGAATGTCTGTACTGAAAGCCTGATGATTAGACCACTGCACCATCAGTCAGACACTCTCAGGCAAAGTCTCCTGGTAATTTTGAAGTGATCTTTTGTGCGTTAGCCTTCAGTAAAGTTTAAATAACACAGACTCATATTAATCAGATGTTTCTTAGCACTGTTGTTGAGGTCTTCTTTTGTATGATAGTGTAACAGCCGGGAATCGAACCCTGGTCTCCCACGTGGAAAGCCAACATCTTAACCACTACGACAATTAGAGTTTTGAGGTAGTCAGGCTGAGGCTGTGAGCCACTGCTAGAATAGCAGTAAATGAAGCTCAATAACTAGCATTAAACTTTAGGAAGAGTGGGATTTGAACATGAAGTCTCTGTGCTGAATAGCCCCTACTACACCATCACTCAGTAACATCTGCCTCTTTGTACTGTTGAAGCGATCATTTGTATGTTAGCCTTCAGATAGTAAAGTTGAAAGAATCAAGAGTTGAACATAGACTCACGTTCATCAGAGTGTAACACCCAGGAATCGAACACAGGTCCCCTGCACTGAAGGCCAACATCTTAACCACTAAGCCAAAGCAACTGCCTATGGCTCAGGGGAGATATGAGACTTTTGAGGTTATCAGGCTGAGGCTGTGAGCCTTCAGTTAATACACCTCTAAATGTTCAAATCCCTGTTCTCCTATAGCTTAATGCTGGAGTGTTTCAACTTTACCAACTGAGGGCTAACACACACAATTACCAGGAGATGTTCACTGTGTGTCTGACTGATGGTGCAATGGTCTAATGATCAGTCTCTCTGTACGGACATTCTATGTTCAAGTCCCATTGCTCCTATGTATAGCACAATGTTAATGTTTCTCATCCTCCGCAACACCCATTCTCATACACTGCTATACTTTTAAGTATGTTGCGGTAGAGAGAACGTCATCATTTTGGACCATGGGCTATAGCCCATATCGTACGGCATACTATAGCACGCCGTTTTTCATCATTTTTGAGGATTTGAAAAATGTGAAAAAATGGAAAAAACGATGGGTTATAGCCCACCGTTTTTTGAATTTTAGATTATTTTTTTTTATCCTCGTTTTTCATAATTTTGGACCATGGGCTATAGCCCATATCGTACGGCATACTATAGCACGCCGTTTTTCATCATTTTTGAGGATTTGAAAAATGTGAAAAAATGGAAAAAACGATGGGTTATAGCCCATCGTTTTTTGAATTTTTGAATTAATTTTTTTTTATCCTCGTTTTTCATAATTTTGGACCATGGGCTATAGCCCACATCGTACGGCATACTATAGCACAGCGTTTTTCATCATTTTTGAGGATTTGAAAAAAAGTGAAAAAATGAAATGAATTTTTGAATAAAATAAAATATCCTTGTTTTTCATCATTTTTGACCATGGGCTATAACCCATATCGTACGGCATACTACAGCACGCCGTTTTTCATCATTTTTGAGGATTTGAAAAAAATTAAAAAAACGATGGGTTATAGCCCATCGTTTTTTTTATTTATTATTATTTTTTTTTTATCCTCGTTTTTCATCATTTTTGACCATCCCACTGAGCAATAGCCGGCTATTAGACGTGTGTCTAAAAATGGGATAAAAAACGTCTACAAATAGACGTCTAAAAAACGTCTAAAAATAGACGTCTAAATCACGTCTATTTTTAGACTTGTTTTAGACGTTTATAAACAGAACATTCAGGGTTCAAGTTTTCACTGTCCATCTAAATTCTAAACGGTTGGTTAAATATAAGTTCCCGATTGCACCTCACATGCCACTGTGGCACCGGAGATAAACCGGGGCTTTATAAACAGAACATTCAGGGTTCAAGTCACCTGAAGAACATTTTCACTGTCCATCTAAATTCTAAACGGCTGGTTAAATATAAGTTCCCGATTGTACCTTACATGCCAGTGTGGCTCAAAAGATAAATCTGAGGTTCGTAATCCAAAGGTTACTGGTTCAAAACTCAAACAAAACTAATACTCAACCAAAGCTGCAGTAATTTGAATTTTTCAAGGCTAGAATAGAAAATAAAAACTCAAAAGCACCAGGGGACATCTGCTGAATGCCCTAAGGTGCCTTGTGGGGCGGCAGTGGCTCAGGGGTAGAGTGCCTGGATGGTAACCGTAAGGTTGCCAGTTCAAACCCGGGCTCCCCCAGAGTTACTGTCGAAGTGTCCTTGAGCAAGACACTGAACCCCTAATTGCTCCCGATGTGCTAGTTGGTGCCTTGCATGGTTTCCGCTGCCATCGGTGTATGAATGGGTGAATGTAATGCACAATCTCTGTAAAGCACCTTGGATAAAGGCGCGTAGCGCCTTTATCCAAGGCGCTTTACAGAGATTGTGCATGCACCATTTACCATTTATGTTAAATTGGACATTTTCATGGTAAAAGGTTAGCGGGACAGGGTTCTTTCAGACATAAGCCCCAACCGTTACATCTCAGGAAACAGGGGGAGAGAGCACCATCTCCCAATGGTCCTCCAGCACCTTGATGTCATGACATGGGACTTGAACCTGCCAACTGTCTGTAGCAGAGGCAACGGGCCAAGCGCTCCACACCATTGAGCCAAGGCACCTTTGGGCAATCAGTAGATGTCTCCTGGTGCTTTTGAGTTTTTATTTTTTATTCAAGCCTTGAAAAGTTCAAATTACTGCAGCATTGAGCTGTAGGAGGAACAGGACTTGAACATGGAATGTCTGTACTGAAAGCCTGATGATTAGACCACTGCACCATCAGTCAGACACTCTCAGGCAAAGTCTCCTGGTAATTTTGAAGTGATCTTTTGTGCGTTAGCCTTCAGTAAAGTTTAAATAACACAGACTCATATTAATCAGATGTTTCTTAGCACTGTTGTTGAGGTCTTCTTTTGTATGATAGTGTAACAGCCGGGAATCGAACCCTGGTCTCCCACGTGGAAAGCCAACATCTTAACCACTACGACAATTAGAGTTTTGAGGTAGTCAGGCTGAGGCTGTGAGCCACTGCTAGAATAGCAGTAAATGAAGCTCAATAACTAGCATTAAACTTTAGGAAGAGTGGGATTTGAACATGAAGTCTCTGTGCTGAATAGCCCCTACTACACCATCACTCAGTAACATCTGCCTCTTTGTACTGTTGAAGCGATCATTTGTATGTTAGCCTTCAGATAGTAAAGTTGAAAGAATCAAGAGTTGAACATAGACTCACGTTCATCAGAGTGTAACACCCAGGAATCGAACACAGGTCCCCTGCACTGAAGGCCAACATCTTAACCACTAAGCCAAAGCAACTGCCTATGGCTCAGGGGAGATATGAGACTTTTGAGGTTATCAGGCTGAGGCTGTGAGCCTTCAGTTAATACACCTCTAAATGTTCAAATCCCTGTTCTCCTATAGCTTAATGCTGGAGTGTTTCAACTTTACCAACTGAGGGCTAACACACACAATTACCAGGAGATGTTCACTGTGTGTCTGACTGATGGTGCAATGGTCTAATGATCAGTCTCTCTGTACGGACATTCTATGTTCAAGTCCCATTGCTCCTATGTATAGCACAATGTTAATGTTTCTCATCCTCCGCAACACCCATTCTCATACACCGCTATACTTTTAACTATGTTGCGGTAGAGAGAACGTCATCATTTTGGACCATGGGCTATAGCCCATATCGTACGGCATACTATAGCACGCCGTTTTTCATCATTTTTGAGGATTTGAAAAATGTGAAAAAATGGAAAAAACGATGGGTTATAGCCCACCGTTTTTTGAATTTTAGATTATTTTTTTTTATCCTCGTTTTTCATAATTTTGGACCATGGGCTATAGCCCATATCGTACGGCATACTATAGCACGCCGTTTTTCATCATTTTTGAGGATTTGAAAAATGTGAAAAAATGGAAAAAACGATGGGTTATAGCCCATCGTTTTTTGAATTTTTGAATTAATTTTTTTTTATCCTCGTTTTTCATAATTTTGGACCATGGGCTATAGCCCACATCGTACGGCATACTATAGCACAGCGTTTTTCATCATTTTTGAGGATTTGAAAAAAAGTGAAAAAATGAAATGAATTTTTGAATAAAATAAAATATCCTTGTTTTTCATCATTTTTGACCATGGGCTATAACCCATATCGTACGGCATACTACAGCACGCCGTTTTTCATCATTTTTGAGGATTTGAAAAAAATTAAAAAAACGATGGGTTATAGCCCATCGTTTTTTTTGTTTTTTATTTTTATTTTTTTATCCTCGTTTTTCATCATTTTTGACCATCCCACTGAGCAATAGCCGGCTATTAGACGTGTGTCTAAAAATGGGATAAAAAACGTCTACAAATAGACGTCTAAAAAACGTCTAAAAATAGACGTCTAAATCACGTCTATTTTTAGACTTGTTTTAGACGTTTATAAACAGAACATTCAGGGTTCAAGTTTTCACTGTCCATCTAAATTCTAAACGGTTGGTTAAATATAAGTTCCCGATTGCACCTCACATGCCACTGTGGCACCGGAGATAAACCGGGGCTTTATAAACAGAACATTCAGGGTTCAAGTCACCTGAAGAACATTTTCACTGTCCATCTAAATTCTAAACGGCTGGTTAAATATAAGTTCCCGATTGTACCTTACATGCCAGTGTGGCTCAAAAGATAAATCTGAGGTTCGTAATCCAAAGGTTACTGGTTCAAAACTCAAACAAAACTAATACTCAACCAAAGCTGCAGTAATTTGAATTTTTCAAGGCTAGAATAGAAAATAAAAACTCAAAAGCACCAGGGGACATCTGCTGAATGCCCTAAGGTGCCTTGTGGGGCGGCAGTGGCTCAGGGGTAGAGTGCCTGGATGGTAACCGTAAGGTTGCCAGTTCAAACCCGGGCTCCCCCAGAGTTACTGTCGAAGTGTCCTTGAGCAAGACACTGAACCCCTAATTGCTCCCGATGTGCTAGTTGGTGCCTTGCATGGTTTCCGCTGCCATCGGTGTATGAATGGGTGAATGTAATGCACAATCTCTGTAAAGCACCTTGGATAAAGGCGCGTAGCGCCTTTATCCAAGGCGCTTTACAGAGATTGTGCATGCACCATTTACCATTTATGTTAAATTGGACATTTTCATGGTAAAAGGTTAGCGGGACAGGGTTCTTTCAGACATAAGCCCCAACCGTTACATCTCAGGAAACAGGGGGAGAGAGCACCATCTCCCAATGGTCCTCCAGCACCTTGATGTCATGACATGGGACTTGAACCTGCCAACTGTCTGTAGCAGAGGCAACGGGCCAAGCGCTCCACACCATTGAGCCAAGGCACCTTTGGGCAATCAGTAGATGTCTCCTGGTGCTTTTGAGTTTTTATTTTTTATTCAAGCCTTGAAAAGTTCAAATTACTGCAGCATTGAGCTGTAGGAGGAACAGGACTTGAACATGGAATGTCTGTACTGAAAGCCTGATGATTAGACCACTGCACCATCAGTCAGACACTCTCAGGCAAAGTCTCCTGGTAATTTTGAAGTGATCTTTTGTGCGTTAGCCTTCAGTAAAGTTTAAATAACACAGACTCATATTAATCAGATGTTTCTTAGCACTGTTGTTGAGGTCTTCTTTTGTATGATAGTGTAACAGCCGGGAATCGAACCCTGGTCTCCCACGTGGAAAGCCAACATCTTAACCACTACGACAATTAGAGTTTTGAGGTAGTCAGGCTGAGGCTGTGAGCCACTGCTAGAATAGCAGTAAATGAAGCTCAATAACTAGCATTAAACTTTAGGAAGAGTGGGATTTGAACATGAAGTCTCTGTGCTGAATAGCCCCTACTACACCATCACTCAGTAACATCTGCCTCTTTGTACTGTTGAAGCGATCATTTGTATGTTAGCCTTCAGATAGTAAAGTTGAAAGAATCAAGAGTTGAACATAGACTCACGTTCATCAGAGTGTAACACCCAGGAATCGAACACAGGTCCCCTGCACTGAAGGCCAACATCTTAACCACTAAGCCAAAGCAACTGCCTATGGCTCAGGGGAGATATGAGACTTTTGAGGTTATCAGGCTGAGGCTGTGAGCCTTCAGTTAATACACCTCTAAATGTTCAAATCCCTGTTCTCCTATAGCTTAATGCTGGAGTGTTTCAACTTTACCAACTGAGGGCTAACACACACAATTACCAGGAGATGTTCACTGTGTGTCTGACTGATGGTGCAATGGTCTAATGATCAGTCTCTCTGTACGGACATTCTATGTTCAAGTCCCATTGCTCCTATGTATAGCACAATGTTAATGTTTCTCATCCTCCGCAACACCCATTCTCATACACCGCTATACTTTTAAGTATGTTGCGGTAGAGAGAACGTCATAATTTTGGACCATGGGCTATAGCCCATATCGTACGGCATACGATAGCACGCCGTTTTTCATCATTTTTGAGGATTTGAAAAAAATGAAAAAATGAAAAAAAACGATGGGTTATAGCCCATCGTTTTTTGAATTTTTGAATTAATTTTTTTATCCTCGTTTTTCATCATTTTGGACCATGGGCTATAGCCCACATCGTACGGCATACTATAGCACAGCGTTTTTCATCATTTTTGAGGATTTGAAAAAAATGAAAAAATAAAACGATGGGTTATAGCCCATCGTTTTTTTTTTTTTGTTTTTTTTTTCAAATCCTCAAAAATGATGAAAAACGGCTTGCTATAGTATGCCGTACAGTATGGGCTATAGCCCATGGTCAAAAATGGGATAAAAAACTTCTAAAAATAGACGTCTAAAACACGTCTATTTTTAGACGTGTTTTAGACGTCTATTTTTAGACATTTTTATCCCATTTTTAGACGCTCGTCTAATAGCCCATACTGTACGGCATACTATAGCACGCCGTTTTTCATCATTTTTGAGGATTTGAAAAAAATGAAAAAATGAAAAAAAACGATGGGTTATAGCCCATCGTTTTTTGAATTTTTGAATTAATTTTTTTATCCTCGTTTTTCATCATTTTGGACCATGGGCTATAGCCCACATCGTACGGCATACTATAGCACAGCGTTTTTCATCATTTTTGAGGATTTGAAAAAAATGAAAAAATAAAACGATGGGTTATAGCCCATCGTTTTTTTTTTTTTGTTTTTTTTTAAATTCTCAAAAATGATGAAAAACGGCTTGCTATAGTATGCCGTACAGTATGGGCTATAGCCCATGGTCAAAAATGGGATAAAAAACGTCTAAAAATAGACGTCTAAAACACGTCTATTTTTAGACGTGTTTTAGACGTCTATTTTTAGACATTTTTATCCCATTTTTAGACGCTCGTCTAATAGCCCATACTGTACGGCATACTATAGCACGCCGTTTTTCATAATTTTTGAGGATTTGAAAAAAATGAAAAAATAAAACGATGGGTTATAGCCCATCGTTTTTTTTTTTTTTTTTTTAATCCTCAAAAATTATGAAAAACGGCTTGCTGTAGTATGCCGTACAGTATGGGCTATAGCCCATGGTCAAAAATGGGATAAAAAACGTCTAAAAATAGACGTCTAAAACACGTCTATTTTTAGACGTGTTTTAGACGTCTATTTTTAGACATTTTTATCCCATTTTTAGACGCTCGTCTAATAGCCCATACTGTACGGCATACTATAGCACGCCGTTTTTCATCATTTTTGAGGATTTGAAAAAAATGAAAAAATAAAACGATGGGTTATAGCCCATCGTTTTTTTTCTTCATTTTTTTCAAATAAATGGGATAAATGGGATAAAATA
The DNA here is from genome assembly GCF_964188405.1 of Protomyctophum parallelum. Classification (NCBI taxonomy): domain Eukaryota; kingdom Metazoa; phylum Chordata; class Actinopteri; order Myctophiformes; family Myctophidae; genus Protomyctophum; species Protomyctophum parallelum. The sequence goes on along the minus strand of NC_139719.1, from coordinate 21,006,824 downwards.
GACGTCTAAAAATAGACGTCTATTTTTAGACGTTTTTTAGACGTCTATTTTTAAACGTTTTTTATCCCATTTTTAGATGCACGTCTAATAGCCGGCTATTGCTCAGTGGGATGGTCAAAAATGAAAAACAATAAATTAAAAAACGATCGTTTTTCTTCTTCTTTTTTTTTCAAATCCTCAAAAATGATGAAAAACGGCTTGCTATAGTATGCCGTACGGTATGGTCAAAAATGATGAAAAACCAGGATAAAAAAAAAATCTAAAATTCAAAAAACGATGGGCTATCGTTTTTGTTTTGTTTTTCATTATTTTCAAATCCTCAAAAATGATGAAAAACGGTGTGCTACAGTATATTGTGGAATATTTTGCTCACATACTTAAAGAACCATGGTTACTAAAATAACCTTCATGTTCTTTTAAGTTGTGTTCGCGAAATATTTCGCTCTATGGGACCTTATGAACTCCCGTATCCTGAACTAGCCAGTGAGTCCTAGGACTTGAGGATAAATAAGGGCTGGGGATAAACCTTAGTTTGTAGCCCGGTCCCACAGGGTGGAAGGTGACAGTCTTAGACTGTCAGTGTCTTCCCGGAGCGGCTAACTGGGGTAGGGCGGAGACTTCCCCAGGTAGCCTGGGTTTCTATAGAGGGAGGAGGGGCGTTGCCTCATTTCCTCTAGAGCTCTTGTGGGATGGACTTGATCAGAGTCCATTCATGGTGCGGCTGCTCCCAAGACCTCGTGCGCTAAAGAGGGCACTGCCACATCTAGGTTATAGTATGTGGCGAAGGTCGAGGAGGAGGACCAGCTTTCCGCTGTGCAGACATCCTGGATTGAGACACCCTTGTGGAGTGCCCAGGATGCTGCCATGCCTCTTGTGGAATGAGCCTTTTGCGTTAGTGGGGGCTCTATTCCCTGAGTGGTGTAGGCCAGACGAATGGCCTGCACTATCCAGTTTGAGATAGTGACTTTTGTGACAGGCTTTCCCCTGGTTCTGTCACCCCAGGATATGAACAGTTGATGACCTATCCTTGAGGGGCCTGTTCTGTCCATGTAAGTGTGGAGCGCTCTCACTGGACAAAGGGAGTTCAGCCTCCTGTCCTCTTCAGTAGCGAAGGGAGGAGGGTGGAAAGCCTGTAGATCCACCGGTACGCAAACTGAGAAAGCGTTCTTTGGTAAGAGGGCTGGGTTTGCTTTAATGGTGACCTTGGTTGACCTGTCGTCGAATCTCATGCACTCTGGAGTGGTCGAAAGTGTGTGTAGATCGCTGACCCTCTTAGCGGTCGTCAGGGCGACTAGCAGGGCTGTCTTTAGAGTAAGACATTTTAGGTCAGCCGTCTGCAGTGGCTCGAAGGGCTCATTGGTTAGAGCCCTGAGGACCAGGGATAATTCCCAAGAGGGGACCAGGGGTCTGTTGACCCTGTGTTCCCTGCGTACGCCCTTCACAAACTGTTTTACCAGCGGATGTCTCCATACCGTCTGGTTGTTAACGCCCACATGGCAAGCCGAGATGGCTGCTAAGTGGGTTTTCACTGAGGAGAGGCCTAGACCTCTGTCTAGGAACTCCTGTAGGAGTCCAACATGTCCACCGTAAGATGAACCTAAGTAGGCTGCGTCAAAGTTTGTGCTATTGCCATAGAGAATGCATTGGGCGTTTAAGTTAAATAACACAGAAACTACAAAACATTTCAAAGTAAAACGTTCCAGCATGTGTCTCCACAGTAAGCTGAATAATACAAAGTGTGGATGGAGTTTCTAGGTGAAAGTGATTTTTTGACGTGCCAAAATCTGCCATTGAGCCCCATGTTAAAAGTCTCAAATTTGAAAGCACTATATTTCTAAAACTATGACACCTTTCAAAGATTCCTTTTCAGGCAAACATGTACACCGTAAGATGAACCTAAGTAGGCTAGAATGGGGTTGCTAGGTGTAAGTATGTATGACTAGTTTCATGCCAAAGTTTGTGCTATTGCCATAGAGAATGCATTGGGCATTTAAGTTAAATAACTCAGAAACTACAAAACATTTCAAAGTAAAAAGTTCCAGCATGTGTCTCCACAGTAAGCTGAATAATAAAAAGTGTGAATGGAGTTTATAGGTGAAAATGCTTTTTTGACGTGCCAGTATCTGCCATTTAGCCTCATTGTAAATTTCTCAAATTTGAAAGCACTATATTTCTAAAACTATGAAACATTTCAAAGATTCATTTTCAGGCAAACATGTCCACCGTAAGATGAACCTAACTAGGTGTGAATGGGGTTTCTAGTTGTAAGTATGTAGGACTAGTAGCATGCCAAAGTTATACATTCCTCATATTTGGTTTCGGACGGCATACTATAGCATGTCGTTTTTCATGATTTTGGAGGATTTGGAAAAAAAGATGAAAATCATGAAAAATCGACTTACTATAGTCCATCGTTTCAGACGGCATACAATAGTATGTCATGATTTCTGGACACTATGTCAGAGCCAGGCCTCCTGATTCCCAGGCAGGCTCTGTACCCAGTGAGCCACTGTGCATGCTGTTCTCAGGCTCTGTACCCAGTGAGCCACTGTGCATGCTGTTCTCAGGCTCTGTACCCAGTGAGCCACTGTGCATGCTGTTCTCAGGCTCTGTACCCAGTGAGCCACTGTGCATGCTGTTCTCAGGCTCTGTACCCAGTGAGCCACTGTGCATGCTGTTCTCAGGCTCTGTACCCAGTGAGCCACTGTGCATGCTGTTCTCAGGCTCTGTACCCAGTGAGCCACTGTGCATGCTGTTCTCAGGCTCTGTACCCAGTGAGCCACTGTGCATGCTGTTCTCAAAAGGCCCAATAGATAATGACAGAAGAGCCAGAGACTTGTTTCCATTGTGGTTATAAACATTCAAAGGTCTAGAGATAAACAAGACAAATCGTTATTTTATTTGTTGTATTTAAGTTTTGTATCAATGTTGTTACTCAAAAGGAACAGCAGACTGCATTGTGGCAGGAAGCAAGTAGATCAGTGACTTAGCACACTGGCTGCATGATCTGGAGGTTGTGGGTTCAAACCCCACTCAAATCTTTACTTGCCAAAATCTGCCATTGACCCACATTCTGAATTTCTCAAATTTAAAAGCACAATATTTCTAAAACTATGAAACATTTCAAAGATTCCTTTTCAGACAAACATGTCCCCCGTAAGATGAACCTAAATAGGTTTGAATGGCGTTTCTAGGTGAAAGTATGTAGGACTAGGACAGTAGCATGCCAAAGTTTGTGCCATTGGGAATGCATTGGGCGTTTAAGTTAAATAACAAAACATTTAAAAGTAAAAGTTCCAGCACGTGTGCCCACTTTAAGCTGCCAGACTCTGGCTACCGGCCAAGGTCACTGGACCACTGAGCCACAGCTCAGGCTGATTGGTTGATTCTTTGTGTACTTGGCACACAAAGTGCCAAACCCCCATGGGTTTATAAGATGCATTTACATTTCATTAATATATATTCATAATACATTGAATTAGAGTGAGCTAACTGCTGAGTGCAGTGTTGGACGTTGTGTGGCTATAAATTGTGTAGAGAGAAAAGACATCATATTAACTTGCAATGTTGAATTTATACTTGGCTCATGCAATTTACTAGAACTAATCAAACCTATATATTTCAAAGTTCTCCAGAATTGAACTAGGAGACGTGGGACTTGAACATGGAACCTCTGTGTTGAGAGCCTGATAATCAGACAATTGTCAAAGCGTTCTTTCGTATTTTAGCCTTCAGTTATGTAAAGTTGAAAAACAATGAAGTGTACTGTGATTGACTGGGATTTGAACATAAAAGAGTCCAATCGTTAGACGACTACAACATCATGCAGTCCCTCTGCAACTCTTAGTGCTGTGGAGCGTTCTTTTGTATGTTATTAGCCTTCCGTTAGTAAAGGGAAGATAAAATACTCCAGCATGTAACTATGACCTGGGCACTAAGGCCCGGACACAGAACACCAGACTACGCCACTCTGGGAATTTCACCCAGAGAATATAACACATAATATATACACTTGAATACCCAACAAGTTTACATAAAGGGAGCAGAGATGCACGTTTCCAGTACAACAATGTAATAATTTATTTAGGCTCAAAGCAGAATACTTTAATCACTTAAAACTACAGGTAAGGGTCATCAGGTCAGAAATATAATTATTTATTTGAACAATCTATTTAAAAAGGGATGACTAGAACATATCAGAAACTAGGTTAAAATGTCAGTTATGCTAACCATTACCACAATACCAGTAGCTAGGGGGAACAAAAGGTGTCCTTGCTGACAGGGGGAAGGCAGGGAGTGAGGGGAGAGCTTTGCACCGCCACAAAAGAGTGCACGCACACACTCAAGCCACTCGCACTGCAAGACAAAAGGATAAAGTTAGATACACACAACACTGATTTCACAAACCATGCGCTAGTTAAAACCCCAAACAGCTTATAACATGTGACCCACCACCTGTCAGGACTACAACTCTAGTCTAGCCCACCCGTACTACCGCTACTGCTGGCACAGTCAGAGGCAAATATACTTTATATTTAAAACCTATTCTTTTGCATCAATTCAATGGTGAGCTGGTTTGCACAAAACAAAATAAACTTAACTCAAATAACCAAACTAATTAGGACAAAAAACAGCAGGGGCACAGAGCTCCTCCTAATAAAACAAAAAGTACAATATGCAGAGGCAGCCTTTTACCTCAGCCTAGAGCCACACTATAGGCAATGAGCGGTCATGCGGTCCCTGGAGCATGCCACCGAACCTACTGGAACTGGAAAAGCGCTGCATGAATATATACGAGGCCATGGCGTGGAGAAGCCACGCAGTCAGTACTCCTAGCTGGTCCATGGGGCAGCAAGTCACTAAACGATCAGGAGCCAACAAACAGCAGCTCTGCATGAGAGTCATACGAAGCTATAGTATAGCCTACAACAGGTGGGGGGAAACCAAGCAGCCTATCCCAGGGTGGGATTCCCACTGTCAGATGCCTTCAAAATAAGAAACACTTAGATTTTGCTCATAACTTTACAATTACAAAAAACACATGGAGACCTTACATACCGTCAATGACATTCTCTTGCACCTACAACCCCAACACACCACCAAGCAAACACAACAAGCCAGCCAGCTACTCTGATAGCTGGGTGTGGCTCCCTCTTATTTAGTGAGGAGCCAGGTGTCTCAGCTGTCCTGAATATGGGTAATTGGGGTGTCACATTGGAAAAGCTCAACCCACTACATCATACTATAATTCTAACAATGAATGAATGTCAGAAACAACACCGTATCTCCTCACTGCCTTCACCAATCACTCCCACTTTTCACACATGCATGGACCATAATTATATGGAGGTCTTAACGGAGCCATTTTTTCAATAACATTAATAATGAATTTATTAGTGAATAAAAACCAGTTTATTTGCTCCGACCGAGCCACACTATTAGCACACATCTCTCCATGCCAAAAAAAATCTGCACGCTCCCAGAATCCGGCTAGGCTACATTTTACCGACGCAACTGTCATATTTACTGTACAGATATTGTTTTTACATCACCCATTTATATGAAATAATAATCCAACCGCACCCAGGGCGCAGTACTCCCCACGGCCACAAGGGGGGGGTACTGAACAACTCATGTGATCTATTACAACACATTACCCACACTGAACATCATTTGCTGTTCATATATTCAGAACGGGTAAGGACTAGTAACTATAAAGAGGAAGTCCTGGGATTTGAACAGAGAATATCTGTGCTGAGAGTCTGACCATTAGACACCTACAGTATACCATCCCTCAGCACATGTTTCTCTACTCTAGAAGTGTAGCCTACAGTTAGTAAGTTGAAATACTCTAGCATTTAAAGGTATATTATGTAACTTTTCTGTTCCCACATTTGTCTTTTAGTGCTTTTGTCGTTTACCTGGCAAAACTAACGGAGGTCAAAGGAAGATTTCCGTACCTTCAAAAAGGAAAAACACCTAGAAACTCTAAGTCATGCTTTAACTTTTTTTTATTTTTATATTTTGTAGTTTTGTTATTTAACTTTTAAAACATATACCATTTGCACCTCGCTGTTGATTCATAAACTTGATTAACAGTTTAAAAATTCCATCTTACTGTGGACATGATTGAGATATTTTTGAAATAATTAGCAGTTTTTTAAATATATAACTTTAAGTGCCCAATGCATTCTCAATGGCAATGGAAAAAGGTAGGTTGAAGGGGCTTTTGTCAGCAACAGAGTTGCTGAGTGGTCTGTGTCAGGATTTGATCACATGACCTTGCAGTTCCGAGTCAAGAGCTCATCCAACTCCACAACCAAGACATCAGTAACGTTGTACATTGTCATTCCATTAAAGTAATGGTTCATTCCCCAAAAATAATGAAAGGAGACTTGGCTCATTATGCACTTAACATGGCTATGACATGGCCCGAAAATAAAAGAACACGTAACAATAATGTTTAGTAGTGTGCGCGGTGCAGTTACAGGTGAAAACATGAATTGCCCTGTTATAGCGCCACCATGAGGCTGATTTGAAATGTGTACGTGCCATTTCTTCCTCTGCCTAGTGGGAATGTGCATGCATAATTTCACGGTAATCACACGCTGTGTTCAAAATTTGAGGCATTTTGTTCAAAATTAGGACCAATCCTGCAAACTTTAGAATAGAAAGTCAATCTTATCCAATCGGGATGGAATATGGGAAAGCGGGCAGATTTGTGTTGATCGCACGACTATGGAGATAGTGTACAAATTTGCGTGATGTATGGATAAAATGCGTAAGAGTAATCTACATAAATGTGTTTTGCAAAAAAAGAAAGAAAATAAGCATACAGTCAAATTACAGTGAAGAAGAATGACTAAAAAGCCTAAATAAAAAGCAGTGGCAAACAGAAAGGTATACTGTATACTGTAGCTTTGATTTAACCATTTAGGCCTGGTGTCGAAAAAGTGTCCAGTTTCTGACAGTTTTCTGAAATACCTCATGTTTCTGTATCAGTGGTGCTCCATAATTCATGTCAAGGACACCAACAATGATGATTGGCCACATTTGCGCCACATTTTCACGATTTTTAAAAAATAGCAGACCTACAAGCTTGTAGATCTGCTATTTTTCAACAGCTAAAGCACAACATAATGCATAGAACACCAAAAGGCGTTCCCACCCAGAATGGGTTAAAATAACTGTTTGACACAGCACAAAAACCAAGGATACACAGTTATGTATTCATTATTATTCACCATGTGAGAGCTGACCTCCTGTACTGTACGTGGTGCATGCTAATGTAACGCTGCTTTTCCACCTTTAGTTTGATTCTTTAAACAGAAAACTGACCTCAGATACTCCAAATAACATTGCACACATCCAGAGGTGTCTTTGTGACAGAGTGGATATATACGAGTATAACAGTACACATTCCTTGTTTACAAGAAGCGTTTGTATGGGAGAAATATCATTTAATGTCTGTGGTTGCATTTCCAGAAATATCTCCGGACGCATGTGCAATGCTATTTCAGAGTATCATGATTGTTTTCAAGTTTATCTGATGTCTCTTGATGTATTTTGGGTCCCATAGTCATTCTGTGCCATTAGATTATCTCAATCTCGATGTACTCTGTGATGTCTAAAAAAAGAAAAGTGATATTTTCAGGCTCTGTGATTTTGTGTACCGTTATTGTGAACTGCTTTATTGTTTGTGGTGTGATATAATGTCTGTCAAGCAAGGACCTCCCACATAATACAGGTGGGAATGATGACATGTGTACGCTTTAAAAAAAAAGGCGTACTTTGTCACTTTTACAGTACTCCGAGGAAGAAATGTGCATCTGAGCCTGTCTTGCCGCCATTTCCACTTCGGTGTTTTTTTAACTCAGTGATTTAATTGCGTTTTGGGCATGTGAACATTGGAGCATTATGTGAATGCAGCGAGGAGGACCAGCAGAGGAGCCAGCAGAGTAGCCAGCGGATCCGAGGAGGTAAGTGGTTTAATTTAGGATTTAGTTTAGAACTTAGGAGCAAACTTAGGTTTCTTCTGTCTTAATAATATTGATAATAATTAATTGCAAATTAATTAACTGTCTCTTTCTCTATATACAGGGCCTGGATGGATCGTCAACCGGTAAGTAAGGGGGGAGGGGGGGGGGTTACTCCTCAGACAAGACAGGTAAGATGAACATTCACTTATTAATCTTTAGTCCCACTGGTGAGGGGATAGGGGGAAAGCGCCATAGCCTCAGAGCCCAACGGTCATTACCAAGCATCCAAGCGGTGATCCTGCGAGGTGAGAAATAACAATTACTGTTTATGTCACATTATACGGAATTGTGTGAGAGGGGCTATGGGCTTGTCTTACCGCGCGCACCAGCCTGCTTCCCCGGGAGAGTCTCTGAGGGAATGAGGAGGACAGTGGCTTTTATACTGCCTGGGCGTTGTCACACAGGTGTCGCTGATTTGGTAGATGAAGAGGTGATTTTGTATCCACACTTTTCCTGGGCTGTGTGTGCTCCAGTTCCTGTCGATTTGATCCAATGAAAGCCAATGAAACTGGTCAGATGACCAATGATATCAAATCAACAGGAACTGGAGCACACACAGCCCAGGAAAAGTGTGGATATACCGCCCTTCCAGGACCAGTCCAAGTTCACTCCGCCTCTCCTTCCCTCTCTCTCCCCGGGGTGGCCTATACCCGTGGCGCACGGTCCCGGACCAAGACGCCACAGTATTGTAAGAAATCTCGGACATATTTAATAATGTTATACTTTCCAACACGTGACGTGTTGTAAACTTGTAGATCTGCTATTTCTGCTACATTTTTCAACATGGAAACAATTATGATGATTATGCAAAAATAATTGCGATTATGTAATAAGTGTGACAGGCCGACAAGATAATACATGTATTTGGTCCTAAACTATTCAATGCTAACAGTTTATTTTGAAATCGGTTCTTCAACAGTCATGGTGCCAGTGTAAAGATCTAAGAACTGGAGTGATAAGACCCACTTTCTTGGTATTAGTAAGGACATTTCCAGCAGCATAGTAGCTTCTGACGATGAATGCATGCACATTTTTCACAATCTTGTCCTTTAATCCTCAATATATTCATACGGTGATAGTAGTCTGACTTTGAAATTGTGTTAAATGCTGTTAAAATCCTGTCCATGACTCTACACCAAGATTGTTGGCTTGTGTTGTACATTTCAACATTGCCGATTGAAGCTGAGCGCTGACTTTAGTTTAAATCACTCTGCCTTGGCTCCGAAAGCAATTACTTCAGTTTTGTGCTTTGGGTTTAATTGAATAACATTCTGGCACATCCAATTGTTGATTCGTTCCATGCATTTACTTACTGTTCGTATTAAACCATAGTCCCCTGCTGCTACCCCTAGTGAGATAATTTAAATTTGTGTTGTCTGTATAACTACGCTAACAACACATTTTGTTATTTTCAATATACTTAGTATCTATAGATGTAGAAAAGAAGAGGCTCCAGAATGGAACTCTGCATGTAATCTTTTCGGCACATGATACCTGTCCACACAAAGTAGTCCCTGGCCATTATACATGATTGAAAACAGTTCAGTAGGCTACTGTGCCAGAAAGTCCCATCCAGTGTTTCGGTCATTCTTGTTGCAACCAAAGGTCGCAGTTAACTATGTCCTAGTCCTTTTGTCCTAGTCCTTTTGACTGATACCTGTCCATTCTCAACAGGCTAACATGTCATAAATAGTTGTGGGGCAACAGAATTGAGAAACTCACTAGTTGCAAAATAACATTTAGCAACTTATAGCCTCTATAGGGACTTGAGGGCCCTATTTTATCAGTGCTAAACCCCTTATCCCTAAACTTATTTGCCTTTTATTATTATTATTCTTTTTACTATTTTGAAAAACATTACTGAAGATTTGAAATACGTGTTGATGTAGATCGTCTAGTTGAAAAATGTGAATATGTTTTTCAAAATAGTAAAAAAAAAGGCAAAAAAGAAAGTATAGGGATAAGTGCTTTAGCACTGACGAAAACAGGGCCCTTAATTATAACCCCTATAGCTTATAGGACTCAAGTGTGACATTATGGGAACCCAGACGCGTTATACAGCAGCCCTCCAAATCTACAATGACATGTCTTTGCTGCAGTGTATGACCATAATAGTAACGGCTCGCAAAACATTGTGGGATTCATATTTCATATGTGTATAGGTAATGCGAGTGCTCCTGGCACGCTATAGCGATCGAGGAGAGAACACTTTGTCAGGTTGGGGTGGGGGAGGATCTATCAAAGCGGCCATGCTCAGAATGGGAAAGAAGCTACCTTTAATCATCTCTTGTGTGGAACGTCAAACGGTTGCTAGGCTACGGGTCAGCACTGAGAAAGTGAACGCTATGGTGGTGGTGGTGGTGGTTTGGGGTGCATCATACATGTATGTATAAAGCATGCAGAATACTAATTTTAATCTAATGAGAGTTGTTGTTCTCTCTGTGTGTGTGTGTGTGTGTGTGTGTGTGTGTGTGTGTGTGTGTGTGTGTGTGTGTGTGTGTGTGTGCGTGCGTGCATGCATGCGTGCGTGGTGCGTGCAATCAAGTATGAAGGTATTGCATTGCATCTAATAATAACAGGCACAGTGCGCCTCACATTCCAGCCTTCATTTGTTTCATGTGTCTGTGTGCAGGGCAATGAGACAAAAAAGTTTAAGCCACCGAATTCCTCTCGGGCATATGTTTCAAAATACCGAAATTCAATATAAGACGTCATAGCGGGTTTCATTTTCATCCCTTTGGAACTTAGACTGAGAATATGGCATTTATTTTCCCAGTACCTTTGTTCAGCATTGTTTACCAGCTGAATCACAGAATGAACATCGATCGTTACTCCCAGACATGAGTGCAGCCTACAGTATACCTTTCACCAGGTATATGTTTTTGCACACGTGAGGGAATTTGTCTCGTGAGTCAATGCATGCATCCAATTCCTGACGACAAACTGATCTCTTTTCGGACACCACCTCGATTTGTGTGACGGGCGTGTTTAGCGCTGATAAATAGTAGGCCTATGCTCTAGGGCTGTAATTCTATCTAGCCTCATTCTCCTCGCTGCTCTGACCCATGAGAGAGGAGTCTCTGCTTGCTGTGACATGTGAATGGCCGGATTATCCACTCAGAATGCTTGTATACACACACTATCAGGGCCCGAGCTTCATGCAGCTATAGGAGCCCGCGGGCTCTAGCAGGATCCCAGGCAGGCAGGGAGAGGAGTCGCCTGTTGTCTGAGACCAACAGTAATGCCTGATTTATACTGGGTTGTGTGTTGTATAAACCATAAATGGCCAATCTACAAGCTCACTAATGTGTCGCACTGCGACGTGTCGGGGTCTTGTAGATCGACACCGGCGCGACACTGGTGTGCGACTAAAGTATATGAATCAGGCTTAACGCATTTTGGGCGGGAACCCTGTTGGTGTTAGCATTATGTTATGCTTTAGCTATTGAAAAATAGCAGATCTACAAGCTCATAGCGCGCCACCACGTGGCGCGCTATGAGCTTGTAGGTCTGCTATTTAAAAAAAATCGAAGAACCATTGACATAGAAACATAGCTTTTTCAGAAAACTGTCAGGATGTAGAAGACATTTTTAGAATCTGGTCTCGGTCAAAATGGCTTAAGGATCGAGCTATCTTGGCTAAGGCTTGAGACTGGGGGGTAATTAGCTCTGACAGAGCTGATGAGTTGCTAATTAAATGTTTATCTGAATCTGGCATCTGTTGTAAAAGAAAAAAAATGAAAAAGAAAAAAAAACGACTGTCTGTTTGCAGCCTACAATCTGTGGATTATCGTAAATGACTGGGGCTGGGGTCCTGCGCGCTGTGAGATAAGCTTGGAATAGATGGTGATTTGGGGCGAGGTTTGGAACATCCCAGATGGTGAATGCAGAAAGATCAGCGAATGGCAACAATGTCTTCATTTTCTCATTTTTTCTCGTTGCTTAGGGTACTGTAATTCACAGTAACACTTACGGTAGTTACAGTATGCCATTTTGTGTGTGTGTGTGTGTGTGTGTGTGTGTGTGTGTGTGTGTGTGTGTGTGTGCGTGCGTGCGTGCGTGCGTGCGTGCGTGCGTGCGTGCGTGCGTGCGTGTGTGTGTGCATGTGACCATTTGTAATACGTAGAATCGTAGATGTAATTCCTAATTTATTTCTCCTGTATTTTGTCTAATATCTCAGCCACATAAAATGAACACACAAAATTAATAATAAATAAATAAATAAATTGAAATTTGAAAAATAGCTTTATAATTATTTTCCTGTAGATATTGCTGAACCCTCAATAGGGCTCATAAGCGTAAAACATTTTACAGTAACTGTGAAGCCAATAAACGAGTGGTTTATTTCAATAACTTTTTTCCAATGAGCAAAGGGTTAAGAAGGTTTCGCAGCCACTTTTATTTTCACCATTTGTTGGCATTCCAGGAGTTTAATTAGTTCCAAAAATCCATACTTTGTTCCATTGGCTGCTTATCTCTCTAGTGCTTTACTATTTACAATTTGGGCATTTAGTAGATGTTCTTATCCATTCCAGAGCCACTTACAAAGTGCACGATCGGAGGAAATGGCATGAACCGTAGACCACAAATGGCATGCAGGGTAAATGGTCAGGCTCTAACATGTTGTTGCTGTATACCATAATGCAGGTTCTCTGAGATCATTGTAAATACGTCTTTGTGTTGGTTCTTTAAACACAATCCACATAATCTTTCCAGGCTTGATTGCAGCACCTCTGCAAATCAAGCCATGTGTCCTGGTGCTGAAATCAGAATTGTATTTTACTTCAACTACTACTACTAGCCTAGCGTCGCAGTCCCCCGCCCCCTTTCATGACGACGCCAGGCCCAGGAAATAATTCCCCATTCATTGTATTTTCATTGTAAAAAGTATTTATTTAAAGACCTTTTAAGCCTCGTACAAAGCCAACTCGAGTTGTGACAAATCATGACAACAAACACAATGTTTTGGGCCCATCAAATAATTAGAATAAGAAGAAAAACAAAACAAAAAGTGTGTTCATTATAATGATTTGTCACGATCCGAGTTGGCTTTGTCCGCGGCGTGACCGTCTTTAAATAAATACTTTTTGAAAAGTCTATGAGGAAAACGAACAGGAAATTATTGTCAGGGTCCTCGTAGGGGGTGGGACTGCCCTCACTCTATTGAACCTAGTGCTTGCTGCTGCTGCCTATAATAATGTTGTCATGTGGCAGTGCCTGTTGTCACAATCAATTAGCCACCAACTGTTGCATTGAATTGAAACCACACACACAAAATGGCATTGATCATTCTGAGTGTCTGCTTCCAGGCACGCAGATCTGTCCAGAAGCCGATAGCTTATATGCATGCCATTTATTGTAGCACGATATACTTTAAGCTAATGGTTCATGGTAATGCATTCAGCACACCACCAGCACTGTCGCCGCTGCTCCCATAGAGTTATAAGGCTGCTCCCATAGAGTTATAAGGCTGCTCCCATAGAGTTATGAAGGCTGCTCCCATAGAGTTATAAGGCTGCTCCCATAGAGTTATAAGGCTGCTCCCATAGAGTTATAAGGCTGCTCCCATAGAGTTATAAGGCTGCTCCCATAGAGTTATAAGGCTGCTCCCATAGAGTTATACGGCTGCTCCCATAGAGTTAAAAGGCTGCTCCCATAGAGTTATAAGGCTGCTCCCATAGAGTTAAAAGGCTGCTCCCATAGAGTTATAAGGCTGCTCCCATAGAGTTATACGGCTGCTCCCATAGAGTTATAAGGCTGCTCCCATAGAGTTAAAAGGCTGCTCCCATAGAGTTAAAAGGCTGCTCCCATAGAGTTAAAAGGCTGCTCCCATAGAGTTATAAGGCTGTACCACTGTACCAGTTAAGATGCCCAGTACCTTTTACCACAGTACAATTATTTAAAAACGGGCAACGGCCTAGTCGTGAACGATTCAAGTTGGGAATGCATGCCCCACCCGTTTATGCAATACCCATTGTACTAGTTGTACTCAGTGACGGATTAACCCCCTCTCAAGGCCCTGGCGCTTCACCAAATCAAAAGGCCCCTACACCCTACTGATTCAGCCAATTAATTAACATGCATGCGTTTAGCGCATATCCACTACTGCCTGCGCTGCCCGCTGGCACACAAGACAGTAGGAACTGCCGCACTGGGCACTGGGCACAGCCTTTCCAACTTCAGTCTCTGCTAAACTAACTGCAATTTTCCCGAAAAATAATTAGCCTATATCTACAAGCTCCATTAGCAGGCAGCAGCATGTTTTGTCTAAATTGTCTTTGTGGCCAACAAATGTAGCTACATTTGCAAACAGTGCTGTTGACCATGTTGTTACATGGTCCATATAACGTGTGCACAGTGCACCAACAGACAATGCCAATATGCTATATTAATATTAGAACGTTTTAAAAACAGATTAATTATTGACGACAATGCAACCTGTGGGTGCAACGTCACTGAAAACTTTCATAATAGCAATTCAATTAATTTACTCACGAGTGCTGGAATCGTGAAATGGAGGATGTAAGAACACACTTTTGTTGCATTAGAGCAGGGTAAATATGAAGTTTTGCGCCAAGGTCTTGTTTATATTCCTCTTACATAGGCTGTATGTTATTGTCGCAACAACACATGTTGGTCGGTCTGAGTGAGGGGGGCCTTCCTGATTGAGGGGGCTTCTGACGGCGTCGCTTACTCGCTTCCCCTCGAGGAGGAAGCGACGCGCAACCGTCGGGAACCCCCTCAAACAGACTGCTCCCCCCCCCCCCCCTCTCCCGAAAACTGCTACAGAAACTGTCAGACGAGAAGACCAAAAACACTAGCGGGGATTCTTATGTTGCGTTATATTTTTCGAAAGAAGCAACAGCTGTACCTATAGTCTCGTACCAGGCCCTGCAAGCTTCGGGCCCTGGCGCTTAAGCTCCACCTAGTTCCATTGTTAGTCCGGCTCTGGCTTGTACTTGCTGTCAGTGCCAATGTGTGCAAAAACACACACGGCAAGTTTGAAGTCAATCGGACGGACGGACGGTGGCTGAGTAATGCCTGAGAGAGACACACACACATTTATACTTGGTTGCGCACTGGTATCGTGCACGGAAACATAATGCTTCGCAGCGTGATGCATTGTGAGTTTGTACGTAGATCTGCTATTTTTGGTGCATAACATCTCGTGCAAAAAAGTATAATAAGAATGTTCTTAAGATTTGATGGACTTATGGGATGTTATTTAAATGTTTCTGCTCAAACCCTTTCACCTCACTACGTGATCGAGCCTAATGTATACTCATCAGTGTAATTTATACTCATCAGTGTAATTTATACTCATCAGTGTCGCTTGCCGAAAATAAATGACAAGCAGCACATCCCGTCTACTGTCTATATGGCTTTGTTTTTGTTTCTTATTACAAGCGAACCCTGTGTTTTCAGCTCTGGAATTCTGGATTTCATCAATGAGTAACTGAAGTATTCCACACTGTTTTCAAGTAATGTAGAACACATTTTAAAGTGAAATGCTCCCAGCTGAAAGATGAATTATGAATGACAGAGGATACAAGATGTTGAACGTCTAATTGGTAGTTTAGATTTAAGTGAATGAATTAATGAATGCATTGGTTATATGACGAGTCAATCAGAATTTAATAAAAAAAAAATTAACATAATGTTTATTTATTTTTCTTATATGACATAGTATTCTCAAAACAATATTCACGTATATTTTCCCCATACACACACATGGCAGCACAAACACTAAAACAAAATTGTCAAAGAAACCACAGGATATGTCGTAATTCCTTGTGTTTGTGTGCATGATTCGCTGGAAGCCTGAGGTATGTCAGGATACCAGTGACAGGAAAGGTTCAAACTATACACATATCGTGTATAGTTTGTAGTATAGTAGTATCGTTGTGCCCCAGCCAGGGCAGGGGTCTATTCTACTTTTTTCCTCTGAATTTCACAGCTGAAAATAGCCGAACTACAGTACAAGCTCACAAGTCACAACGCGCCACAACAACGCAACGCAACGCTTATGTTGTAGATCTTCTATTTTTCACGGATTATACGCCTATACTTGCCCATAATAGGGACGCAAAGGACAGTGTTCATTCATATACTACTGTATGCTTTGATGGTGACATGGAGTCAGAATGTACTGGTACACGTGTGCTACTATGTATATCTGTGGTTTGCAGTTGGAACGTAATGGCAGTACACCTGAACTGTCACATACTGAATCTAATTTAACGCTCAGGAGGCTTTTGGTTATCAGGCAGACGCACTCACCCCTCTTTGACCTTTTACTTTACTGGAGTATTTTCCAATTACATATTACAGTACTACTCAAGTTATTTTACACCACTGCCTGAAAACAACAAAAATGATGGCACTAATATTCATCCACGTCTTTACCTGTAAAGCTTGCCATGACAATCTATGTGCCAATGCAGGCTGACACTGACTTCGGAAGCAAAAAAAAGAAGCGGAGAACAAAATGAAGAAGTGCAGACAGTGCAATTAGTGTACAAAAGAAACCCTCTATTCTCTGGACCATGTCTGCATTAGAACGGCGAAGAGACGGGTAATGAAATGTATTGTCAAACAGGCCTGTGCCATATGAGATTTGGGGAGACAATTTGGAAGCTGCTTATTATTTTATAAGAAAGCCCTGTTTTTGGGCAGTTGAGTTTCCCCTTCTTCTTCCCTTTGACTTCCTCTGTAGGCAAGCATACTTGTACCAGTTGTACCACCCGGCACCTCAGCTGCATGCGATTTCCTTTGATTGCTCACTCATATTTCCATCTAAATGCTGATGGGCTATAGAGGATCAGTGTAAATTGGAAACCAAAACTATTCTGCACCCACCGCCGCCGCAAGCGCCCCACCCCGCTTTTGTGTATGCACGTGGCGAGTGCCATCGCAAGGCCTGCGTTGTTTGTCGTTCACACCCCGTGGCTTCCATGAATTTAAAGGAGGTCGGGAAATTGCACTGACCATGGCATTAAAGTCAGCGGTATTAATTCAGATGTCAAAGTGAAATTGCGGCCCCTGCATGACATTGGTGCCATATATATACATCATGGTGGAAGTGTCAAAGTAAAGACGTGAGATCTGGCTGGGACACACTGTGAGATAATGACAGTGACCCTCGCTGTAAAATCTAATTCCTCTGCAGCTCAGAAGTGAAATGGTGTCACAGTTTATCGATGCTTTCATGGTAATGTCATTATTCTTGATAGATCTTCCTTTGGAAAAACATAGCAAAGGTAGGTTTTGGTATAGCATTACTACGTGGTTCCTCTGTGGTACTTACCATAACTAGTTTATCATAGCCAACGTTTGAGGTGTAGATTCGTTATATTGAGGGCTTGGAGGTGGAGTGCAAAGGGGCTTATGTGAAAATGACTTTTAAATCATTTTAAAGGTCTCTATGAACTCTACCAGAATACTTTTTAAATCTAAAGGCGTAAGTGGAACCTTCAATTGAGTATACTGTAGAGTGCAAAAGGTGTTAGTGCAGGTCAAGTGCATTGAGCTTGGAGCAAAAGAAAGGTGTATACAGTAAGTGCAGTTCAAGTGCATTTACACCTATAATGCACTGAACAATTCACCCTTTGTCAAATCCTCTCTCTCCATCCACTACCATTGAAATAACATGTTTTTCAGTTGCTTTGTATCGATACATTCAATTCTTATTTTAAACTTGGTGTCAGTAAAAAGGAACATCACAGGTGCAGCATGGTGACCCTGCATATCATGTTTGTTTTTAGTTCTTTTCCCAGAAAATTGGCAAATTCAACATAAACAAGGCGCAAAGAGCCTCCTGGTTAGTCAGTCAGGGACCAATCAGAAGGCTGACAAAGGGTGAATTCATACGAGATGGTGTGGTATAGCACGGAACACAAAATGATACTGCAGCAGTGGCATCGCTCAAAAGACCCCGCTGCAAGTAGGAGTGTGCATTGGGGCCGGTTCACCACAGTGTAGCCTATAACATCACGTAAGACTCACTTACCATCTTCTGTGTAGCTTCATATGCCCCTCCCGACTGGGAGCACCAGAACAGATAATATCTGTTCATATTATAAACACTGAAGCACATGGAGCTCCCACAGTCAACATCAATGCTGGACAGCCATGATGTCACTCCCCGGGCTGATCTCAAATGTAAAATGGGTGGCCAACCAAGATCTGTTCCAGAGTTAGTTAGTTAGACTTCGGCTATTGACCATTTTCAGACTAGATCTTGCCGTAAGAGTTTGGAAGCACTCGTTTTCAGTAAAGCAAATAATGTCCTGCTGCCTCATGCATTATGTGCAAATTCAAAACAGGTGGTACACAGGTCAGTTGAGTGATATCTAACGAGCACTTCCAAACTGCAACAATAAGAATCACCTGCAAAGGACAGAAATGAACTCATAACATGTCTACAGTGGATTTTCATGAAACAAACACTTTGAGGATAGAAAGAGAATAATTCAAGCTTTTCGTACAGCTGCAATGTTGGTGAGTTTGTCGTTGTGTAATACCATCAGATAGGACTTTTCTGTTTGGATAAATGGGCTGTCTATGGGAAGTTGCAACCTTGTTAGCACCTTGCCATTATCTTATATGGTAAGATGGCCGCAGTCTGCATATGGTCCATAGCTTTGGGTGAGTATGCCCCCCAAAATAACAACTCAAAAGCAATGAAGACACCCGTTGAGGGCCCAAAGGTGCCTTGGCACAATGGTGCTTTATCGGTTGCCTCTGCTACAGACAGTTTGCAGGTTTAAGTCTCATGGTCAGACTCAGTATCATGTCAGTATTATCTCAGCGTCATTGTCAGTATCATGGCAATATCATGTCAGTATCATTGTTAGTCATGGTCAGTGTACTGTGTCATGTTGTATCATGGTCAGTTTCATGGTCAGTATCATAAAAAAATCTTTTTTGAAATAGTTTGTTAATTTATTGTACGTTATAAATGTTATGAGATGTGTTTGTTATGTGTATGGACCACAATGGAAATTAGCCCTGGACTTGATTGTCTCATCATATTCTTGAATTGTTTTAACTTGTGTTGTGACTTTTCAAATAAGCTATACTAAAAACTAAAATGTCAGAATCATGGTCAGTATCATGTCAGTTTCATAGCCAATATCATGTCAGTATGATGTCATACCATCATGTTAGTATGATATCTTACCATTATCTGTTTGAAAATAATATGAGTTTAGACTCTGTGTGGTGCCGTGATCCTGTACTATATGTATATGAAGTGACAACAGACATGAAAACCAGCACAGAAATCTCCAGAGGCCGTTGTTGAATGTTTAGAAAAATATGGATGGTTTATTTGACCCTACTTTGACAAGCATTATAATCCATTTCCATGAAGTTTTCCATGAAGCTCTCTGATGTCAATGGAACACAGTCTACATCCAAATATGACAGTGGTATATCTGTTATCAACAACGCATTCATACAGTTCCCATCCTACAAACAGTTTTGCAAAGACACGCGCGCACGCACACGCACACGCACACGCACACGCACACGCACACGCACACGCACACGCACACGCACACGCACACGCACACACACACACACACACACACACACACACACACACACACAGTATAGCATTAATGTATCCTGTCAAATACTTGGTTAAGTGGGTTTCTATTCTGAACTCACTAAACAGTGATGACCTATATATTTATTTGTTTCAGAATCTACTGAAAACAGACACAGTCTAATACAAAGTCCACCCAGTACAGACTTGTCCATAAATACTGCTTCTAGAATAGCTTATTTACAATCATCTACTGGAAGCAAAGAAACCCGCCGTTGCTTTAATAACAAACTGATACAAGCTAGCCATCACTAATCAAACCAATGAAAGAAATCAAGAACAGAAAATATACATACTTTTCAATTGATTGTGCTTTGTAACCCACGAAACCACTTCGGTTTTTAGAAATGGAATATCTGCCAGAGGCACCAAATAGAAGTATACTGTTTAACATCCATTTCAGTTTCTCTACAGCTATGAGTAGGACTGGATGTGTACAAATAGTTGTTTTTATATTATTTATATATTTATAAAGTTATTACAGGCTCTTCTCGCGTCACCATCCGTGGTAGTGTTGCGTTGCACAACAGAAGTCATGGAGGTCCTTGTATTTAACCATGCAAAGCCCTTAAGATTTGCCAGAAAATATCACAGACTGTTGGGGAGACAGAGAGACTGCTAAAGCCTTAAACAGACAAGAGTACATGTCTTCTCACTAGAACACACACTTGGACAAGACCTCAGCCCATGGGGTCAACGATGATGATATGACAGTTGAAATAATGCTATAGATAAGTTAGCTTTACAACACCGCACTGTACCGTATACTTGACCTCAACGGCAACACATTTCTCCGGATGCAGCTGGACCCTGTGTGTGTACACAGCTGTACTTAAAGTGCCCCCCCCCCCCCCACCCACCACCCCCCCTCACTGTCTCTCATAGATGCTCGTGGTTCTGAGCCCAAAGTCTGGAAAAACGCGCACAACAAACGGAACTCTGATTGACGTTGCAGGATATCGGGTCACGGTGATGATATATCACCACCGTCTCACTCTGACACAAGGCCAATGCGTCCACCTACTCCACCAACCCCACCCCCACACCCCCCACCCCCCCCCCCCCCCCCACACCCAACAGTGCATTGTCTTGTCTGTTTTTCACGAAGTGGACCGCAATTATAGCCAGCGTTACACAGTCACTTCGGTCTTGCTGCCCGTGCGGTAGTGCTGCGCCTTCTGCTGCTGGTGATGCGGGGGGATGTACTGAAGCTGTTCCACAGTGTGGGTCCGTCTGGAGGCAAACACCTGCCTCTTGTTGACTGTCTGTCTGTCCGTCATGGGCAACGCGTTGGAAGGCCCGCCTCCCCCCGCCGCCGCCGCCGATCCCGATGGCCCGCCGCCGCTGTTGCTGTTCGAGCCACTGGGATGGGAGTGCATTTTGGTCATCTTGTAGCGGTCCGTGACCGGCGTGGTGGGCATGAACACGTCCGTGTGCGAGATGGCGCGCGACATGGACTTGTCGCTGCCGTAGAAGCCCATCGCGCCGCCGCCGCCGACCATGCCGCGCTTGAGCGACATCATCAACCTGTCCGGCGACAGCAGGGGGTCCTGGGACAGGAGGCGGTCCTGCGAGTAGAGGCGCTCCTGCGAGTAGAGGCGGTCCTGGGAGTAGTGCCGGTCCTTGGAGGAGGAGTAGAGGTGGTCCTGCGACATGAGCAGGCGGTCCTTGGAGTACGCGCGGTCCTTGCTGGCGGAGGTGTAGAGGCGCTCCTGCGACGAGAGGCGGTCCTGCGGGAGCAGGCGCTCCTGGGAGCGCAGGCGCTCGGCGGACAGCAGCTGCTCGTCGGAGAGGATGCGCCCGCCGTACGGGGACATGCCAACGCCGTTGGCGGCGGCCGACATGCTGTAGGACTCCTGCAGCTGCTGCTGCTTGAGCGGCGACAGGACGCGGTCCTGCGACATGGCCCTCTGGACGCGGCGCGGCCGCTGCCTATTCTGCTGGGACTGGGAGGAGGACTGGGCCTGCTGGGAGGACTGGGAGCCGCCTGGGAGCGGGGGCTGGCCGCCGGACGGTTGGATCTGGACCTGCTGCTGTTGTTCCCGGGGGTGCTGTCGAGGAAGATGAACGAGAAGAGTTTATTTATGTGCCCCTGGTTGGGAGGAAAGAGCTTTGCCACCTTATATATCCGCTGCAGATTACATTGAACTGAGTGCCTGTGGCTCGTGGCCAAAAAGCGAATGTGGATAAAACACCAGCCTGTGTGTGTCCACCGTCCTCGTTTATGCTTTAGAATGAGGCTAAGATTACATTGTTTTTGCAGCGAAATGTTGTTGCGGCAGACTGCTATAGTAATGCACTGTAAAATATATAATACAAGCAAGGTAATAATATATTGTTGTAATACAAGTAATAGAAGCGTAGGTAAACATAATGGTTTCAAAACCAGCATCAGTAGGCTATACACAGACTCATTGATTGAAATGAATACTTTATTAGTCAGACATGTAAACAGCACAATGTAACAGACATTAAGGCTAAAAGATAACACAAAAAAGTCCTAGTAGAATGAGAACTTTCCCATGTTTGTTACATTGGGTATAGTACCAGATCGTGCTCGCTCCCTCTAGTGTTGGAGTAGTTAGGTAGGAGGATCTGGTGCAATGGCTATTTCTGGTCATTTTATTTTGAAGTCTGAGTCTGAAACGGTTTCTGAACCAATCAGAGCATCGCATCCCTTCAGGCGGTGGGAGAGTAGCTCTGCTGCACGCAACGACACATGAAGTTTTTTTATTTACAAGTCAGACAGTCGGCCAGCTCTACCAGTTTGCTACTATATGTGGCTTATTTCTAAGCTATAATGTTTTCAGATACATATTTTAGCATGCTGATTACGTTTCAAACGAGTAATACACTGTCTGGGTGAGTAGTTCTGTAATCAGAAGCAGCTGTGTTGGTAGGACGACGCAGCAATGGGAATCAAACAGGTGAATCAAATAAATAAATAAATAATTCATGCAACACTTGACAAGTCATCAGGCATCACGTTTTCGTTCAAAGGAAGTAATTAAAATTGGCTTTTTATGGACCTTTGATATAAAAATACACAAAGTTGGACATTTTCCACAGACCATGGATATGGTCTAAAAGTGTGAAATTCACTTTAAGGTCTTTAAAACCGGAAACTAGCAAAGTGAGTTGGAATTAGGAGGATCATGGACTTAAGGCAGAGAAGTAGCCGGATCAAGTCGAATCAGTTTGGCTACATTGAAAATGAGGGCCTGCCACTCAACTGCACTCAGAGTTGAAATAAAGGTTATAATGACGATTTGGGAGGTCTCAAGCTTCATCTTTAGTGACATTGAGATGTTGGAGAACCAATTGGTGCAAGCATAGTCAAAATGGCATTGAATGAGGGCTCTGGCTGGAGTCCCGAGAGACAAAATAGGAAATTCTGCCCCAAATTGATTTAATTTGTTGATCACTTTTGATGTCATTTTTTCAAATGTCAGTTTTGTTGTCAAGAATACAGCTCAAATAGGTAACCTCTTTGCCATGCAGTGCCGAATCAACCCCTCCGAGGGCCCTGGCGCTACACCAAATCAAAAGGCACCATGTTGTGTGCATACATGTGATTCATGTGCACCGTGTAACACAAGAACAACACTTTTAGCATTTGCGTGCCCAGTGAATGAACGCACCCGCAGCACTATCGCCGCTGCTCCCATAGAGTTATAAAGCTGCTCCCCGACACCGACACTATATCTGCTATTGTTGAGTCTCGTCCCACCGAGTGGTTAAGATATACTGTTGTACGACCTGTGTTGCGTTACATTTGAAATAGTCTTAACGCAGGGTCCTGCAAGCTGCAGACTCTGGAGCTTAAGCTAAGTTCCATTGTGTTGTGCATAATTATGTCGCTTGAGATAAAGAGACGCATGTGGCTCGGTCATGTATTGAGGATGCGTCACCCAAGGTTGCCTTGAGATGGACCCCAATTGGGAAAAGAAAGAGAGGCAGGCCAAAGAACACCTGACGAAGGACAGTGACGATGGAGCTGAAGGAGATGAGTCTTATATCTGGGACGAAGCACATAGGCCAATTAAAGCATGAGACAGGATTCAGGGGCAGTGTATGATTGCGGCCTTATGCCCCAACCGGGACGACGAGGATAAGTAAGTAGTAGGTAAATTCCACTGTTAATCCGGGCCTGCTCTTTGCTGGAGAATTGAGGTTACTATTAACGTTAACTGTGTGACCTTGAAATCATATGGATTTACATTACTATGGGAATATTTGGACGCAAAAAGAATGGATACCATTTTGCTTAAAGTGTAATGGGTGTGTTGCTGCATGTGTCCAGAACTGCATTTGTATTTGTCTTCGCCAAAGACCAGCATGAGTCATAGCGAACAAGAACAAATTGCGATTGCAGGCTGCTAATGCATAGTAGCCTGCAGGAACAGTAACGGCCCTAGTATGCTTCCTTGGGGAACCCCAAAGCTCACTGGGAAGGACGAGGACAGGGTTAGCCTGGCCCAGCCTGTATGAGTTCTGGCCTAGAGACTAGAGGGACAGGTGCCAGTCGAAGACAGGCAGTGGATCCTATTGGTTCGAGTGGGATGTTCTGAAGCCAGATTGGAAGTCAAACAGCAGCTTCTGTTTGAGATGGAACGAAGCTGGGAACAGGGAGGCGGTTGCCAGGTTCTAATTTCCTTTTTTTTATACAGAGGGATTACTCTTGGCAGCTTGAATTGAGTTGACAAGGGGTTTAGTGAATGACCTTAGGATATACAATTTAGAATTTTATATTAACCACCTATAAGCTCTATTGTGTACTTCATCAAGCGACAGTGTCATGCAAAAATAGACGATCATTGCAACGTAGATTTACAATTTACAATTAGTGCATTTTTAATTCACTAATAAATTCATTATTCATTTCTAATTTGTTAAATTGGAAAAAGGGCTTCGTTAAGACCTCCATATTATTATGGTCAATGTCTGTGTGAAAAGTGGGAGTGATTGGTGCAGGCAGTGAGGAGCTACGGCAGTCACAGTGACACACAGACATTCAGACAGACATTGTCCGAATTATAGTATGATGATGATGATGATGATGATGATGATGATGATGATGATGATGATGATGATGATGTCTGATTTCGAAAACCAGTTTGAAAGCAGTTAATTAGCATAAAAAATATGTGACCAGCGATATAACCTTGTGTTAACACTTGAACCGAAGTCACCGAATTAACCCAACGGAAGAAAGACCCCCACCTGTTCTTGGCTCATCTTGATGACGTGCAACGGAAGGGTGCCTCTCGCCGCCAGGTCGGGCAGGTGACGCTTGCGAGTGTAGTAGTCGTCCACGTCCTTATCCGCTGCACGCAGAGGACACGACAGAGAGAGAGAGAAGAAAAACAAGGAAGAGGAAGGAGGAACAGAGTGAGGTGAGGTTCAGGAGGTCTGAGCGAACGAGGGAAGGAAGGAAGCAAACGAGGAGGGCATCCGAGAGCATTGTGTGTACAAGATGCAGATCTTACGTTCTGTGAGGAGGATAGAAAACAGAGAGAGAGAGAGAGAGAGGGAAGCAGTGCGGGGTCAAACCACATTTACATGCCAGGCACATCCCCGGCATCGACACAGCCTGGCCCTCAACCAGGGTTCTGCTGCAGGGGTGAACTTTCCAAAGGTCACATGGGGAAGTCTGTAAACAAAATGGTACAGTATTATATCACACACGACTACATATCACACACGTCACGAGCGAGCACGCACGCACATATCACACACGTCACGAGCGAGCACGCACGCACATATCACACACGTCACGAGCACGCACGCACGGACACTTCTACATGCTGACGAGCCACTTGTGTCATCACGGGACCACATCACAGCGAGACTTACAAGTGTTTTTGTGTCCTTTAGTTTAGTGATTGCCTACATTATTGCGGTGCAGCTGAAAACATGCACTTCACTTTCAGACTCTATGTTTCCCCAGCTTCGGTGTGCACAGCTGTGCAGTGTCGAGGTATAACGAAGGGTACAGTAAATGGTCGCCCTATATACCTTCATGCCACAGAACCATGCATCGTCCATCCGCCATGAATCACAAGGTCTTGCCATTGACGGCACAGCACAAGGCGTGCACGCATTGCTCACACATACACACACGCACGCACACGAGCGCACGCGCGCGTGCGACACATCCTGTCAGACACCCTGTCAAGTGGGATGACTGACCTGGGCTGGATCATAAATCATTAAAAACTGGAAACGTTTTAAATTCATATGTACAAAGAGGCCATCCCTCTTCTCTTCCTGAGTGCCAGCTTGAACGTTTAACTGCCAGAGTTTAAGTCATTCATCCTGTACGAATGAATTATGGAGAGCAGCCCTCATCACCTTTTGCAGAACTCAAGAGATTAATCTGTCGAAACAGAGCCCGTCTTTGTCAATAATGGACGGCCCAAGGTTACACTCAAGAAAGCTGTCATTCTGTGTAGCAAAGCCTCTGGTTTCTTTTCGTGAAATGGATTAATTGTGACAGAGATTTAAATCAAGACAGACACCATTCATTTCCAAAATATTAAATGTAAAGTATGGATAGAAAAATAAATCCCATTATTTGCAAGGTCAGTGACCATTATGCATAAATATAGCCTGGCGTGAATGAATCGAATGCTTATTGATGCTATGCTGCAATGCATGCCTTGATTTCAATTCGACTCCAATTTAGATTCTTAAGCATGAGCAGATTCTTCTCTTTCATTATGCCAACAATGAAAATGCTGCTCCATCTTCCCTCAAGCGCAATCCAACATGATCTATCTGTGTGTAAATGCTTTGCCAAGCAACAAAAGGAACGCCGCAGAGCCTTTTGGCTATTTGCTGCAACAAATAATTTGCTTTGGAAGCAGAAAGAGGTGGGAAGGATAGGATGACATTGCCTTAGGACACTTTTCCATTCAAACATTGTGGGAGGAATTATTCTGCGGGGCATTTTCTCTGACAATTGAGTTAATTTGATTTCCCCCATAGACTCATATCATAAATTCTATTATGCTAATTCCCCAAGCAAGAGCATTTTATTTTGAGGCACATGGAGCACGCGGCCCTGTTCTCCTCTGATATACAATTGAGAATCATTAAAAAGCCCCTGCGTCCTGCAGAGGCATTCGCCGCGTTTTGCTTGAAAGGGTTGCGTGGCCCACGAGGCGCGTGAGAGGGGGGGGTTTCGGGAGCCCTGACGGGACGAGTTGTAGATCGCCATCCTTCAATTTGGTCGCGAGCCAAGCGGTGAAGCAGGCCAGCCGTGATGAAATTACACAAGCCTTAAGGAATATTTGCGTTCCACTTAGAGAATATCATGAGATGAGACCTCATTACGCGGCAAGAATCTAACCGTGGCACCGCTAAATCAATACCAGACCGGGCCAAGGCATGAGGAGCAGCTTAATGCACTTATACGCTCCGGGAGAAATAGTGGCTGTTCCGAAAGGCAGCCGCCGTTAGGGGGAGGGGGGGGAGACTGTGGAGGCTCAGCATACCAATGAATGACTCATGCTTTCTTTAGAGACGCTGGCTCTGATATGACCGTCCAATGTCGGATCGTTGCTGAGGGAAGTGCTGTGTATTTTTCCTCGGGGGGCTCTCGATATAGATCCCTCAGACCCTCCCTCAGATCCACCCCGAAGATTCGACTCAGTCGAAGGAAGCAAGACCACCCTGCTGCAGCTAAAAGTCCCTCTCGGCCCTCCCAAAGAAACGAAAAGAAAAGAATAAATCATAATACGTGCTGTGACCTTTTTTTTTCTCTACCATGTGTTTGAGGATTGCGGCGAGAACTGAAAGCACGAAACGAATGCAAGTTTATTGATATTATCATGCAGGGCATCGGGGACAGGCAGACGGGGGTGGGTTGGGTTGGGTTTGGGGGAGCCCGGTCAGCATGGCATCATCACCAACGCACGGGGGAACTTTTTTCTTTTTTGGTGGACCTACTGAGTTTCTTCAGGGAGGAGTACCGGCTGAGGTCGGCCTTCACGGCCGCCTCGTAGGAGGGCGGCAGGTGCGACAGGCTCTGGAAGGAGCGCGAGAACGACAGGTCGTACGGCTCCGTCTGCGAGGTCAGGATGCCGCCCATCCGCGTGTTGGTGTTCTCTGGAGGACATCATAGACACACACAGACACAGCAAGAGGGAGAGAGAAACAGAGAGAGAGAGAGAGAGAGAGAGAGGAGAGAAGTGGTGGGCTAGGCTGACAGGCTCCCCGCAACGAATTAAACGAAACAAAAAAACAACTCCCCGAGGTCGGTCGGTCGGCCCGCAGGCGGTTGATTGAGGAAACGGCACACTCCGGGAGGGGGAGGTGTGTGGGGGGTGGGGTTTGGGGCGGGGGGGGGGTTAGGAGGTGAGACGGAGACGAGTTAGGTGTGTGTGTGTGTGTGTGTGTGTGTGTGTGTGTGTGTGTGTGTGTGCGTCAGGCACTCTGTGAGCCCTTTTGGAGGTGACTGGACCAGACGGGTGAGGGGGGAGGAGGGACGGGGGGGACAGTGTTCCCCAAATAAATAAATAACACGAAGAGGAAAGGAAATGACGAGACGGCACATCAAACAACAGATGTCTGCTGAACAATGACCCCAGCCGTGACTCTGTGCCTGTGTGTGCGTGTGCGTGTGTGAGATGATCGGGGGCCGGTGACAGGACGGACGGGGGTGGTGTGTGTGTGTGTGTGTGTGTGTGTGTGTGTGTGTGTGTGTGTGTGTGTGTGTGACGAAGGGTGGGCGGCCCTGGGCGCTCATCACTGATGTGATGTGACGCGATGCCAGGGCCTGCTGGACTGTGGCCTCTCTCGTCTCTCTCTCTCTCTCTCTCTCTCTCTCTCTCTCAGTCCCTATCTCTCTCTCTCTCCCTCAGTCCCTATCTCTCTCTCTCTCTCTCGCTCTCTCCCTCAGTCCCTATCTCTCCTTCACGATTCATTCGACATCTAGCCATGATGGGTCTTTCCATCTTATCTGATGCGGCCCCCTGCATGCTGCTGCTGCCGTCGCCGCCCACTTAATTTTTTTTGCTTTTCAAGTCTTGCTTCTCTTTCTCATCTCTCTCTCTCTCTCTCTCTCTCTCTCTCTCTCTCTCTCTCTCTGTGCCCGTCCTTTCTCTCCCCCGTGGGCTGTGAGATCCCGTCATGCGGCGCAGAGTGCAGACAGAGCTCGGTGGTGGTGGCGGTGGTGGGCGCGGCGCGGCGGCGAGCCGGCGACTCCGAGAGAGCCTCGATCTCCGACATAGACAGATAAGAAATGAGGGGCCGAGGCGACTGCTGCTGCAGGATGATGGTATAGCGAAGGGGAACCGACAAGACAAGCCATAGGGAAGGGATGGAGAAGATAATAAAAAAAGGGGGGTGGGTTAAGGCAATGAAAGATGGGGGGGGGGGGGGGGGGGGGGGGGGAGAAAAACGGAAGAATCACACACGGAATGGAATGGAAAGCCGAGGAAGGTATAGTATAGACGAAGGGATGAGGGCGTGGAGTTATTGGGGCCGTATGGACAGCAGAGTTTACTCCGGAGACGGAGGGATGAGGGAGGGGTTTTGGGGGAGGGGGGGGGGTGTAAGGGAGTGGACCGTCTGCCACCCTCCATCTCCATAAAAGGGGGATAAGATTGATTCAGAACGTATGGCATGCTGTTGTTGGCTCTCCCTCCACATCAAACACACATCTCGATGTTATTTCACAACCACTTCAGACCCGGGCCAAAATACTATGAGCAACTTATTTGTTTTAAAAAAATTAATACATTTTGCATTACGAAATAAACCTAAAATCCTGCACAGAGCATGGAATTGGAATAGTGTCAGTCAGGTAAATGTGCGTATACTAAGCTATACTATTACAGACTTTATGATTGTCTGCATTATGTGTTCTGCTTGTTCCCATGTTGATTTGAATTCAATTGATGACATTAATGGTAAATGTGTGCAGCCTTACGCCCCAACCGGGACTAGGAGGATAAGTAAGTAAGTAATGGTTCATTTGTGCTCCGCTGTATGACGGGGTCGGTCGCCAGAAAATAGCCAATCTATACAAGCTCAGTGAACTTGTGAACTGTAGATGTGCTATTTTCAGACACCGCCACACAATATGACGAAGCATTACTTTACTGTTGACGCGAGTCGACCTCAACGATACAAAGCTGTTGCCAATGCCATTTGGCCCAGGTCCGCATCCATCCACCACACCCACAAATTAGATGGACAACGGTACACATGTATGTGCACATCACTGTGCTCGTGGGTTGATGTTCACACTATAGATGAAACGTGGGTTTATGTAGGACTTACCACGTCTCAATGACCGGTGAGCTACCAAACCCAAGTGGAAAACAAAATATTTCAGAATCATGTTGATGGTATGAACAAAAAAAAGAAATAAAAATAAAAACGGTATACAAAGCACACTCTTACCTATACGTCACAGCCTTAAAAAGCCTACGCCTGTAGCTTCTAAATGACCGTGCAGCTGTGTGTGATTTTATACGTTATTGTCCCCTTGATTTACGATGACCCTCCCAACCCTATATTGCATGGGGGGGGGGGGGGGGGGGGGTTGTGGGCAGAAAGCTATATGGCCTTTATATCTACAGTAGCAAATGCACTGCGCAATTAATTTCCAAGCCTTACAATGGGCCTGTGATCAAAGTCCGTGTTAGATGTGTTTGAAATGGATTTCTCGATGTTTCCCGTATAGATCTCAAAGGCATTTCCGCGTAAATGCTATCTTCCTGTGCGCTAAATGGAACACTCAATTATGTTCATACAAGTAGGAGGCATCCTAGTCCTGACTGTTGGATTTCCATACAGACCATGGCTGTCTGTGTTCCTCAAAGCTGCTATAGCAACTATTTTTTTATTCTCTTTTTCCTTCTGCAAAACGGAAGATAAATCAAATACAAGCGGAGGAAAAACATAAACACTCTTTACTTTCCTTTTATCTCCCCCTTCTCTGTTATCTTTGTTATCCTGCCTGCAGTGCTTCCCCACACATCATCATCACAAACATGTATCAGTTTATAACCCCAGGTGAGACATTCTTCTCTTAAGGAAAATCAGCTTTGAGGAAAAAGCTGAATGATAATTGGTAATAATTACGGTAAGAACAATTCTCGATGGGACTTCGGTCTTCGCACGGGGGAACACAGGGTTATGTAACAACTTTGGATCTCTGGGTTAACCACTTAATCCACACATTATTACTTCATTTGCATGGTGGACGGTGAAAATAGCCAAATCTACAAGCCCGCAGCATGTCTGTCGCAGCATGTCTGTCGCACCGCGTCGTCTGAATCCAATGAATGGGCTAAAACCATGGGTGGAAATAGTTCCGAAAATGATACGTAGCTTGCGGAGTTGCGGGCGGCGGTGGCTCAGGGGTAGAGTGCCTGGATGGGAACCGTAAGGTTGCCAGTTCGAACCCGGGCTCCCCCAGAGTTACTGTCGAAGTGTCCTTGAGCAAGACACTGAACCCCTAATTGCTCCCGATGTGCTAGTTGGTGCCTTGCATGGTTTCCGCTGCCATCGGTGTATGAATGTGTGTGTGAATGGGTGAATGTAATGCACAATCTCTGTAAAGCGCCTTGGATAAAGGCGCTATATAAATGCACCATTTACCATTTACCATTTACTATGTGGGTGTATTCAGTGTTATATGCTGTCATATGCTGCCCAATTGGGCGGGGTATTAACAGTTGTTAATAGTTGTTAATTAACACTGTTTGCTCCCACCGCCACCCCAGCACCACCGGTGGGCTCTGGTATTTCTGTTCCACATGGGGGGGGGGGGGGTTGTTATTGTAAATCTATCTCCCTGCTCTTAATGGTTCATGGAGGTTGTATAATTGTGCCGAGCAGGGAGAGATATGTATAGCAGAGCCGAACGCCAAGATAAAATGTTATATGCACTATCACTTGTATTCGTATTCTATAATAAATATTTGTTCAATCTATTCGCGAGTTATCTGAGCATCACAGAACCAATCCACAGACTGTATAAGGATGGTGTAAGGATTGGTTTAGAAAAAAAAAAACAGAGGGTGTTGGTTTGTTATAGCACGGGTTTTCTCCACCAATTCTTGAACACTAAACTACGCATCGGCGGAGATCTCTGACGCATTGTGAGCCTGTAGATTATTAGGTTATTTTCTCCACCTTCGAAAATGAACAGTGTGCAGTCGTGTCAGGGTGCGGCAACTGTGCCCGTGCTCTGTTGACAAGAGGACGGGATGTCCTTAACAGAACATTAAGTTGATCCTTAGCCAATTGTGCTCCTGTTTGAAGGTGATGGACAGTGACTGTAGCCAGAAGCCCCCCGTTCATTCGCTCAACGAAAAATGTGCACGACTATGGGATGTGACACCTCTATGATTCAATCTCCAACGGAAGCCTTGCTTTTCAATAATGGAAAGGATTTGCCAGCGGTGCGGGGCGGGACCTGGGAATAGTCACGTCACGGAGCGTTTCACACTTCTCTCTCTCTCGGGCGCTGCATATCAGAAAGGGAACGCCCACCGGGTTTGAACGAAACTCCCATCTCAGAATAATAGAAACTGAACGAAAGCAAGAGGATTCTGTTTGACTATATATATATATATATATCCCCCCTCCCCCCACCACCCCCTCAGTCACATCGCGTCTTTTCCACAAACGCCATGCCAGTCTGCGAGCATAATTATAGCTTACCATTCTTAGGTGTGCGTGTGGGACTACCTAGGGACGTATGGTTATAGTTGTGCTGATGGGTACCTGAAATGACAAAAGCAATGGCAGATCTATTCATATCTGTATCGGAAAAACAAATACAGATGATTAGTATAGATGGTGTTTGTGCAATGAAGGTGGCAATTAAAGAGGTCATTCGCCACAAGAACATCACTTTACATGCATGCGTCTCTATTCTGGGCATGTCATATAGTTCAGTGAAAATACCGGTATAGGCTAAAGTAAAAGATATCAAAGCCCACAATGCGTCGCAGTGCAATGCATTGTGAGCTTGTAGATTGGCTATTTTCAGTGAAGAGATGAATGAATGAAAAAAGTAGGGATGAAGTAGACCCTTGGGGGGACCGTGGGCGACAAAGCACAAATAGGGTTTAGATGGTTAAACTAAGAAAACATGACTAAGCAAAGTAAGCATGTAATGTTTTGCTTTGCTTCAATTCAATTCAAAAGAAATTGCATGGAAAGATTCCACTGCACAATTTGTGATGGCGATGTGGGTGAATTAAATATCCCTTTCATTTCTTCAAACAAAGTATAAAGATGAGGAAGAAAGACATATGAGGCGGACATGGTTGTGTGCACGCTAAGCCCACTGTTGCTCATGCAATACATATTTATATCAAACACAATCCATCATGTCAGAGCGCAGTAGCATTAGTGGAGAAAAGAGCTGGCCGGGTGTACGCACGCAGTATACAGAAAACCACAGTGTAAAGATTGACCCAAATGGGCCCATTTGGGTCAATTCTCACGTATTATTAATAGATGCCCTCGTATTCTTTAGAAGAAGAAAAAAAATGCATTATTAAATAGATTGAATCGATGTATAGTTAATATAGAGAAACATTATCATTCATCAGTCACAAAAAAAAAAAAAAAAAAAACACTTCCCAGCATTAGGGCCTTTCTTTAAAATGTGACAGGATTTAATATCACAATAATTAAATGAGTCCCTCTTCCCCCCCGTGCACAGACCCCAGCACAGCCATGGTCGTATATCTGTGCCATACTGCAGGACTGCTTGGGGACGACAGAGAATGAGAGGGGACCGGTGGTAATACGGTGGTGGTAGAGTGCTCGGCTGCATGGGCACTGCAGTGTGGAGGTGCTTTAGTTGAAAGATGGGCCCTTTACTGAGCCTATTGTAGTGGGGGAAAGGTGATGAATGACAGCTATTCTCCGCCGTGTGTGTGCATGGGCGCGCACTGCACCTGCGCGTGTGTGTGTATGTGCGTGCGTGCGCGTATTTCTGCACGTGAGGAGGCAGGCGATAGATGAAGGCCCCACTGTGTGGAGTGTTGCTGTTTGAGACGCGTTCATTTGCTGTCTGCTGTTGTGGCCTGTTTAAAAATGCATTAGAGCCAACTGGTGGAACATCCATTTACATCTGTCACAGAGCTGAAAGAGGGGAGAGAGAGAGAGAGAGAGAGAGAGAGAGAGAGAGAGGGGCCTGGTGCACTCAACATCATGGGTTTCAATATTTGCTCCAGTTATAAAGATGGATGGGGATGAGTCTTCTGCGTGTTCCTCCCGTGGGTTTCGGTTGATTTTCTCCTCCTTGTTTTAAATGAAAGCTAAGCTTTAACAGTCTAAAACAGTCAGTGACCATTACGGGAGACAGAACATTTTAGCTGCACATTCACAAATGGGTTGTTGAGTTTTGCGTGCAGGCCATATGAATGGAAATTACGTGCGTGAATGTTAAGCGGAGCTTAATGGTAGAGCTCAGCAATTTAACTAAACGTAAGCCAAGTAAGTGCTTTGGATAAATGGGCCATTTCAAATATACACCCTAATTTATTTCCTGATTCTATATTCTATATTGTTAACCTCAATCTTCAAACTAAACTTTAACTATGTAATAAATTAATGTTGTGGAGTAAAATGTTACATTTTGCTAGAATGTATAGTGGAATATAGCCAAAATGGAGAGTACATCAAATGGGGTAAAGTGGCCTACCTAAAACTTTTACTTCAGTCTTGCGTAAATGCTCTTACTTAATTCCACCACTGGCAGAGCCCCACCAAGTAGAGCATGTAGATGAGAGAACATGCCATGATAAAGACCCCACGCCAAGCAAACACTTCGGACATGCAATGTTCTCGGTTTCAAACATGAAAGCATCGCTCGTAAACGCTTCCAAGTTCCACCTCCCCAACCCCAGTGTGAGAGAGGAGCCAAACGAACAGGGAAAAGCACAGAGTGCAGACACTGTGAGCATAGCTCTCGCTCCCTAATTAAGAGGCCGGACAGCTCAAGTTCAACGATCCCACCGCAATCTGGGGACCAATTAACTGATGTGTTTGAGAACGAGTTCCAGCATGAGTCCCACACCGCCAGCCACCAGCAGCAGCCCCAAAACCCTCCCCGTTCAGAGAGGACCAAGCCTGGCTATCAGCCTGGAACACCCTGGTGTTCAGTCATCCTCACCGGGCTGACACTGCAAAATGGCCCCCGCCGCCACCCCCCCAGATAGCCATTTGTCAGGGATGGGGAGGGCAGGGTAAAGTGAAGGGCAAGGCCCAGTGGACATGCTGCCATTCATTAGTTATTGCTTTCAACCATGCTGACAAGTGACAGGCTGGAGTATATAGGCAATGCCACCGTGGAGTAGCATAGGCTTATATGGTTAAACATCGCACGGCGCTTTGATTATTTCTGATTGGCACACTCTCCAGATTGCTGGGTTACACGGGTCCATATCTAAATTGCTAAATTGATGGGGTTTTTTTCCTGCCATGAGTATGTTGATGACGCAGCTGTGCTTTTGCCAGTTGTTGCCAGTTAGCCTCTCTGACTAATTCATCCATATAAACATGATGATGTTAATATGCACAGGAAACTCCCCAGCGATCTTAGTCCATTTTGTGGTGTTGTTTTTTGGTTTTGTTTAACTAACGCCGAGGATTTTACTGTGTGGGCAGGAAACGCCCGCGCTGAGACACTGTTCTGGAAATGCTGTCTCCTCTCTCTCTCGTACGCGTCGAGATCACATTAATTCTCACTTCCCTTGCAATTGATCTCCCGAGAATTCGTGTCCAGATGGCGAGTGACTCAGTGTTCTGACATTTTGGCGTGGCATTTTTGTTTCACATCACGCACGTCGAAACGTCACATCCACGTCCACAGGGGAGGTGGTGTGCAGGGGAGGGGAGTCAAACGCTGAACACCTTCACAAGTCAAGGTCAAGTTGCAGCTAGAAGCATCGACAGTTTCATACTCCTGGGGTTTTTGTGTCTCAGTATATATAAGAAAGTGCTACTCTAAGTGCTCTCTTCAAAACTAAAGTACAGTGGAGGCATTGTTGTTTTTCCACATTTATACTATAGCACTTATGCCATTCTGTGCGTGTGTGTTTTAAAATGTTTTTGCTTAAGTGATTACCGGAATGGAAGTATTAATTAGATGTATGTGGCTTACTTGTTCACAGATATCAAGAATGTTATTTATTGTGTGTCCTCTTGTTATCCTTTTTACTTTGAAGGACGTACTTGTTTTCTTAATTAGTCAACCACTTAATAGCCTGTCACTACTTGTTGACCTTGTACTTGTAAGTCACTCTGGATAAGAGTGTTTCCTAAGTCGTCACTTGTAAATTGAACTAATAGTACTGCAGGACAAACTAATAAATAAGTTCTTTATGGCTGTGGCAAAATAAATAATGAACATATGTTTCTCTCAGCGGCTCTATAGTTTGAATTTTGAATAATATAATGTGTTATCGTTCAGGGCATATAGGGCGGCAGTAGGGTGATGGCTGCCATGAAGCCTTTACATAACACAATAGACAAACTTCAGAACAAAGTCAAACTGATAAAACCGGACAACAAAATATACAAAGGCTTTGGAAATAATTCCAAGTGAAAATACAACAAAGAAAGCGGTATTGAAATGAACCACTTATAAAACCTCCGACAATACTTATGTCGTATGACAAAGTATATATAGTAGGTTCGGTTGTTAAACACTTAAAGCCTCTGTGGACCTTCTGCAAATTGGACCGTACGAGTTGGCTCTGTAATTGGACCGCTGTCTTCTGCCAACGATGCGTTTGTACGAGCTTACAGATCGGCCATTATTATTGCGGCTCATGTTTCAAACCCCCCCCCCCAGAGGCTGGGGTTCAAGTGGTTAACCAATTCAGAACGGGAACCTCTTCTGGTGTTTTAAGCATTTGTATTGAAATATAGCAGATCTACAAGCTCATAGGGTGGCCACCGAGTTGTAGATCTGCTATTTTTGTGAAAAATCGTGAAAACATGGCGCAAATCTTTGAATGTATATTCTTTCATGTATATTCTTTCAGTCCCTGGAACAACATGTTTTCAGATGCGGGGGGGGGGGGGGGGGGGGGGGGGGTCTCGGGGAGGATTGAGGGGGTGGGGGGGGGGGGGGATATGAGGAGAGAGGAGCACTGCAGAAGAAGGAGCAACATGGGCCAGTGATCACACGACAGCACTTCTTCTAGGGCTGGAGATCTCTTCCAGAGTCTGCTCTCTGATCTCTGCCTCTCTCCTCCACACTCTCTCCCACTCACATCCCGCTCCAAATACCAGCAGTCCATGCCCCCCCCCACCCCCCCCACCCCCATTACCCCAACATGTGGAGCTACTGTGTCTGTGTCTGTGTGTGCATGTGTGTGTGTGTGTGTGAACAAAAAACCCTGCCCATTGGATCCAATAATGAGTCTGTTACCAACAATTGGCTGGAGTGGGGGGGGGGGGATACACAAAAAGCTGTAGAAATGTGAGTGTATACTGTACTTTGTTTGACTGCATTTGCACGTGCGTGTGCGCGTGCGTGCATGCGGGAAAAACCGTGCGTGTGAGACCATCATGAATGCCGATGTGATACGATATGAGACTGCGAGGGTCTCTATTCCACTGGATCTGTTGATAGCCCATTGTTGCCAACATGCCTCCCCCTGCCCTTCTCCGTGCCCTCCTCCGCACACACGCAGACAAAGCGCGGGGGCCAGAGAAGCCACTGTGGGCCTGGCATTTAACAACTGACAAAGAGTGTTAACATTTAATCGCTAAATGTTAACTGCCATAATAGCCTTCTTCACTCAGGGGGGGGGGGGGACACAAAGCTTTGGGCCCCATGGAAAGATCCTTCAACCTCTATACTCACGTGATCCCCAACCGAAGCCAAGCTTAAGTCTGACCCAGTTGTGTTGTGGCGCTGGTGATAACGATAATGCGTTACGTTAATAGCACTACCAGCTGATCTAATTTGAGCTGCTACTGTTCATTCATAACGGGGTGCGTACGTGTGCCACACGAGTCAATTAGAGTTTGAATCCCACATGAGGCTCATAGTGAAATTAAAATGATGACAGTGTGTTTTGATTCAATAAAAATACCAATAAACTACAGAAATGAACAGGTGTGTATAGGCCTATAGTGTGAAGACTAAATCATTTAGATGAATGAATCAGATCCTAATTGCTGCATAACAGAGTGGCAGATCAAATTGAATTGATTTTCTGTTTTCTCTGTGTCAGCCAGGGAATATGTTTGGAATTTCTTTCAACCTTTTCGTCATTATAGGCACAAACAATGTAACAATTCTAAAACATTTTCACATATTTGTTTTGTTTGTGTGTTGTTTCGAAAATATAGAACCAATGGAAAGTAGTAAAACAAATCTCTTAACTCCATTCTCAAACTGTCTGCTAAAACAACTACACCTCTCCCCCTCTCATGCAAGTAACTGACAATATATAAAGTCACAACACCAACTTTGATGAGGCAGTATTGTTTTTTTTATTTTTATATAAGGTTTTCTTCATTTCCTAAAAAATGATTGGTGAATGAGGTTTCTTCCCAACAGCAGAGATATCATGATTTCTTTTTTTTTTCACAGAATCAAATGTTTTATGCTGGTGATGATTCTTGATTCACCTGCAGGATCCTGGATGGCTTGATTCAAGTTTTAAAATAATTTATATAAATATTTGTGTAAATCTCTATGGGAAAAATGTATGGCCAATTTTTTGTCTAGTGACGTCACTATAGTTCTCATGCATGCAAGCACTAGACTATATAGTGCTTGCACGCACAAAAACTTGAAGTGAACTAGTGAACAGAATAAAACGAACAGAAATTCTCTTTTACACTTCATGTGAACCTGCATAATATACGCTTGATGCTAAGATGAACTGCTCGTTCTGGGTCTAGAATGCTTTGCCGAGCGTTCGCTCAGACTCCTCTTCACCTCATAACCGACAATCACGCTCAGAGGCAGCAAAGGCCAACTCTTCACTCGATGTGTCAATGCAAGTGGTAAAATGGCCCTCCTATAAATGTCAATCCACCTTGACAAATGTGCCGTGATAGACTCGGCGGGGGGGGGGGGGGGGGAAGGGCAGGTCGGTTCGAGGCGGATCTCATATTCAGTTCAATTTGCACCGTGATGGACAGTGAACCCACAGCAGAATGCTACTGACCCTGCTGTGATAAAAGGCAATAAGAGTAACTTTATTGAAGACGTATTCTGTGGTTTTCATAGAGGAGAGTGAGTCACCCCTCACTGGACTTAAAGGTAATAACGTTCCCCCGAAGA
This sequence comes from Protomyctophum parallelum, assembly GCF_964188405.1. NCBI lineage: Eukaryota > Metazoa > Chordata > Actinopteri > Myctophiformes > Myctophidae > Protomyctophum > Protomyctophum parallelum. The sequence goes on along the minus strand of NC_139719.1, from coordinate 20,967,883 downwards.
TCAAACAGTGGAGCAATATATAGATATATAAAAAAAACGATATTTTCATCTAAATTCACATGACGATAAAAACAAAAGCCACTCCCCGTCAAAACCGTCGATCGACATACCAACCGACTCCTTTTCGTTGGCCCCGTTGACAAAGTAGACTTGTCCTTTGAGAGGAGGTCAGGGCGGCGGGGGAGGAGGAGGAGGGGGTAGGGGGTAGGCGAGGATAAGCACAGATTTATCTGATGTCTTCTTTAAGTAAAAAGAAGTAACATCATTAAAAACTGCCTTTATCCCCACCTCTTATAGACCACATCCTCTCCATCGGGATGGAACCCGAGGCGTCCGGCAGTAACAACAACACCACCAGGACAACACACACCACGTGGGTTAGAACATTTACAACATTATACAGGCAAAAAAAAGCAGCATAGTTGGTTAGATTCAATGGCACTGTACATTGATACCAATAACAATGAAGCCAGCAGAGATTTGGGACAGAATATTTTAGTATATGGTATACAATTGAAAATACAGGAGTGAAATGGGACTTTTGTGTGTGTGTGTGTGTGTGTGGGGGGGGGGGGGGGGGGTGAATAGAGGTGGGTCAGCTGCAACAAACATCAAGAGGCAGGTTTTGACTGATTTGGCCTAGTTTGGTGCGTGTAGGTTTTCACATCGGTCTCACAGGCCCAAAGCAATTAAAAGTGGGTTAAAAGGGGCTCTCTAAAGTGATGTGTTTTTCTGTTGGAAATAAAAACATAGAAACATTATAGAAATCATTGCTATGGGGCGATATGTTCAGTAACAAAAACAAAAAGATAACTTATCAGCCTCCATTTTACAGCGTTCCAGTTCTAATTGTGTATGCTAATAATATTCTTTTGTTTCATCACTTCCAGTTGTTATGTTTATCCCGTAATCCTGTTTGAGTTCTCTCCTGGTTCGATGAAATTGGTACCCCGGCCTGACAAAAATACATTTTCTTAAAGATGGAGTGCCGTGATTTTTGTACTTTTTCTGTTCTGCATGTGTCTATGGAGTTAACATTACTCTAATAGACCCCCAGGTGTGGTTATAATATTCAAATATGTCTTGTGTATTTTTGGTTTCTTCCTGAAAGCTTGAAAGCCTTTGAGTCAAAAGGCCCAATTGCAATAACACCATTTTAGTGACATCATAACCCTAACCCCTCCCCCATTATCATACAACAACAGCTGTGGGCGAGGCTTAAGTTCAGGTGGGTGGTGCTATCGTGAAAACCAGGTATACTTAATGAACTGGTGGGTGTGGCCACATACAAATACAATTTTAACACTGTCTGTACACTTTTTTTGAAAGAAATCTTCCTCCTATTATAATCATAATACCTGATCATGTTTCAGGGGTGAAAACAAATCACAGCACTACATCATTAAGAACTAAGAAGGAGATATGAGACTCCTGTTAAACACTCTAGTATTGAGCATCGGAATATAGTCATTTGCACTTATTCTTATACATACTGTATAGAAATAGCACAATAACACAAGAGATCTGTGTATGTGCTATACAGTATGACTGAAAGCACCTCTTTGCTATGTTTCGTTGCAGGTGACGCCCCCACACAACAACAACAACAACATCACATCACTGCCTTAGGCTGAGATGAATTCAACGCACACAGGCCGAACGCACAATACCATACTACTAATCACACAGATGGACGGTCAACAACGATCGAGGGCAAGATACAGCGCTTAGATTGGCAGATACAAGCGAATGGAGGTAAGGAAGGCGCCACAATGACAAACACTCCATGAGGCATAAGCTGCCCCTAAACGTACATGTCAAATCAGATCAACACCATTATAGGTTCATTGGTTAACCACTTAAACCCTATATGTAGAGAATGTTTTATAAACATTGTGTTTATATTGTCATGATTTGTCACAACAAGAGTTGGCTTTGTCCGCGGTGTTAAACGTCTTTAAATAAATACTTTTTGAAAAGTCTATGAGGAAAAATGAACGGGGAATTATCTTCCGGGTCTCTCGAGGGAGGTGGCGGGACTGCGACTGCTCTATTCCAGACCAGAATCGGGATGACTAGGGTGAATGTGGTTAACACAAGATCTGATCCTTAACACCTGCGGTTAGAGGCGACTTTGACCCTCTCTCCACAAAGAACAGCTATTCCTACCATGGTGACTCAGGGAGCGGACCGGCCAGTGGTTTTCCCCTAGAAGAGAGAACCGTGAAGGCACATTGAGTGGTGGAGAATAAATGAGCATTTGAAGGTTGAGCTTCTTCTTTCTGCAGCCAGAAAGTCACGCGGTCGGTCACAATGAACCGCACCGGGGATGCATGTCTGCATTTCAATTTACACCGAACGGTCACACAAGAAGAATGGATAATGCCTCTGAAAATGGGCATTGATTGGTCGTAGTCCAATGTTAGACAATTAAACCGTAGAATGGGTTCATTTTATGAACAACAGAATTTGTCTTTTGACACAATTGCCCATATACTGTACAGTATGACACCATAAACCAGAGGACATAGTGTGTGAGGGAGAGGACTGTGGAGAATGAGTACACTATTAGTGCTGGAGTATTGATTGTGTTACCTTTTATTACCTCATAAGCTATTAGCTGACAGGACCTGATACTATAAGATATTTCTCGCTCTTTCTATTAATCTCTCTCTCTCTCTCTCTCTTTCTCAAACTCCACATGTATACACAAAGTGGCACAGAATGGCAACAGGGCTCTCAAAAGGTGGGGAGGACTTTGAACGGCCAGTTGAAGGAAAGAATCGGGGGGGGGGGGGGGGGGAGCTTATGGCGGCAGAGGAAGATGAAAACAAGAATAGGGGGAGGTGTAGAAGCAGCCGCTGTTCCCCACGCAACCCTGATACCAGAGGGCTCCAGCCATGCGGCACTTTGATCCATCACTATTGATTTGCTATCAGATCCTCGTTGCTGCTGCTAGAGCCTCCCACACAGCAACAGACAGACGCAGGGATGCCTTCCCAGGCTCTGGGTTCAGATGCATCCCGAACAGCATGAATGATTTCCACACCGGCTTTGACCTTAACTCCCACTGTCCACAATAGCCACCACCACCACCACACACAGTTTGGGGTGTGTTTCAAGCAAGATAAAAAAGGGGACGGATGGGTGTGTGTTGGAGTTCTTACAACTCAAAAACACAACGTTGGCGGCGGGCTAGGGGAGCATGAATTGCAGATGTATCCGGATATGTGTGCTCATGCAGACACACTATGCGTATTGATAACAGTGGGAGTTTATGCTAAACCCCCCCAGTGCACGAAACCTGAGTAAACGGCACATCTCGATGCCAGGATTTGTACACACACACACGCGCGCGCGTGCGTGCGTAGTATCAGCTGCAGCAAGAACGGATAGCTTTGCAGTGCGCTGTTCTATCTGCAGTACATTCTGTTCCTTGCTTGCTCTGCAGTGCATTAAGTAAATCCTCCAGCCCTGCGACTGCAGTTGAGTGGCTGGTGGTCATGAACCGAACCTTCAGGTAAGTGCAGTTTGGCCCCAACTCTTATCGATTTAGGAAAAAATGCATTCGTTTCACTATTATAATTTGAACTTGGGTGGATAAAGGCCACTTGTAGACGTGCCTCAGTGCTCAGATAACACATAAGATAGCACTGATTAGCTCCATCTATTTCGAAATTGTTCCCCGGGAGTTCCACTCGACTGATTTGTGTTCTGCCTGTTCATATCGCAGGACGTCACCCGGGGAATTAATATGTAATTGTGCAGTACTGTTGCCAAGCTGGGATATATCATGGCAAACGGTTAAGGATGCTAGAGACTCCTCAAGTACAACCTTCTCTGCATTACAGTCAATAACTAATCAATGGCTAAATAGATCCATCTGTCAAGTACAGAAAGGCTGACTTATTGAGGGTTTGATGGAACGTTATCTCCAGAGGTGGTACACAGGTACAGTATGCCTCCAATTCCCCCTGCCTTTTGTTTAGTTCATATCTAATGGCATGCACTTGTTGAGGAGGGATACACTAACACTTATCATTTTAGAGGGGGGGAATTATGATACAATTCTCCACACTGCTGTGATCATACTCTGTTTCTGTAGCTGCAGTATAGCATGCATATCCCTTTTCTCTGCTGTGCTCTGCCATGCAGGAATAATGCATACGTTTTATCTTATTGTTGTCAACTGTGATGTTGTTATGAGCTGTAAAGCTTTCATCTAAAAATGAGATATTCACACTCATTTACATCTCAAGCTGTCAAATTTCAGGTCAGAATTCTCCTCGCGCAGCATGGAGTCAGAATGGAACTATAAAGAAAGATGCACAATCAAACATAAGTTCCATGTCTGTCTGCATTGTGTTTATCACGCATTATCACACGGCTGTTGCTAGTGCAAAGATGGAAGTTGAAAGAGAGAGAGAGAGAGAGAGAGAGAGAGAGCACTGCAGTAAGGTTTCACTTCAGCTGCAGCACAAGTAAACAATGGTCTCATTTCAGTGTTCCTGGGTAAAATTGTCAATTATTTTGATGCACAACTTCCCTGCAATGCCGTGAGAAAGATATTAATCAGAAAGGTTTCCTACCTGACAAAACAGTGGAGGAATACAATTCATAATATGAGACACTTAAGTAGCGGGTCATACAGATCATGTGGAAGATTGTTGGCTTCCCGAACAATAAACACTATCAGCTGCATCCTCTAATTGGATCGTGACCAGGCTTTCAAGAATATCAGGCAGCCACTTTAGCCAGAAAGAGAGCCCATTCATCCAGACAGAAAAGTCCTCTCTAATTATATTAAACAACGTCAAAATCACCAACATTGCAGCTGTAGAGAAAGCTTGAATTATCCTCTTTCAATCTGTACATTTTTTGTTTAATAAAAATCCACCGTAGACATTTTATGAGCTACTTCCTGACATTTCTTATCAGAGTATGGAAGCGCTCGTTATCAGTAAAGCAACCTCCTGCTGCCTCCTGCATTATGTGCACATTCAAAACAGGTGGTACACATGGGCCTTTGAGTGATAGTCAACGAGCACTTCCAAACTCCAGCACTTCAAAAAAAATCATCTGCAAGGAATTTCTTGACAGGAAGTAGCTCATAAAATTTCTACGGTGGATTTTTTACAGTTTACAGATTGAAAGAGGATAATTCAAGCTTTCCCTACAGCTGCAATGTTGGTGATTTTGACGTTGTTTAATATAATTAGAGAGGACTTTTCTGTTTGGATGAATGGGTTGTCTATGGGTGTCACCTAGGTCCTAGGTACCACCTACCAAGATGGCAGCCGTGTGAATAAGGAGAATTGGCCTTCATTCCAAGGATACATATCTCTGCCGTAGTTGCGGTTGTGTGTCAGCTCCAGCTCCCACCGGCAGTGATGGTAACATGACACCGAGGTAGACGTGTTTATTTTAGCCCCCTTTCCCACAGTGATGCTTTGAGAGCGCTTCTCCTGATTTGAGGGGAAGATAGTCTCGCATGGCCAGAAAACTATTCCACAATCTCCGAATGCTATAGAGTCTGGAACTACACCTCACCGAAATCCGACTAAGGAAGCTGCCATTTTCGTTCACGAAAATATATTTTAAAATATAATTATTTTGTATTTCCTTATTTGCTAAGCAACAAGCTATATATGCGACTGTAAAGACTTTTCGTCTTTACAGTCGCACAAATGTATCCTAATATAAATGGGGAAGTGGGGAGGAGGCTCCATGCACATTTGGTAATTGCGAGAGGCAACAGTCTGGCAACACGAAACTAAGGGGAAGAGGAAATTAGATCAAATTAGGACTCTAAATGTGAATACTCTCTTTTGCCCCTAATAATAGTTATGTGCAAACCCGAAAAACAATTTACAAGCACAATGTGCCAGTATACGAACAAACTGTAATCTTTTCAATTCAAATTAGAAGAGAATTTGTTCGAAGTGATTCAAACTTTCTTGTAATCAGAAACCTCTATTATAACTCACCCCACCCACCCACAGCCCCATTCCTTTTCATAATCACAAGCACTCCCAATTCCCAAACAATTATTGTCATCGGTTGATAGCTGTAATTGCGTATTGCCTCTGGACAGCACTCACCCGAGAGAGAAAGATAGAGAGAAACAGAGAGTGTGTGGTGTGGTGTGCATGTGTGCGTGTGTGTGTGTGTGTGTGTGTGTGTGTGTGTGTGTGTGTGTGTGTGTGTGTGTGTGTGTGTGTGTGACAGAGCGCTATACTTGCAGGCACTTCACAAATGCTCTTATTTTTCGCAGTCTACGGAAGGCACTCAAAGAACGTCACGATTGATAAGATGACAGACATCCTTTTATTCGTAATGGTGCATATATAGCTCCTCTAGCAAGTTCTATGCCCTCGTGATTTGGCACATTTGTGACATCAAATCTGACACACCATGGGGGGGAAAAACAGAAAGGCATAGTGGCGGTGGGAAATCAGTCAATCAACTTTTTTCCCCTTTCTTTTTTTTCACATTTTTTTCGCATATTATGCACTCACCTTTTGGTGGAAAAGGGTTATAGCTTAAAGGGATTGTGACATAAAAAAAGATCCTGAACTTTTAACATTCAGTAGACTTTCTGTCGTCTAGGATTTTCAAACAAGTGCTCTGGTTGTCCTGTGGAGTGTGATGTAAGATTCGTTTAGTTTTGACTGTTTATTGTAACTTGTGTGAAAAGGTGTCATATAATCCCATGAGGGATGGGGCCACAAGGTGGCATGACACTTACATAAATAGAATCATTCGTAAGAGTCCACAAATCCCATAATATATGACTTTGACTTTACAATTTGCCAGCAGATGTCACTTGAGGCCCGTTTGCCTGTTTTCATTGCAGCTCAAAAGGCTCCAGAACACACAGAGAAAACTCCAGACCACAGAAAGAAAACCCACTGAATGTTCAAATTTCAGGTTGCATGGGTGTAATTGAGGTCATAAAACATAAAAGAAAAATTAAGAAAAATTAAAAAAAAAAGAAAAAGAAAATGAATGTCATGAAACCTTTAAATCTGCGTAGAAGCATATTGTGTCCAACTGAGTGGTAGCTGGCTGATGGGGAAATGGCTGGGCATGCATGAACCCTGGTTATGGAAGGGGGGGATGGGTGGGGACCATGCAGGGCTGACACTCTCCCTATAGTTGGAGCTGGATATGGTCCCTGGTTTGGCTATATACAGTACATTCTATAGTGAGCTGGAATTAAATTGACAGTCATATAGAAGCCAGACATTCCAGTCTTTCTATAGTGATTGAATAGCTGTTCACAAAATAGGAAAAACAGTCACCACGCTGGGGAGTCTGACATTCTGGCCCGAAACGAAACGCACTGGCGCCCATCAGCGCATGTCGATGTTTCACTGAGATTTTCTGCCCAAGGTAAATGACTCTACAAGGGCTGCATCTTCAGTCAACCAATGAATACACTTGACCTAACCGCCGTCTCCTGAAATCAGCCGGATATGAGACATGTTCACAACACCAACAGACATTGTAAAATAAAGACTTTCTTTTCTGGTGGTGCTCAACAACACGCCTCAGTCCTTGGTCAATAATCCGAAGAATAAAAGTAAATGAAAACATAATTTTAAACTGCAATATCGCCCCACATTTTGTTACAAGAAAAAGGGTCAAAGACATTTGTCTTCAAAGTGTTTTCTGTTTCTCTCAGCCTCGGTTTGTTGATTTCTTTCAATCAACACCTCGCTGGGTGCAAGTGTGTGCGTTGATTTGTTCCTCCTTAATCACCGCACATTAGCATATTAACAAATCAACTGGCACGAAGGAGTGCATCTCTGTGTCTGTGGCAAAACATTGGGTGTAATACCATGTACTGTACTGTATGTGTGACTTGTTTCACACCCCCCAATGTTCTCCTGCTGGGTGTCTTGGATTGCTATCGTTCCCTGCAGAAAGCTACTTACATAAGAGCGCTGCCAACACCAGCCCACGTCTGACTCCATATCCCTCCATATTTGATGATATCATCTCTTAATGGCTTATGGCTTTTTGGACAATGTTTTTCTTCTCATCTTGTGGGCCGTGGACTGAGTCAGTCAGATACGTATATGCGAGTGAGCATGGTGTCATGCATCTGTGATCGTACCTTTAAGTGTGGGGAAGTAAGAGTCAAGTTTGTAATAAAGGATAATATATAAAGGATGAATGTTTGCAATACTTTGTTGTTGACTTATAATACTCATAGTTTGCATGTGCGTGCATGCGACGGTGCGTGCGTGTGTGTGTTAAAGATAATTTGCAACGACCAGAGTAAAGAAACGTCAATTTAGTTATTTTGTGACGTACAGATATGGATACGTTTTTTCTTATACAGCCCTCAGCTGTCCACACAGTGAGTGACTCAATGTGCATATAAAATAAATAAACACAACTGACTCATCTCCACAGTAGCATTGTTTACAGTTGCCTATATGAAAATGCCGTATATGTTCCCAGGGGTTTAACAATGTAAACTTTATAGTTGGCCAGAGTCTATACAATGACGGCGGAGGAAACCATACAAGGCACCAACCTGCTCATCGGTAACAATTAGGGATTCAGAGTCTTGCTTCGACTCTGACTCTGGGGGAAGTCACTTTGAACCTCGCGGTTCCCATCCAGCTGATCTACCGGCCACTCTACCGACTATCGACTAATTAGGGACGCTAGGGATCAAGTGGTTAAATGAAATTGCAAACAATTTCTGTTTCAACTTTGTTCGGCACGTTCGGCACGTTCGATCGTGATTCGACTAGTAACAACAGCGAGTTTACCAGTCTCCTGCATGCAAAAGCTGCCTTCATTAACATCTCATAACCCGGCCCTATAAGCACAGAGAGCAAGCAATGGAAAGACTGCAGGATGAAGAAGGAGAGCTGACTCGATAGAGCAGGCCAGCAGAGCCGTATACCTCTGCTTTGCTCGTTTGCTTAATGATCAAAGCAGAAAATGCAGTTTTTATTCCAGGAATCATAATGTCATCTCCTGTGCGCAAGTTATCGTTATGAAGAATTATGCTGCGGGTTAGAGGGAAAGGAAGGTCGGGAGAGAGAGAGAGGCAGAGAAGGCTGAAAGAAACAGAATCTGACTGACCATCTACAGTACATGACGTCAGTTCATGGTTTTGGGGCATTGATTTATAGAAACCTCTCTCTGACCTGTGCAGAATGTTAGACCAATTTGTCCCAAACCTCAGGCATATCTCAAAGCTATTCATTCAATATTTTGAGTGCGTATCTAAACTGTACAGTGCTGCCAGCATGTTATACAGTATAGCAAAACATCGTGCTGCCTACTGATATATTTGATGAATGGGCTAACAAGAGCTGTTTAATCATAATATATGTTTATGTAGATTATTTTACAGTGTGATGTGCTCACAGATTTTCAAGATCTGGTCATTTTTTTATCTAACGGAGGGCTGGCATTAAGTAATAAAACGGAGGGCTGGCATTAATTATAAAATAAAATAAAGAAAGAAAATATTACGGGGTTGTGTTATGTTGCTAAACAAGAACATGCACATAGACACACGCAGGTGCACATGCACGCGCACACGCCCACGCCCACGCCCACGCCCACGCCCACACACACACACACACACACACACACACACACACACACACACACACACACACACACACACACACACACACACACACACACACACACACACACACACACACACACACACACACACACACACACACACACACACACACAGGGGGGTTGATCGCTACAGTATTTGACACCCATTCAACAGTAGAGTAGATTGAGACTCTGCAGGGTCCCCCTCCCCAGTCTCTAGCCAGTGCGTTGAGTTAATTCCAAACTCATTAATAAAGGAAATGCAACAATAGAAATCACGAAAGGTTTGGGTGACACGGGGGGTGGGGGGGTTGGCTTTTCAAAGTTGTCTGTCAGTCATTTGCTAAGATAAAGGCTTCTTTAAGTTTGCCTAAGGGAGAGAAGCCCTCGGCTGCAATTCAATTACCATATTTGCTAAAGTTTAACAAAAGATACATAAGTATGCAGTGTCATGACTAGGGAGGATTGGCTTTCTGAATAGAAAATGTCTTTCCACAAAAGACAGAGGAGGGAGTTGAACTCCCTCCTCATGACATATTCATCGAAAGTTTAAATTCTTCTATCTCTCTTCTGACCCATGGATGAATATGCAGAGAAGCACAACGATGTAGATGAATGTGAATGAATCTCTTGTGTACAGGGAGAAAATCGAGAAAATGCTCAGCAGCAATGCTACAGACGCTTAAATCCCATTTATACATTTCACGTATACATTTTTTTGTTTGGCTTTCAAAAATGTATTCAATTAGCATACGTTCGAATGTCAATTTGACGATTATACGAATTAAAAATAGAACCCTCAAAAGACAAATCCTAAACACTATAAAACATTTGATGGAAGGAATAAATAAAATATCTCAAGAGTGGCATGCTAGTGTTTATTTTGGCACACTGAAGCCGCAAATGTCTACAGCATTTGACAAGGTGTTCACAATTGTGCTGTAGGCACAAGGTGTTAGTGAGGCAAATTTGAATATTGATTGAGGCCATGTAATCCACCTCGGCACCTATTGATATGTCAATCATCCTGGTAAATCTGGTAAAGCCCGTCAGTCTTGGGAGCCGAGCAACCGTCCAAGGACACTGCTCCTTTCTGTCGTGATTTAATTGCTGTTGGCACGACGCTCCGTGACTCATGGTAATGAGTTAATGAAGTCATCGAGATTTCACGAGCAGCCAGGGGCTATACGGACTTCCTGTTGAGAACGGTGCGCCAATTTGAGGAAACAACATCTTTATTAACGTTCCGGGATCGTGCTGTTATAGCCGCATATAGACCGACTTGATGAGAGCCACGCCAATCAGCGTGGATAAATCAAATAACAGGAGGTGCAGGGTGCTGTTTGCATCTATGATCAACTGAGTATGCTGTTCCATCCATAAACATCGGAACAGATTACCGTAACCTAAACAAAGTACTGTACAATGCTGCCGTGTTACTTGCAGAGAAACAAAGACGGCATACTATCTCTGGGCAGAATATTCCAGCACAGTGAAAGACAGAATTGCCAAACAGGGAACTATTTGTGAAATAGTTCCCTGTGGTTTATGGCTAACTAGAAGAAGTGCCCCTCAGGGCACAGGTCTCCACCAGGATTGATATTTGGATAAAAGGACTAATGTAAAAAAATAGTGTTGCACATAAATGGGCCTCCTGGTGGCACTCTTAAAAGGCAGAATTGAAAAATGAAAATCATGCCATCTTTGGAAGCCAATCTTAGCCACAGGATGGAATATGGGAAATGGTGAGATCTGTGTTGATCACAATCATGACTATGGAGATAGTGTATATGGAATTGCATGATGTATGGATAAAATGTGCACGAGTAATCTACAGAAATGTGTTTTTGCCAAAATCGGCATCATGGTGGCGCTAGAAAAGGCCGTTGGATTTGGGGCAGAGGTTCGTCGTTGGCATCCAGGGAGTGTGTGTGCACAAGTTTGGCATGGATGGGGCCAATGGTGCCAGAGATTAGCTGGTAACGGATGGACGGACGGACATACACACGGACGGAAGGACGGAGTGCAAAACATACTCTCTCCCCATGCCTTCGGCCTGGTGTAGACAACAAACCACCTGGATAGTTGCTATAGTCCTAGATACAGTCGATACAGTTTGACGTAGTTTGACAGGACAAATAAGTGGCAAACACAGAAAAACAACACTAAGTCCGCTAAACACATTTACCCTCGGGTTCAATTCCCATCTGGGATGCTGTGGGGGCTGGGGGCGTGTTCTCTCCTCCGAGTCATATCAGCGCCCCCATACTCACGGTGTGGTTGGCGAAAGGGCCTTTCTGTGTGGACTGTGGAGTTTGCATGTTCTGATTGTTCTCCCTGTATCCCCTAGGGAAGGTACCCTCACAAAAAAACATGCAGTAATGTAATCCTAGTCACTAATTTGCCTCCTCATGGCCAGCCTGATGGAGGGGAAAGGAACTGGTTGGAATAGCCTGTTCCTTCCACGTGCTATACGGCCTCCCGGGGGGAACTCCCTGTCAGGTGGAGTGCTCACTCCGTTCAGCTCATGTCATGAACTCCGGATCAGCCTGCTCACTCCGTTCAGCTCAGTTCAGGGCTCTCCCCAGGTTGGATTACAGCTTTTTAGCTTTTTTAGATAAATAAAACCCCTATGATGCCTATTCTGAAGTCTGGACAAGGCCATGTACTGTAGATCACCTATTTTCGGCTAAGAGATTCGGTGTCCTCATCCCGGTCAACGAATGATATAGCGTTAAAATGAAAATGCTATTACAATACAATCTGATGAACATTATACTGTTTGGTTTCTTTTTTTATTTGACTATTCTTTAATATTTACTATTGGTACTATTTGCTTATTTTTGCTGTCTTGTTGTGTTTTTGTCTTTATTTTTCTGTTTGTCTTGTTGTGACCTTGGTGGTGGGGGGTTGAGGAAATAACGGGTCAGATGTTTATCGTCTGTTGCACTCAATGCTAATTGATCAACAACATTGATTTAATCCAGTTACCTCCAGTAATAATAATAATAATAATAATAAAACTTTATTTGTATAGCACCTTTCATGACATGAAATGCAGCTCAAAGTGCTTTACAGAACAATGGAGAATAAAAGAAAAGCGAGGCAACGACAAAAAACAAGCAGTAATGCAATACAGTGAGGACATGAATAACAAAAAAAATAAAAGATAAATTATGGTAATACGAATGGAAGGGTTGCTGCTGTAATGTGCACAAGGTTTATTAAACCATTCCAGTATCTGTACATGATCTTCTAACTATACTTAATCACTCTTAAGCTGTGTAACCCTAATCATACATGTGTTTGCACAGTGCTTTTGTCCTTGTGACATGTCTGTATGCCTATAGCATACGATTGTATGTAGGCTGAATGCTTATAGTGTAAATTGAACTCTAATATAAAGAGTTTACAAATGGAAGCAAATCCATTTGCACACTTTGTGGAGTTAATTTAAACTCTAGAAGGATTTTGACTGTGCCGTCACCACGTTGCTAGAGGATAGCTTTTAGTATCAAAACAGAGGACTACTAAATTACAACAGTTAACGCCTGCAGTTGTACGACCTCTGCATATTGATGAGATTTAATTATGAAGCATTTTAAATCAATAACATTTTCTCACAAGCAATTAAAGCCAGCCCTGACATAGGTCACACACAATAATAATCTTTTTGTCCAACTTTCCCAAAGCTGTGGCTTACTCCTCGACAGGAACATTAAACGAGGACTTTGTGGAAATGTATTCATGTGTTATTTTTTAATTTCATGTCAGGTAATTGGTTGAAGCATCTGCCAGCCAATCAATATGCATTGGGAAGTGAGAGAGACCGGGTTAAGCTGAGTCGCAGTCAGAGACTAGCGAGGTATGTTTGAGAGAGCCTTCTCCGGATCTAATTAAGTAATAACCCATGCTGAGAGAAACACAGAATGAGCGGAGAGGAAAATCTATGGAATTCATTTCCACAGACCCGGGTGCCAATTTGTTTTAAAAAATGACTAATATGACATTCTGTAAACGCACAAGATCATAAATCACCCTCGTATTTTCTATGGAGGACAAAAATAACGTTTTTCGGGGTCATTTTGCTTTACCGAAACTGCCGTGTCTGAGACTGAGCCGAGTTGATGTTGTATAGTGTGTCACTACTGTGGATTAAATTGATCTACCGTCCGTGTCTACTTGTAACCTTTTGAGCACCTGTTGAGACTGAGGACACACAAATGCCACAGGCAACCGAGAAAAGTGTTTTAGAGAATCGAGGAATGAAAGCGGGTGTCTGGGGGGGGGGGGGGGGGGAGGAAAGGAAATGTACCATAAAAGCCTGCCTGCCTGCCGGCTGCAAGGGGCCTGGGAGAAACAACTCCTGTGGATGAGATGGAACGTCTCCCCCTTAACCGAAAAGTCCAACTGTGTGAAAGCAAAACATTGGCACTGCACAAGCTGTGTGACATAAACAACTCCAAATAATGTGTAAATGATACCGCCAAATCACTCGCAATCCCTCCTTGAGTCCTATTAATGAAAGGTCTTTAAAGGATTGGTCGGTGAAGAAAAAGCCCATTAGGGATTATAGGGAAAGACGGAAAATGTAAAGGGAATTGAAAAGGAAAATGATTTCTGTATACTGTAACTTATCTGTCCATATGAAGAGTGATGCATTGTGACTACAGTATGTATATAACCATCTTGCCATCACAGAAATCACAACACATAGGTGTCAGTAGATGAAATACGTTGTTTATGGGTACCTTTAATTATTACATTTTGCTGAGCAACACTCCCGAGCCAACATGCTCCTTTTCTACTTGACAAGGTGTCATATTTTACGCCGGGCATGCAAGCAGTCAAATGAGAGGGAGGCAGGTTGATAGATAGGGGGTCTGGAGAGATGATGCATTTCCCCTGCGATTGCTTTCATAGCCATTACTCACTCAGTCGGTGTGATTAGTAGCTAGGCCAGCGGCTGACATCGCTGTTTGGGCCTCTGTGAGGGAGCAGTCCCTTTGGAGGGCCACACCTGCCACCGCCACAACGCCAAACTGTTTTGTTGCAGAGTGCATTGGTGCGGTTTGGCCTTTAGGATGGCTGTCGGTTAGTTGGTCTGCCTGCCTGCCTGCCTGTCTGCCTGCCTGCCTCTTCCTTAACCCATTAAGACCTGAGGCCGATTCTACAAATGTCTTCTAATCTAAAACCGTTTACCGAACAATCACACCCGTGTGAAGTGAGGTGCGCTCTTGTGATCATACATCATCATACATCATCTCATTCTCAACCAATCACAATTTGCATCCTCACTTTGTCTTCAATGTTTGCGTTTATACACTTTTGTCTTCAATATTTGTGTTTACACAATGTTTGTGTTTGCACAAACGCTCAAAGCTGGGCATAGGAGGGGCTAGCGCCACTCACAAACCTATGTTACTATATCAGTGCACGGTGTTCAACACATTTCCATATCAAGGACAAAATCAACGCTGACCTGTGGTTTTTATAGCCTGGTTTCCAGCCCCATTCCCTGCGTTCCATGATTTGATTTGATCTTATCAATGGGAATTAAATGTTTGTACGTATTTAATGTTTGTATTTTGAAGAGCCAAAAATCCACGACCGGATGTTATGTTGTCTAACTAGTGTGTGTTGTCGCATATCACTTCTGGTCTCCCGATCGGGGCAGAGACAGCATCATCGCGACCACCACAGCGTTGGTTATGGGCCGTGGAATAAACCTTGGTTTGACCAGAAATGCCATCTGGGACAAGGAATTGGAGATAAATGTGATTGAAGGAAACAGATAGAATGGTGCGGGTGCGCTCCAGTCTTGTTGACATCATCAGCTAGCAACCCAATGCTAATGTGAGTATCTTATCGACTCGATCGATCAAAAGCATTATAAAAGTAGGCTATGTAGACCTATGCTAATGGTGGGGGGCCAGATTAATTAAAATGACGCGGATTCACGCCAAAGGCGGGGAATGGGTTTTAAGGATTCCCATTAGCTGGTGCCATAGAAACCAGCTAGTCTTCCTGAGGTCCACATACATGATTTGTTTTGTCACGTCGCTACTCAGTCTGGCCAGCCTCCTGTTTGACTCGTATTTCATAACATCACCTAGTCGTTACGTATAGCCACGTTGTTGCTGATACTTAATCAGCCATGCAGCGCCAGTCTATCTATGCTTTTCTCAACATTGGAAAAAAGTAGCGTCAGTTCGAGACTCGAGAGTTAAACCTAGGGTAGAAAAAGTAAACACTAGTTTGATTCAGTAGTCCACTATGTCAGATTCAGTAGTAGGCCTACAAAAAAACTGCCAGCTGTGTGGGGTGAGCTTATAGGGTAATGATAATGATAACGATAATGTTGCAGGGTAACAGCAGTAGGCACATTGATACGTCAAACTGGTGTTTTTGTCCTAACCCGCACCACAGCCTCGGGTCGATTCTCAGTTTTGCCATGTCTCGCATGTCTCGAGTAGCGAGTAGTGTGAAAATAAAAACGAATCATGGAACGCAGCGAATCAAGCTGGAAACAAGGCTTTTATTAGCCTCGGAAACCCAGATGTTTTATGAAGAAAGGAAGGCTTACGTAGACAAAAGTCTAGTTTTCTTCTGAACATCATTACACTACCCACCTGTCATGCAGAGGTGTTTTTGAACTAAACACATTTGTCCTGACTGTGACCGGTCTCAACATATGAAGCAACAATGGCAGAGTGTTTGCTGTACAACAGCTACACTCTCTCACAGCAACCAGTTTAATACTCCATTAAACAAACATTAAGCAAGGACATTTTGTTACTGTCCATAATAAACAGCAGCACATTAAGCAATAATGTATGCAGACTTATTTCAATTAATTTGTGACATGCATTTTGCGTGATTCACAAACAAGGCTGCTTACAATATTCACCTGCTTAGTGTGCCTTTTGTAGTACCATCATTTCTGTAGTACATTTACTCAAGAACTTTATTATTATTATAAGTAGTAGTAGTAGTAGTAGTTCGGTACTTTTACTTTACTGGAGTATTTATACTATCTGCAATAGTTTTACTTCTACTCACAACTCATAGACAAATTTTGTTTAACTCCACTACAATTATTTGAAAACTCTAGTTATTGTAGATTATTATTACAAAACATGTGCCACTTCAGCCCTATTTCAACTGATCTACAAGCCCATATTTTGATGCCAATACTTTTGTACTTTTACTCAGTACATTTGGATTACCGGAATTTTACTTGTAGCAGTTTCTGCATTGTAGTATTGGCACTTTTACTTAAGTAAAAACTGGTGGTATAATGTATAAGATGTCCTACTGGTGAATTAAATGGCAAATGGGCAAATGGCAATGTATATAAACAACATTATCGGTAATGAGCATATACCAGGTGTGTGATTATGTGATTATGTGTGTGTTTTGTTTTGTTCACTGGTGATGAATTTGGCCACCACATGCTTATCTGCCCTAGTCAAACTGCACAGTTCAAATTAAATTAAAACACATTATGAGTACATTAGTTATGCCATATTAAATTATTAGAGTGGAATGTCACTTGAAAGAACAGTTATATAAGACCTGTTTTTCAACAAATTGTTCCCAATCCCCTCAAAACGCATGGCAAGTCGAGCTGAAGGATTTCACTTAAAAAAATACCCACTTCATCAATTAGTATTCTTAAAATAGCCTGGAACTCAAGAGTGCTGCCTAAGGTGACTGGAAAGGAAAGGATTGATAGCTGGCTCTGCCATAACACCCTCAAAAATAGAACGTATAGCCATGGTTGGTCCCTTTGCCTGAGTGGCTCAGCCAAAACAACCGTCTTTGGGGGATTTTGAAATGACTTAGAGTTAATCACCGTCGATTTCTATTATATGTCATAACAACACACATTGTGGATTCTGATATAAAGTTGTCAGGCCATTAATTATAAGTTAGATAGTGTGGCCATCAACACTGTGCGACAGTTAAGCCAACAGGGTTCTTTGAAAATTGTTCTAGCTAAAAAAGCGAATGAAGTAGCTAACAGGCTTGAAGTCAATGAGCCGCCAACGCTACAGATATTATCCCCCTAGAAACACTTTCCATTTTTGACTATATTTCCCAGGGGGCATTGTGGCAGCTGCATGGTTGATTCCTCACGGTTTAATTTAATACCTTCATGCTTCCATAGACTGCTGTATCTGCCAGAAACCACAATATGGATAAATAAAAAAGCTTGCCCTCAAAATGAAACCTTGTATGGAGTTTTGTTCCTTCAGACAAGACAAAACAACCACGGTCCATGAGACAGGTGGAAAACGATAAACGTCCTTGAGCAGGAATGGGAAATTGAGCTTTAATGTTTCATTTCTCAAACAAATGTGATTATTGCGAGTTATGAATGCTTAAGCTGCAGGGCCAGGGAACAAAACATTTCTCATTACAGACAATTACTAATAGATATAGCTTGTGTGCACAATTCTAGCTAGTTTGAGGTGATAAATAATGTATAAATAAATCTGCCATTGCCCAAGCTCTCAGTATCAAATGAAAAGAGCTGTGAGTAAATCTTCTAATCTTAAAATATTCCCTGATGCAGATTTGGAGAAATCATAAAGTATATAGCGGGCTGATCAGACACCATGTGACTTCACTCGCCTATGGTAGTGGTTCCAGATGTCAGTGAAATGACAATTTAAGACTTTTAAGACCTTTTGAATAGCGCAAAAGAAAGGAAGGAATTAAGGAAGAAAATAAATAAGGCCATTACTGCATCAAAAGTAATCAACACACTATAAGAAATAGTCAAATAAAGAGACAGAAGTTGTGAGAAGAGGGTCAATCTGTCTGCGTGTCTGAGTGTCTTATAGTGTCTACAGAATTACCTCCACTAATGTAGTTTCATCATGTTTTATTCTTTAAAAAAGAAATCACACTCGTGTGAAGTGAGCGGTGCCTTTCATCACAATGATGACGTCTGATGATGTCAACGACATGATGTCATGATTTTTTCCGTGCTCAAACCGACATTCCAGACAGACAGACAGACAGACAGACAGACAGACGTTGACCGAAGCTGAGTCGATTGTGTAGCAGGCAGCCATGTTCACATCTAGCATGAGGCCATGAGGGTCATGTAGCTGACCTGCAGCCGACTGCGGTTTACAGTATCATTGACATCACTCACCAGTGCTAA
This sequence comes from Protomyctophum parallelum, assembly GCF_964188405.1. NCBI lineage: Eukaryota > Metazoa > Chordata > Actinopteri > Myctophiformes > Myctophidae > Protomyctophum > Protomyctophum parallelum. The sequence goes on along the minus strand of NC_139719.1, from coordinate 20,949,102 downwards.
CATTATGACACTGCTGTCATCCGACAGGAGCAACAGAGAGTCGGCTCACTGTTTTAAATACAAGACCATAAGCAGCGTGGATGACAGTATCTAAGTACCTATCTAAGACAATATAATAGAGAAAATATTGGATCTACAAGCTCAGCTCACATTTTGAACGTTTATGAGGGGCGCTAGCCCATCCCATATGTCCAGCTTTGAGGGTGCGTGTAAACACAAACATTGTCCCAACACAAACATTGAATGCCATTGACAATGAATGGCCAGTTTTGAGTATGTGTCCCAACGCAAACATGAAATGCCATTGGAAATGAATGGCCAAGTTTTGAGTGTTTGTGTGAACACAAACATCGTAAAACACAAACATCGAAGACAAAAGTGAGGACGCACAATTGTGATTGACCGGAATGAGATGACGTATGATGATAAGACTTCACACGGGTGTGATTTTTCAAATTCTTCATGCCTATAATATAATGGCATACCTAAAACAGGGAATTCAGGTTGGCCTATATTCGATTCATTTATTTCCACTTCGTACTCTGAAAAGAACTGACTCTTGTGTTGCAGTGTGTGACCATCACACCCAGACTTCAGATATACCGATATGAATTGTTTTTTTTCTTACACTAGCACCTCTGGTGCTCTGTCTGCTGACTGGCTTCGAGGGTCACTGCCCTCGGCCATGTGAGTGAACTCTCTCCACAGATCGGCGCTCAGACACGCACTTCTCGACTGCCAGCCGCAGCTCATAGAAAACCCTGCCTGGGTTACGGGCCTTGTGTGCCAGCAGATGACCATCCATCACTGTCCGTGTTTAACAATGTATAACACAAAACAAGAAAACATGGGTACTGGTACAGTACACATACGCACGCACATGCATGCATGCACACTCCCACGCACGCACACACGCACATGCACAAACACGCGTGCACACGGGCAGTCGGGCACCCATTCTCATATGTAAGCATACACCGGCACGCTCGCATCTTGTCAACAAACAAATCACAATAGCTCCGTCCGTCCGCACACTGTCCATGACATTTCTGTCCCCGGTGTATCAGATATTGTATAGCATAGCCGCTCTGTCTGAGCCCTTGTCTATGGCATTCCTGGGGGACGTGTGGTGTGTGTGTGTGTGTGTGTGTGTGTGTGTGTGTGTGTGTGTGTGTGTGTGTGTGTGGGGGGGGGGGGGCTTAGCACAAAATGAAACCGGCCAATAAACAATGTCTCCGGAAGAGAAGAGGGGGGGGGAAAGAGCATCAACATTCCGAATAGCTTCTATTTCACACCAGCATATGAATGCTTCAAACCCGCCATATGCACCTTAAGGGATTCTCCCTTGAGCTATCTCTCTGACTTTCTACTCCTCCTCGGGGCCCCCCCCCCTCTCTCTCTCTCTCTCCCTCTCTCTCTCTCTCTCTCTCTCTCTCTCCCTCTCTCTCTGCTGTCATCCTAGGCGTGCTTGCCGTGCATACTCCCTTGGCTCCTGTCACCAACTGTCTGTGTATGTCTCAGTTGAGTCCCCCATCTCCCCGTGGCTCCAGCTCACTCCGCAGTGCAGCGGGCCAATTGCAATGTAATTAAGACACGGAAAATCCTTCACTTGGGCCAGGAGGAGGATTACTGTTAGACGACGTGGAGCTGCATGATGTGCGGACGGAGCTGAACTGTTAATTTGTCTGGTGTGGTGGTGCACTATGTATGGTCTTAACCCGTTAAGACCATATAGACCTACAAAATGTCTTCTAAATCCAACCCTAGAACCTTAGAACCCTAGAGAAAAAATATATATATCTGTACATATTACACTGAAATCCTCCCCATGGACCGTGACGGAGGGGGCGCCACCGTCTCTACCGAATTTAAGCCACGTGGGAGACACCACCGAGCTCGCTAAAGCGCGCGAGTTGCCGTGTCGAGCGTTGCGAAGTTCGGTAGAGCCGACTCAGCCCCGTCCGAGTTGTGACCAATAGCACAGAATCCTGAATAATATCAAACCCCAACACGGTGAAATAGCACGGATTGGCAATTCCATACATACAATACCTCCGTCACGGTCAAAACAGTAGTGTAATAGGATTTTGGGGTTTTCTAGGCGTGCATGTGCGGAATTTCCAATCCGTGCTATTTCACCGTGTTCGGGTGAGATCGGGTTGTCGAGGGAAAAAAACTGTTTCTTGCGAAAGTTATGTTGCTATATCAGTGGTAGTCAAAATTGCTCATGTCAATGAAATTATAGGTATTTGGCCGCTGAGCCCCATCTGTAAATGTTTTGTACCAAGGAAGCAAAGATTTGAGTAAAAAATGTGACACAAGATGCACAAAGTGACTTGCTATGAGCTTGTATATCTGCTATTTCTTTGAATGGCCAATGTATAAAATAGTTATTTTTGCCGCAAATGGGTATAAGCTAACATACTGTATACTGTGACTACAGTATATGTTGAGGTGAAGGAAATGCCAGCACTCATTATATGAAAACGTGTTTCGGCCTGTATGGCCTTCCTCAGCGTTGTCTAACAACGCTGAGGAAGGCCATACAGGCCAAAACGCGTACTGTACTCTTTCGTTCTCAGAGGTAAATAAAATCATGTAAGAGGACATATATTGAATGCTGGCATTTTCTTCACCTCAACTTATATCTTGGAGCCTTGCACCTAGAAGGATTTTGTTTGAACCTGGAGTGCTGCGGGTTGTCTGCTACGGCAGTACTTTTCATTACAGCATACAGTATGTCCTATGGCCGTGAATCACATGATGCACATTTTTGGGGGGAAAAGAAAAATGGAGAATTACATTAAAGTATATCACCTCTGCCTCAAGTTTGAGGCATTTCATATTACTCTCCATGAGCATGAATGTGATTCTCTCTCTATACTGTTGTTTCGCCTCAGAAAAGAAAAGTACGGATTCATAATACAGTACAATATCCACCCCCTTTCGCAGGAGAACAAACTGCAGACTATAATGTACTGGCGGCCACACAATAAAGTCTGTTTATGACCATTATTGTAATAATGTCGACGCAATATACCAAACATTCCGTTTGGTAACTACAATTCCATTTGTAACACTGACCTGTTCCGGCTTGATTCATACTGAAGCAGAGTGAATGACCACCCCCACCCCCCACCCCACACACCGCGTTTCTACATCCGTATAATATCCCCCTCCATGACTCAATGGGAGGTTAACAGGCTGCCTGTGTATGTCTACGCGAGAACCCCTCCCCTCCTTGGATGGCACGCGCACACACACACACACACACACACACACACACACACACACACACACACACACACACACACACACCCCTTCCGAGCCCTAATGGCCCCTAGGGAAACTTCATTATTTATCGCTATTGAAGGGGACCTTTCAATTATAATACCTCATGCCCCTATGTCTATTACCCCGACGGTCCCGGGGTTGGAGATTGAATACCTGTAGCCTCCCTCAGCGATAATTCAAGTGCCGTTGTGATGTGAAAAGTTCACGGGATCTGTGCCGTCGTGCCGGGCAACAATGCAGAGGCAATTTGCTGATCTACTCCAGCTGGTGGAGTCAATATTAAGGCCTTCGAATGCCACAGCACACTAATGTGCGGTGGGGGAACGGATGGATAAGAAATGTACAACAAGGGCTTGTGTTTTTCTCCTTAACCCACTTTGGGCGGGAACCCCTTTTGGTACAAGCTTGTAGCTCTGCTATTTTTAAAAAATCGTGAAAATGTGTCGCAAATCTCTGAATATATATTCTTTCAGAGCGAGTTTTAACTCAAATCTTTGCTTCTGGGGTGGGTCCCTCCCTGGAACAACATATTTTCAGATGGGGGTCGGCGGCCAATTACATATACTTTTTGGGGTCCTTGACATGAAATATTGAGCACCACTGATATAGAAACATAGGTATTTCAGAAAATTTTCATGATTTGGAAGACATTTCTTTGTCAATTTCAATGTCAGGCCTAAATGAGTTAAACAAACAGCTTAGCACGTTGCGGTATTTCAGCCGGGCGAGGGTGCGTGCTGCCACATTCCCCCCAATATGTTTGTTTTGAACATTATGCGTGAATGCAAATTGGAGACCATCGAGTTACTGATCTTTCTCACTTCCGAGTCGTAAAGGAACTGCAGAGCGCTTTTCCAGATAGGCAGGGGAATTTGGCATGCTGTACTTGTACTTGCTGGCTGTATATACATTGGTGAGATCATGCAGATGTATATTTAATGGTTGGCTTGCTTTGGGCAGACCTCAATGATTGCACTAATTCCCTGACATTGCACGTGTATAATGTTTCTCGTAAACAATTTATCATCTGTGAATGCAAAATTAGTGGATCGTTAAGGTGCTCAGCAAAACAATCGCCCTGTGTAAATTATAATGATTAATAATTATCACAACACACAGAGTCATTTGTCTGACTTTGCAGAACTGTTTACCGCCACTCCGCCAGGGCTGGTGAACAGGCTTTACGGTGGTTTTTGGACTGCCTTCATTTTAGGATAATGAAGTCAGACCTTCCCTGTCGTACAGATGACCACACGTGTGTAAGGGATTTATCATTTGAGATAAAGTGTAACGCCGAATTCAGTGGCGCAAAACCATGGTGCTAGCCATGATGCTAAGCATAGCGGTAAAAAAAAGCGATAATTCGGCGTGTCCGAGGTTATGAGTGTGCCATGTGTGAGTGTGCCATGTGTGCCTGCTTATTGTGGTAAACAAGTGCATTTTGAAATTAAAAGATCACACCCGTGTGAAGTGAGAGGGGCGCTAATATATTAAAGTCTAACTCATGTTGATTAGGTGATGTAATGGTGATGTAAAACAAACGGTGCCAACAAAAAAATGCAATTCTCTTTATTACTTGCGCAAGCAGAGCACGCAAGTAATAGTTTTCGTCCAGTGCTTCGATGCGTATGCCGCCGTTTGATGTGTATGCACCGTGCCAGCGTATGACTACTTGTGCTTGATATGGCAGCGGTGTCAGATTACATACATGTATACATAGGGGCATTACCTTTAATCCTCCTGACACTAAAACATATCGTCATTACGTCCTTTAATCCACATCTTTGTTACGTCATCATTGAGAGCTAGTTATACCTGGTATACCCTGACCCTGTGTGAAACAAGCAAGTAGGCACTCGACAGAGTGCAGTTCTAGTTGTTAATGGCATTTAATGTTTGTGTTAGGGACAAGATGACGTACATTTTCCCTTCATTGTCAATGGCGTTTTTAAAACAAACTGAACTAAAAACAAACATTACACCTGTACATAGGAGGGGTTAGCACCCCTCAAAAATGTAAACTATAGCAGCCGTAGATGTGACAATATCAAGCAACTATACATCAGCTAAAATAAATAGATTGCGTATTTATATGCTGCCAAATGAGCTGAACGAGCTGTCTGTATATACTTCTCCCTCGGCTCCCACTGCCAGCCTGCTGTCTGGGGAGCCTCTCCATGACCAGCGGGAGAGCCACTGTGCTCACTCACAGACAGACAGGCAGGGAAATGACACTAGTGACGTTTCTAGGGGCGATATAGCCCCTCCGATTCATGGCTTTTGAAGATAATGTCATACCAGGCAGCCAAGTCTATGGGATTTTTAATGTTTGTTGAGAGCACTTGTGTGACTTAAACCGTTTGCCAACCAAGTCTATGGAGGTATATAGCTCAGTGGTGGAGAGGTACAGCTCAGTGGTGGAGAGGTATATACAGTAGCTCAGTGGTGGAGAGGTATATAGCTCAGTGGTGGAGAGGTATACAATTTACAATTTACAATTTAGGCATTTAGCAGACGCTCTTAATCCAGAGCGACTTACATTTAGGCAAGAACAAAAGCATGGGAATACATCACATAAAAGCATTTATCATGAAACATGCGTAAGATAAGAAGGTAACAGTGGAATATCTATATGATGAAACTATACATACACTATACATAATAAACTATACATATTCACTACTATGCTATACATATGTACTATGGCGTGCTATGACTATATACAATACAATTATAGTGCTGTCTACATAACATGCTATAAGTCTGTGTCAAATGCTATCTAAGCCAACAGAAATGCTATGTAAGGGGTTAGGGTAAGTGCTATGGGCCATGATGGAGTCTGAAAAGGTGGGTTTTCAGGCTACGGCGGAAGATTGGGAGTGATGCTGCAGTTCTGACTGCAATGGGAAGTGCATTCCACAGTTTTGGAGCCAGAAGGGAGAAGAGTTTGGGACGTGTGGAGCGTTGTCCCGGCGTTTTTAGTGAGGGTACTTCCAGTTTCCCTGCGTTGGCTGATCTGAGTGCGCGGGAGGGTTTGTAGGGTTCAATCATACTTGTAAGATATGGGGGAGCCATACCTTTGGTTGCTTTGAATGCCAGCATCAGAGTTTTGTATTCTGTGCGGGCAGCGACCGGGAGCCAGTGGAGGGAGCGGAGCAGGGGGGAGACATGTGAGAATTTTGGCTGGTTGAAGACCAAGCGAGCTGCTCGAGTAGCTCAGTGGTGGAGAGGTATATAGCTCAGTGGTGGAGAGGTACAGCTCAGTGGTGGAGAGGTATATAGCTCAGTGGTGGAGAGGTACAGCTCAGTGGTGGAGAGGTATATAGCTCAGTGGTGGAGAGGTACAGCTCAGTGGTGGAGAGGTACAGCTCAGTGGTGGAGAGGTACAGCTCAGTGGTGGAGAGGTACAGCTCAGTGGTGGAGAGGTACAGCTCAGTGGTGGAGAAGTACAACTCAGTGGTGGAGAGGTACAGCTCAGTGGTGGAGAGGTATATAGCTCAGTGGTGGAGAGGTATAGCTCAGTGGTGGAGAGGTATATAGCTCAGTGGTGGAGAGGTACAGCTCAGTGGTGGAGAGGTACAGCTCAGTGGTGGAGAGGTATAGCTCAGTGGTGGAGAGGTACAGCTCAGTGGTGGAGAGGTACAGCTCAGTGGTGGAGAGGTATATAGCTCAGTGGTGGAGAGGTACAGCTCAGTGGTGGAGAGGTATAGCTCAGTGGTGGAGAGGTACAGCTCAGTGGTGGAGAGGTATAGCTCAGTGGTGGAGAGGTACAGCTCAGTGGTGGAGAGGTACAGCTCAGTGGTGGAGAGGTACAGCTCAGTGGTGGAGAGGTACAGCTCAGTGGTGGAGAGGTACAGCTCAGTGGTGGAGAGGTACAGCTCAGTGGTGGAGAGGTACAGCTCAGTGGTGGAGAAGTACAACTCAGTGGTGGAGAGGTACAGCTCAGTGGTGGAGAGGTATATAGCTCAGTGGTGGAGAGGTATAGCTCAGTGGTGGAGAGGTATATAGCTCAGTGGTGGAGAGGTATAGCTCAGTGGTGGAGAGGTATAGCTCAGTGGTGGAGAGGTACAGCTCAGTGGTGGAGAGGTACAGCTCAGTGGTGGAGAGGTATAGCTCAGTGGTGGAGAGGTACAGCTCAGTGGTGGAGAGGTACAGCTCAGTGGTGGAGAGGTACAGCTCAGTGGTGGAGAGGTACAGCTCAGTGGTGGAGAGGTACAGCTCAGTGGTGGAGAGGTACAGCTCAGTGGTGGAGAAGTACAACTCAGTGGTGGAGAGGTACAGCTCAGTGGTGGAGAGGTATATAGCTCAGTGGTGGAGAGGTACAGCTCAGTGGTGGAGAGGTATATAGCTCAGTGGTGGAGAGGTACAGCTCAGTGGTGGAGAGGTATATAGCTCAGTGGTGGAGAGGTATAGCTCAGTGGTGGAGAGGTACAGCTCAGTGGTGGAGAGGTATAGCTCAGTGGTGGAGAGGTATAGCTCAGTGGTGGAGAGGTACAGCTCAGTGGTGGAGAGGTATAGCTCAGTGGTGGAGAGGTATAGCTCAGTGGTGGAGAGGTACAGCTCAGTGGTGGAGAGGTATATCTCAGTGGTGGAGAGGTATATAGCTCAGTGGTGGAGAGGTACAGCTCAGTGGTGGAGAGGTATATAGCTCAGTGGTGGAGAGGTATATCTCAGTGGTGGAGAGGTATATAGCTCAGTGGTGGAGAGGTACAGCTCAGTGGTGGAGAGGTACAGCTCAGTGGTGGAGAGGTATAGCTCAGTGGTGGAGAGGTATATAGCTCAGTGGTGGAGAGGTACAGCTCAGTGCTGTCAAAATGTCAATGACACAAGCAAACTCCAGACAAGCACAAACATACGGCTTCACAAGAACTGTGGTTCTCAAACTTGAAGCTGTAGTGTACAATACTGTATGTGTGGTGTGGGGCGTAAAGGTCCCCACACACTGAGCACGTTCTTCTGACTTCTAGCAGCGTTTCTCCATCGGTTTTCCAAAAAACGCGCCCAGTGTGCAACCACCTTAAGGCTGTGTGTATATACAAATTAGAGATGTCCCGATACTGTATCGGTATCGGGAAAAGTATCGGATCGGCCCTCATTTGTCATACCGGGTCATATCCGTATCTGTGAATATGCCAGTCTAACCACCGATCCGGCACAGGGGTAAGGGGTTGACACTATGGCAGGTAAATATAATGTTGGGGCATGTGGAGTTTACTTTCAAGCTAGATAGCTATAAACACAACATGAGATCACGACACTGGTATCGGTATTCGGTATCGGCTAACACAGAAATTGAGGTATCGGGATCGGATCGGAAGCGAAAATCGGGACATCCCTAATACGAATCCATGGAGCAGTGCCCTGGCCAGGTGTAGCTAATCAGTGGTACGGCGTAAAGCTGCGCTAAATGGTACAGCGCTGTAATGGCGTGCACATAAGGAACATCACATGTACATCCACATTTTTCATATCAGTAAATAACAAATTAGGCCATGTCTTATTCATTAAAATAACATGTACTATATTTGTCCAATTTTATCTTTTCACAAGATTGTCACGTGATTTCATCCAGCCATGCAGATTTCTATGTCTTTATAAGAAGACACTTGGCATCAGATGTGGAGATGTTGCCAACAGCAGGGAGCCCAACCTGTAGAAATAAAGAGCTTTGATTGTGTCTGAGTTTAAAAGCAGCTTTAGATCAAAATGCCGTCTGCACTCTGCATATAGAGTTAAAACGCAAAACCTCGAGATAATAGGTTGTCGCTTCTGAGTGAACTGAAGAACATCCAATTACAGTAACAGGGTTGCAAGTACAGTACAGTACCAGTGCAGTGTTGCCTCAAATCAATGCCAATTTTAGCTTTTTCTCAGGAAAAGGTGCTATAGCAGTAATAAGGTAAAGTTAATATACTGCTGTCAAATGTCAAGGAATTATTTACTGTAGTTATATAAAGAAAGAAGATCACACCATTGTCATTCACCATTGTCTTTGTTATAGTCGTGGTGTTTACTTGCCATCAACTTGGTTCATAATGATTTGTAAAAAAGAATAGGCTACTATATCTTAGTTATGGTTATAGTTATGGTGCTTGGTGTGATTCTGAGAAAATAAGTAAAGGTGATGCGCTGATTAGAGTGACCCCCTCAATCAAGGCTGAAACAAACATTAAACTAAATTGCTAGGGGTGTTCAAGAGCTATCTGATATTAAATACAGTACCATTTGGAAACCACTTTCTTCAACTATATTTAGATTTTGTCATATGACTCAAGTGCATGATTTGTAGATGGATTATTTGAAATGTTATGTGTGGGGAAGAGGGGGCCAACTACATTTTGACTGCGTTTAACGCAGTTCAGTGAAGACAGCCACTGAGCCACCGTGGCTTTCTTTACAGACGTTTGGCTAAAAGCCAGATTTTAGAAAAGCACCCGTCCTGTCCTGCAGTAGTTTGACCTATGAGCAGTGGGGGAAATTTGTATACTTCGGCAATTCGAAAATAGCCAGTCAAAAAGCTGACAACCACTATATGGCGAGGGCATTTACAATGCGAGGGCAATGTAAATCTGCCATTCTTTGAAAACAAAAAGGGACAAAATGGGGTTCCCGCCCAGAATGGGTTAAGCTCCCAGTAGTTTTATTTAGGAATCAGGAATCAACGTTTCGACCCCTCCGGGTCTTCATCAGGAATGAGTATACAACAAAGTAGGCGTGTTTTATATACAACAAGCTGTCTTTGCAATTAAGGTAATCAGAGTAGTCAAATTACCCCCCCCCCCCCCCCATCTACTGACATAAGCTAACATACTCTTATGGAAATGACAAAAACGGTGGAGCTTGTACAAAAATGAATTTCACCCACTGTGATGTGACAATAAAGTTGATTCTAATCCAGTGAGCATATTGCGTAATTGATACTTTTATTTAAGTAACAAATTGAAAACTTTGTACTTCTTCAACACTGCTTATGAGGCAATCAAAATGCTCGACATTAACTTATCGTGGGACGTGGGACAACTTAAAGGAGAATTCCATGCTAGAATGCTTTCTTATCTTTCTTACCTTTCTTTGTAGTTGTTACGTCCCCATCAAAGAGGTCCAGGTGTTTTTTGTGCAAAAACTCCTTATTGGCTATTTTCCCTACCATAAGCCCTCAATGAATTGCATTGCATTGAATGGGAATTGAATGGGGCTATGGGGTGTTATGCTAATTCGCTTATTTCCATCGAAAGAAGTAGTAAAGTGTGCCGCTTGGGATAATATTTACATTATGAAGAGAGGATATATACAAAGAAATTATAATTTTGAGCGATGGAAATAAGTGAATTAGCACAACACCCCATTCAATTCCCATTCAATTCAATGCAATTCATTTAGGGCTTATGGTAGGGGAAATAGCCAATAAGGAGCTTTTTCACAAAATAACACCTGGACCTCTTTGGTGGGGACATAACGACTACAAAGAAAGGTAAGAAAGCCTTTTAGTATGGAATTCTCCTTTAAGGGATAAAAATGCTTTGCAGTCCCACATCAAGTGGTTCTCAAACAGTGGTCCGGGGACCACCAATGGTCCTTGAATGGATCCCAGGAGGTCCCCAGCCAAAAGTCTGCGTGCGTCAGTGTTGCGTTTGTTTATTGAGGAAGCTGATATTAGACGATGCATCAAGGAATCAACATACAGTAGATATAGCTATACCTTAGCCTCAGGATCAATGGCCTGATAGACTCACCACGCACACAAGCTGTCATTTGGCTGAAAATAATGAACCAATTCACACACAAACAACCAAATGTGCCTCGCTTTTTGCCTCGTTGCCCTTTCAAATTTGTATCTGTTGGAAATAGATTTGGAGATGGATGCCAACCTGAAGCTGATACATTTTTAATTTGATCCTTTCCCAGTGCATCATTATTTGCACAATACCAACAGCGGTGGGAAGCTCGTGTGCGTGGAATGGCAAGTCGGCTTCAAATACTGCACGGAATACAAAATGTCCAGTGCACAACAAAAGGCAATCATTCCGTTTATGTTCCCACACAATGGCTCCTGGATAATGGGCCTATATCAGGTGGGGGTGGCTGGAGAAAAACGGACCGACTTTATCTGCCTTTCCCCCAGTCTTCCTCTCTGCCTCTTCGCTATGAATAATAGATTGCAGATGAGAGCCGGAGTTTGCCTCGCAGGGAGGCAGGTATATAGTGCTGCTGCTTGAGGTCGACGTTGCACAGCCAAGATCACTCTCTTACTCTTGTGTCTTGTATCTAAAGCACTCGAAGAAGGTATTCCGCAGATGTCCTTTGAATTCATTAGTTTAACCATTTCTAATTGCCTTTTTATCAGGGCCTCAGCGGGTAACTTTGTGAAGGACAAAAGCTGTTCAATATTCAGAGGTATCCTCTTCAGTATGATAAACAGCTTGGTCCAGCTATATTTAACGCATGGCGGTGCTATGCACGCTAAATATTTTCGGTTGCCCAAGCTGTGGAGCTTTCTGTGCAGCTGTGCACTCGCTGCACTGAACATCCAAGTATACACGCACAGCCAGTCTGTGTTCATTTAATCGCAAAGAGTGTAAAAAATTGACCCAAACGTGATAAATGTTTACAATTAACAATGAGAATGCAACGGTATTAGAACCAGACTGTCTACAGTTGTGTGGGACTGCCAGTTTGTCAGAAAATTTAATTACAGTATACCATCTGTTCAATATTCCAAGGTTAACCTCATTCCATGTCTGGCTGGGATGTACCCTTTTTGTATTTTTCTGATGCAATCGTAATAAGGCTAAAAGGGCACCTTTAGTAGGGAAGGATGAGAGAAAATATCTGTCAGTTTCAAAGGCTAACCACTGTCCTTTCAAGCAGCGGATTAACAGTGCTCAGATCGCTGCCCATGTTTCTAATGAGCAGTCACTGCTCATGTTCACTCATGGAAAAAATCAATTAAAAACCAAACATCAGATTCAATTCCCATATCTTACGTTCTTTTTTTTTTTTTAATATTTTTTATCCCGCGATTTTTTAACCCATTTTTCACCCCTGTGTCAATTATCTAATCCTAATGTGATCCTGGGCTCTATACACCCTCCGCTAGCCTGCGGGGAGAGCAACGGACTTGAACTCATGCTTCCTTCATGCATGAGTGTCCAAGTTGCTCCTCCAAGTTTCCCTGGTTGGACGTAGCGCGTGGATTAGGAACACGTTATTCCAACCAGTTCCTTTCCCCTCCATCAGGCGCCCCGGCTGGCCAGCGGTAGGCAGTTTAGTGACCAGGATTACTGCATGTATTTTTGTGAGGGTACCTACCCTGGGGGACACGGGAAGAACATGCAAACTCCACACAGAAAGCCCCCCCCCCCCCCCCCAGAAAAAAGAACCCAAGTGAGGCAAAAAAACTAACTTGAAATTGAAAGACTGGGACCCAGAACCCAATTGGTTTCTGTGGTTATGAACAGATCGCGATGTCCGGAGGTCATTTCTGATTATCCGGTGATCGCGATTGGAACATTGGCGGGTTTTTTTGTAAGGATGGACCTCACTTTAGCTGGCTAGCATTGGTGCAATAGAGCACCGAAGTCTGACGTCACTTTCAGTAGAGGGCGTCAGTCCCCAGGTTCATGTATTTGTTTAGTTGCATTGAAATCCCCATTGAGGCGATTTGAGATCGCCTCATATAACAACTGTGTTTGAAAAATAAACATGTCACCCCGGCCGCTTCACTCATATGGATATGAAGAATCAACTGACTGAGAGAAAACGCTAATGTTACTGCTGCTGAAATAGTTAGATTTTCGCTAGAAGCAGACTGTATCATACATGAGTGACTGACTGTTGCAAACGATACAGAGACACCTTCCCGACAATAACGCAGAGACAGCTTGTTTATTTTTGGACCACAACGCTTATAGTAGACGATATTAAGATCACCCCATGTTATTATTAGAAATTACTTCCGCGAACCAGGGGAATCGTCGGGATAATCGATTTACGTCAGGACTTCGGTGCTCTATTGCTTTAGCTTCCAAGATGGCATAGAAAAACCGGACGTGCGTCATAGTGGAATTGCTTCATAGTTCTCATGCACGTGACACCCAAGCGCCACCACTTTCGTCCACCAGGTGGCACTCATTGTGTTAATGTCGGAGGCAAAACCTGTAGCGGTACACACCATCACCGCCGCAGAGGTCTGGGTTCGATTCCAGGCTGGCTGAGCTATAGGCTTGGCCGGGCGCTGCATTTGTGTTCACCGGTGTGGGTGGAAGCTTAAGTTGACTGTCAGGACAAACGGCTGCATGAGTGATGGAGGTGGCATGTGGAAAGTCCAAACCCTCCCCAGGCCAACAGTAGGAGGGTTTGGCAGGCAGTGACAGAGAGTGCAGTACACATGGAGGAGTTGGCGAGGAATAAATTGGGCAAAAAAAAAAAAGCGAGAGAGAGAAAAAGGAGCTGAATTGAATTGAATGAACATTATTTATTTTTGAGACTCTAAAGAATACCGCTGTTCCTTTTGTAGATGGGTTCGGGGCCGTAATACATATTACGCTTTCATTAAAGATATGTAAGACTCCTGAGCTTTGCTAAATAGACTCTTAAGCTGCCATGTAGAAAAGATGTGAGGTCTCCAGCAGCATGGCAGCCAGATTCATCAACCGCAAAGTCCCCTCTCTCCGCCTTATTTGTGCACGGGACCACCTTGCTCGGAGATGATGAATAACAAAATCCAAAGCAAGGGAAATTACCATGAAAAACCCCTTGCAATTCAACCGGTGCATAAAATATCTGCACTTACTTTAATGAGTGGCGATAAAAAGTTGCCACGCGGTGCGGTGGGCAACGTCGTGATTGATGTTGCACATTAAGAGTGTGCAACCGTGCCCGGGCAAATATCACAGCAGAGAAAGCCTCGCGTTGTCTGGCCATTGTCCCCGGCTGCCTGCAAGTGCAAAGGCTTGTTTCCTTCCCACCATTTACCTGCCTCACTGTTACTCCAAACAGTCCTTTTCCTCCTTGCTTTCTCCTGCCTCTGAAAAATTCTGCCTGCAGTACATTTTGCATATATATACCCTCTCTCTCTCTCTCTCTCTCTCTCTCTCTCTCTCTCAGATAAAAGCCAGGCTCTCTCTCTCTCTCTCTCTCAGATAAAAGCCAGGCTCTCTCTCTCTCTCTCTCTCTCTCTCAGATAAAAGCCAGGCTCTCTCTCTCTCTCTCCCCTCCAGCGTGCCTTTCCTGCCAGACAAATAGCTCCCCTTCTTTTCAAAGTGGCCACAACAGAAGGACAGTGATAAGAGAGCTGTCTCCCTAGCTGTCACTTCCTCCCTCACGTCACTGTAATTGACTGCAGTGTAACTGGAAGTTCCCGCAGCGACACCCAGGGAGTGCCGCCCATGAAAGACGTCGTGCAGGACAGGTTGTTATTCACTGACCTTTTGCATAATACTATAGCATGCTGCCGGTGTTTTGACGGGTAATGTGACGGAGCGCTTTGTCCTGCGTTAATCTTTCGGCGGCCCCATATATATACAGTACGTAAACTCACAAACGTCCACTGTTACATCTCCCAGGATGACTCATCTAAATTGCTCCCTTGTTTAAAGTGAATTTCTTTCCCCGCATGCAGCGCTCATCTCCTCTTTCCACCCGTCTCTTCATGTCACCTCAATTCCTCTTCCCTTTCCTCTGCTCTCGTCTCTCCTCTTGCCTGCTTCTGCAGGAGTGAAGGATAAAGATAAAGAATGTCGCACCTGATGTAGCCACTTAATGCTTACCACACACACACACACACACACACACACACACACACACACACACACACACACACACACACACACACACACACACACACACACACACACACACACACACAGTGGATGTTTTTTTGCAATTAACAAGGTGTTGTTTCTCGCCATTAGAAAAGAAGAAAACGTCTTCTCAGCTCTAATTGCGCCGTGTCTTGCATATATATTCAGACGAGGACGACCCCGGCGAGGGACGGTGTGATGCCCGTTCATGGTTCCCTCGTTGCGTTGCGAGACCTCCGGACGGATCATCTGCATATAGTTGCTAATGAGTGCTGCGGCCCCCGGAGCCGCTCGGCTCTCTCTCTCTCTCTCAAGGACCTTATTAACAACTTCCCGATTGGTGATTCTAAGGAGCGATTCTTGGCTGGAGCAGGTCAGCCATGCCACCTCACCTCCCCTGGCCTGAACCACAGCACAGACATTTCAATGGGCTAGCTGGGTAAACCCCAATAGGATGGCACTGTCAATCTGAAATCAAATTGCCATGCTGGCTTGGCTGCATGGGGGCCACCCCAGTGGCCCCACCAAGTAAGAGCGCATACAGTACCACATAAATAAGGCCATATACTGTAGTGTAGGCCTTCACGCAGCTGGCCTGGGTTTGAATTCGACCCGAGGCACTATGCTGCATTGTCATTGTCATTCCCTGCACCTGTCCTCTCACTGTCACCATCAATAAAAATAAATGTAGAAATACAGAGGGGGAAAAGAAAAAGAAAAAGTGCATGCCGGCTGCAATAAGAAAAAGAAAAAAGCAGAAATGCTGAGGGAAAAAAAGAAAATGTACACATGCCGGCTGCCATAAAAATAAAGCAGAAATGCTGAGGGGGGAAAAAATTGAAAATGTATACATGCATGCCGGCTGTCAATCAACGTCCTTAGTTTGGGGGCGGAACTTTTTAATCAATCAAGGTGAGCAAGAGGTGTAATCTTCACATTACAGCTGTGTGCTTTTTCCTTTCATATACCCCGGGAAGCATAAATATGTGTGACACGTCTCAAAGACTCTGAAATGATGTGACAATGATTTACAAGCGCAAGTGTTTTTGCTGTTGACACTGAGTGCATAAAAATGACAGACAGCGTAGCCCCTATATGACGACAGGACAATTAATACAAGTCTGAGATTCATCTCCATTTGCATGTGTTGTGTTTGCAGATGCGTCGCGTCAAACGGAAAGATTGCCAAACAATTGCCAAACTAAAAGAGACAGAATATTTCTCAGAGTCTCTCTCTCTCTTTCATCTGCATCTTGTGATATGTCTGTGAGGAAGTTTTTATACAGTACAATTACTGTAGGACTGTGACACTTTTAAACCATTTTGGGCGGGAACCCCTTTTGGTGTTAGCATTATGTCATGCTTTAGCTATTGAAAAATAGCAGATCTACAAGCTCATAGCGCGCCACCAAGTGGCGCGCTACGAGCTTGTAGGTCTGCTATTTTTTTAAACTGTCAGGATTTAAGACATTTTTAGAATCTGATCTCAGGTCAAAATGAGTTAAAGAACCACCATTCGGCATTCTTATGTGCGTTAGAATCTGATCTCAGGTCAGCATGGGTTAAACGGAACGCGGTGTGCATGCACAGCCCAGATGAGACGTGCACCCACGCAGCAGATCAGCGTGTCCTCATTAGCTGAACTCAAAAAGGCTGCAGTGACAGGAAAATCATCTTTACCGATTCCTAATTTTTGGACGACATGGACAAAAGACTAGTAAAAAAAAGGCTGCACATTGATCCAGACAGATGGGAACGAGTCGAGCAGCAGTATACGGCACGCACCAAATGAAAAGATACGTCCGTAGGCACCAGTAAATGATTTTCAGCCTGTCAAGGAGAACTGTATTAAGTGCTTTTTCTACAGAATTGGTGCAAAACGGCAACGCCATGGGGTTAGGACACCAACGGCATGAAGGGAGGAGTTAAACATTTAAGATTGTTTTTGCAAGCGTCTGCTCAATACACTCATTCGGGACAGTGTATTAGCACTTTATATTTAGGGAGACAACTGTGGCATCACACCGATTTCTTACCCATTATACCTTCTTTACGACTCACTTTTACAGATGAAAAGGGTTTGCAAAAAAGAATCACCGCACCAAATAACTATTCCCACCTTCCTAATTAGAATGAAAGAAAACACGCAAACAAACAGACCAAACCCAGGATTCTGAACAAAGCGATATCTCTCTCATCTATTATTACCTTCTCACAACTCACTTACAGAGAGACTGAACTCTTTACACGAAACAGGGTTTGAAAAATAAAGACCACACCGACCAACTATTCCCACGTTCCCTCACCGAATTAGACAAAACATGAACCTAGCGGGCTCTGAACAAAGCCAGATCAGACAGGGAACAGATGTCCACCTGCCCTCATCAGTCCACACACGCTTGGGGTGTATGTGTGTGTGTGTGTGTGTGTGTGTGTGTGTGTGTGTGTGTGTGTGTGTGTGGTGGGGTGGAGGTTGGGGTTCACATAACTTCTTAATGGTTACATGAGCAACTGGCGGCCTGGGGGGGCCCCCACCTTCACTTAAAGGACCACTTCACCACTTTTCAACCTATCTTCATATAATAGGTCCTCACTAATAATCATGATAAAATGGCACGATTTATTTTCTACACAGTCTGTGTCTCATAGGAGGGCATGTGGGCAGTTTAGAAACCGTCTTCCAGTGACATCATCATTAGGCAGATTCTTTTTTTTACAAAAAAGTTTAGATTTTCATTATCGTGAGAACGATGGCTTCCATTTTCGCATTGCAACTTTTCAGGACTAGAAAGCCTGCCGTTTCTATTAGCTTGTATTCCCCATCGATGATGTCACTGGAAGACGGTTTCTGAAGTGGTCCTTTAACACGGCAAACATGACCGCTTTAATTACTTCAGTAGTGGCTTAGTGACTATAGTAATACAATTTGATTGTCTTTTTTTTTTTTGGCCCTCTGGCATGAGTGTGGAACTATAGTGGCCCTCTCCATTTTCAAAGTTGTCCTAATGTGTTGTACTCGCATCTAGCTCCATTTCCAAGCCATATTGTGCAACATTCCTCATCGTATCCACTTAAACTCTGGCCCATATCATTCATTTAGTATATCGTCTTGGTCCCTCCTATATTTCCGTCCACACCAATTAATGTCTTTGCTGAAAGTATAAGCCATGTAGCAACGTGCGTGTGTCACAACGTTCTGCACTATGAACATTGGGCTATATTTTCCAGTTCTTTGCAAAAATGTTTGCCTATTGCGACAACTGGGATGCTAATTCTTGTGGTTAAATCTCCCCCTGATGCTGAATAATTATGTCAGGAACTTCACGGAAAGGCTGAATTTTTTCTGCAACATTAAATATTTGGGTTCAGCAGCACGGCATGTTCCTTCTACAGTACAAGGCCTACAGACTTCGCTACATCCCTAATGATGCATTCTTTGGCCATTGTGCCGTGTGTGCGTGCGTGTGTGCGCGTGTGTGTGTGTGTGTGTGTGCGTGCGTGCGTGCGTGCGTGCGTGCGTGTGTGTGCGTGCGGTCTGTGTACGTCACCTGGGGACTTTTAAATGGTCGTTTGTTTGATATTCTGCAGTGCTCTCTCTGCTGGTTGAACTCTCTTTGTGGTCGTCACGGGGGTTTGCTGTGAGCGCCGGCAGGAAGGCGTGGAGCCATCCAGCTGCTCAGCAACAACCCCGCCGACCTCACCTGTCCGGCCCAAGGGCCTCAGCGCAAGTAGCAACGCACAAACGCTCATGCGCGTACAGAAAACACACACGCACGCACACACACACGCATATAAACACTGCCATAATAATTAAAAACCACACATTCTGTCTGTATAATTAAGCCCCTTCCAACAGACGCAACGCCATGCTTTCCCAACAACAGCCTCGAGAAATAGACCAGGCCCTCTTGGAAAAAAAAAAAAATGTTTTCTCTCTTTTAGTACAGCAAAAAAAAAAAAAAAAAAACACACACACACACACACACAAAAACATGAATAAATAAAATAGAGCGATATATAGGATGCAGAAGGAAACAGCAGAGAACCATATAGCACTGAACGAACCAAGCTACAGTATGCAAACTTTATAAATATAAATGAGGCGCGCGTATGATTTACATTAAACTGCAGCGTTTGTCTGTAGAGCGCATAGCCTCTGTCTAATATACGTATGGTATACTGCAAGCTGTGCATGGACCCCGTGCTGCCCTCACATTGCCTGTTTATTAGCATATACAAACCTCTCTCCATATTTTAAACTTTCTTTTTTCTGAGCTATCAGTGTAGATTTTCGTCTTACTTTGATTTTTAATTCACGCCCTACTTGATCATACCACAGCGTCACACAAAAGCATCAAAAGCAGCAGATCTATACAAGCTGGAGTTTGTAGACGTGCACTAGCCATACAGTATATGGAGTGTGTCTTGAGTGTATAGGGTTTGACGAGGTCAGATCAACATAATATGTTGATCTGACTTGTTCTGACATTCCATATTATGGAAGCCGGCTGCACAAATAACTCTAGAGTATAAATGGACAGGTATCAGTCAAAAGGGCCACATGGAAGAGGAAGGATGGATGGATTAGGATCAACATAATTATGGAATGTCAGAACAGGTTCTGACATATATCCATATACTAATATTGATGGCATCAGGGATCATTTATGGGCTTAATTGCGACAGCGGGTCACATTTACTATGATCCCTGATTTACTATCATCCCTGATGATGTCACATGATGTTACGCGACCTGGGAACCATATGGGGGCTTCCCCATGTATGGTACACTGACTGACTGACTGATGAGAAACACACGATTCCATAGTTAACTGTGACCTTCGCTCGCAATTATCAATGAAATCATGTTTTGCCCGTCGTTTCATATAATATAGCAACTTCACCTAAACCACTTACAATTCTTTCTTTTTTTATATCTAAAATAGCACATATACAAGCTCACTGTTAGATTGTAGATTATATTTACAGTATATTTCGTCCTCTCACTATATATAGCTCCAGGCGGCCAGGCCTGATACTCTATAGCACGGCACATGAAGATAGTGAATTCACACTTCACTCCTGAGAGGCATTGGTAAATAGAGTAACTCCAAGTGGTTAAGCAGCACCTACATATGAGACTATCTCATACAGGGAGACGGCATGGCTAAATCGATCACTGAGACTTCTCTGCTCAATACTGGCCTGCAGTCACTGCACTCCACTGTTCATGCTGAGGATAACATTCAACTAAACCCCAATTTCAGACAAAGCAGTCCATTGATTTTGCTATGCAAGCCACGGTAATAATAACCACCTCTAGGCACAAGACCCACCAAATAGAGATGAGGAATCCATTAGATAAAAAAAAAAAGAAAAGCAGTGGGGGTTGGAGGCTACTTCGTGTGCACAGTGTTGTTATGTGCTTCATTTTCCGCCGTTCATTTTTATTGTAAACGTTCCGCTCTGAGAGCTCAGTCTGTCCGCTTAGATTTGTTCGTGCAGCGGAGATATCAAAGACGACTTTGGAAACACAGACTTGACCACCGCCTCACATGAAAAGGCTAAACCGAAACATACACCCATGACAGGGATTTACAAATGTTTTGTTTGTTGTTCTTTTGTACAGAGACGGGGGTGAAAAGGGAATTACAAATAACCTAGGATATTCAAGACATTTTATCTGCTTTTCCTTGCATCTATAATCTCTGGGAGATACAAAGATTTATTCATTTTCTTCCAAACATTGCGTGCATATGAATAGATTTGTGAAATGGACCCCCTCGGGGGATGAATACAAACAGCGAGGAAAGAGCAATGAGGAAATACAGCTAATTTGGTGTAAAAAAAAAAAAAAAAAAAAACAAGGCAGTGTTTCCTCCTTAGAAACGTGACAGGGAAGTAGCCTGTAGTTCCCTGCTGATGCATGCCTGAGGGTACGTCATCTATACAGAATGACTGTGTTGGCCGCACGACAAACTGAAATAATGGGAAATACAGGGCGTTTTTGCCACCTGGATGTTCGACAAAGTAAAGCTTTGCCACTTTCAACCTGGCAAAGCTTAAAAACGTTTGAAAATTGTGAAAATAGCAGTTCTATATACAAGCTTGTAGATTGGGGGCATAAGTATATAGGGCTATCCTTCAGCCAAGCTCACAACACTGTATGTTCCCAAAGGGGAAGAGATGCTGATCTGCTGTAGCCGGTGGTGCAATGCAATCTACACCCTTTGGCACCACCCCGCCGAGGCAAAGAGCCTGGTCCATCTGGAACCGGGCATAAATCTGAACTCCATATA
The DNA here is from genome assembly GCF_964188405.1 of Protomyctophum parallelum. NCBI lineage: Eukaryota > Metazoa > Chordata > Actinopteri > Myctophiformes > Myctophidae > Protomyctophum > Protomyctophum parallelum. Next base: position 20,927,708 of record NC_139719.1, on the reverse strand, counting down.
TAATCAACGGCATGTTCCTCAGCTGTTGTAATTAGAGCGATGAATATGAAATCACCGGATTTTGACAGCGCCGAGGCAGCTTGGAAATGTACGGTTCTAAATGGCCCCCAGTAGGGGCACTCCTCCTGACGTGACTGATATTGCTCTCTGTGTGTGTCGTTGCAGTTTGCCACGCCGCATGGCAACACCACTCAGCGTTAAGAGGCATTGGCTGCACATAAAAAATAAATAAAATAAAAGCAACCGGCTCCTCCGTCTTCTGCTGGAGACAGACTGAGAACAAGTGCGGTCATAGTAGACGATAGACTGTGGGGAGCGAAGCTTACAACTTGTGCTCGGATATTGATTGGGTTATATTTCGTCCCTCTCATTAGCTACGGGGCCTGGTACTATATAGTACAGCAAATGAAGGTGGTGAGTTCACTTAATTCCCCGTCCGCTCAGAGAGGCATTAGTAATAGAGTCTGATGTAGACCTATTATGGAAGACAGATGGTTTGTCCAGCTCCAGTTTGTCTCTGCACAGTCTGCAGCCGTGGAGGCATGGGGGGAGGAGGAGGAGGAGGAGGCATCACTACACTCGTTTACAACACCCCAACTAGGAGATTTACTTAGGCCAAACGTTTCCATGCCAAAGACCTCGCAAATTATAGCCATATAGCCTCATCATGGCTGCCAGACTGAGTTTGTAGATCTGCTATTTTAGCTATATTTTTATCGACATTTTAAAACCTTCTTTGGGGAATAATTGCATGCCTAAAACAGGCTGTGCCCCCCCCCCCCCCCCCCCCCCCCCCCCAGAGCCCCCACTTTGAAAACCACTGACTATTGGTCTGGAAACCAGGTGGTATCAGTATAGTTTCCACCAGGCTAATCCTCAACGAGTGACAGCTGGAGGTCCCTGTACAAAACTCCAGTGAGAGAGCAGGGCAAGAGGCCATGGCACAAAAAAAACAGACAACACGGCACGTATAGATCCTACAGACAGTTCACAGAACAGAAGTTATCTTATTTTAATTCTTTACCAGCATCTGGTTATGGTTCCCAAACCTTACTAGTGTTCTGTTTGCACTGCAAAGGGATGGATTCTGTAATAGATTTTTGGAGAGGAGCTAAACGAGGTCGAATTCATCTTCTTTGGCCAAAGAATACAAAAGCATCGCAAAGGAGAATGTTTTGGCCAAATGGATATTTGTGATAGGCTATAGGTTAAAATGTGTATCTGCCTGATATTTGTGATAGGCTATAGGTTAAAATGTGTATCTGCCTGCCAACGAGGAACATAATCGAGGGAGCAGCATAGGGGTCAGTCAAAGCTGAACTCATTGATGAGAAATTATTGATTTTGTCTTTCTAAGAAATGTACAAAAACAGAATGTATAAATATACTACTGTATGTGTCTTTTGTTTTGTTGAGTAATTGCTAGTGTCCTCATGTGTTAAACGACTCTTATGAAATTCTTATGAAAGCTCAATCCAAAGGTCTCTCTCACTTTATAGCAGTATCAGGTAGAGGAACCCGCCTTGCAAATCCCTCGAGGTGTACTGATTTGTGAAGGCAAAAATGGACGGAAATAAATCACAAGAGCGTGGCTAACATGCTTGCATACTAATATTTATATTACCCATGGGAAAACTCTATACCTACTAATGGAAGGGTGTGTGTGTGTGTGTGTGTGTGCGTGCGTGCGTGCGTGCGTGCGTGCGTGCGTGCGTGCGGGGGTCACCTTCTCTACTCTGACACCATCAGTTGCAGTAAATGTGTTTTGCATGCATTTAATTGTAAAATGCAGAGGCGGCAGGCAAGGAGGTTCATGGTTCATGGAACGGGTGGAATGAAAATGAAATGTGGAAACAGTTTGTGATTCCTCTTTCTGTTATATCTCTTATATAATTATATTACAAGTACAACATCACAGCGAAGCTGTCGCCATTCCGCGTGCCGTGGTCATTCAATGAGCCTGGGCGAAAGTGAACTATGAGTCATCAATACGGAGGGGAGGGGAGGGGAGGGGAGGTAAGGGATTGCTGGTCCTTCCGGTGTGCATGTATAGGACAGGTGATGGCTAGATAGCCATTCTATTAGATGTACAGATGTGGTGCACGAGGAGCTGCCACTGTACCTTTCTGCTGATGGCCGCGACCCAGCGTCACAAAACCAGAGGAGATGAAGTTGTGAAGGTCATGGCCGCCACTGCTGCGTACACTCTCCTTGCCATAGTGGAGACCTGTTCACGCATGCGCAAAGACAGACGCACGCACGCACACACGCACGCACGCACACACACACACACACACACACACACACATCACACACACACACACACACACACACACACACACACACACACACACACACACACACACACACACATCGCTATGAACATCTGCAACAATGGGCAATAAGAGGATTTGACATCTTAGTTTCGACATATACAGTATATATATATGAAAACCTATCATGTTCAGATTTTTGAGCCTCCATTACGCAGCTACAGTATGTGTCTGTATGTGTGTCCCTGTGTCTGAGCACCGTATGTGTGTCACATATATATACAGTACGCGTCCCTGTGTCCGAGCACGGTAACTCTGTCATTTCTCGACCCTTTCGGACGCGGGTAGGCTCGCCGGAACCGACCCCCCCCCCCCGGGGCGCATTCCTGTGGGTCTGGATGTTCCAGGGGACCCCCACACGGTAATTCTGTCATTTATCAATTTCTTCCCCCAGAAACAATCAAAGTGCAATACAGAGCATGCAGCCACAGTACACTACAATACAGTACATACATAGCACAGTACAGTAACTATAACAATAAATGTATATACTGTAGTTGCACCGCTCAGTTCACACAGGTGTGATTTTTTCCCCCTCCAGAATCATAGAAAGGCTCTCTGCGGTGTCAGCTCCTAATTGTAATGGGGACAGAGGGATATGTGAAACAACAAGCCGACAAAGGGTGGTGAACTGAAAAGCAATACGTTTCCTTCGCCCACATACCAGAGCACTTTGAACCCAATCTACATTCTGCCCACACCGCTTTCATGACTGCAGATGGAACACCTTATATTTGTTACTTTTCCATTCCATTGTAGCGGTAATTGTGTGTGTGTGTGTGTGTGTGTGTGTGTGTGTGTGTGTGTGCGTGCGTGCGTGCGTGCGTGCGTGCGTGCGTGCGTGCGTGCTTGCGTGCGTGTGCACACTATAGCATGTACCTATACATGCGTTAGGAGCCAAACACAAACACACATACATACTTTAAAGCACACACAAATACACTTGCCTAAGCAGTGAGCACACACACATGTGCGTGCACACGTGCCCACACACACGCTATTGTCTTCCTTTGTCACGTATGTCATTGGTAGGCACCGCACTCCCTATGTGACAACCCTTGAATTCTGAAAGACCCTTCAAGCTCAAAACCCTTTCCTTCAGATTGCCCCCCCCCTCCCCAACTCATTAAGACAAGCTGCAGGGGAAGGCTACGCATTATGAATTTATTGTCCTTGATGGAAGGAAAATCGTGACTTTCAATTGTTTTATGTTATATAGAATACTTACAAAAAAGGGGGGAAAAAAGAAAGAAAAAAGAAGGGGGAAAATAATCAAACGCTCTCTCTGGTCATCTGTGTCTCTGCATGACATTTGTGGGAGGAGCAGAAAAATGTGAATAATCAGATAATTACATTATGGAATGCGGAGGATGGCGCAATGCGAGGCATGGCGACAACTAGGAAGGTTATTCGGTAACAAGGTCAGTTAAGCCTTAACACAGCCAGGAGGAGGTCATTTACAGGATTTTATAGCATGATCGGATGCCGATCTGCTGTAGTGGACATGGCCTTGCACATCATCTCAATGAAGTCTCTCAGCTGTATTATGTCTATATCCGAGTGGCTGACTGCTCTCTCTGTCTCGCTATACGTGAGATAAATGCAAAGAACAAGTAAAAGATAAATGAATAAACCACTTAACCGTGAGCCCTATTCTGGCCATGTCATAATATAGGAAAACCATTGTTTTGGAACATCCTGCATATACTGTCTTTTCTTTGTCTGGGCCATAGACCCAGAAGGCGTCCCCATGCACCGGTGTTCTTATGTTGAGCTTTGGGCAATTTTAGTAGAAGAGCCGGAGGAAGACCTGAGTGTTCTAGTTGGAACATAAAAATTGTATGGAATCCTTAAAGGAGCATTCAGCGATTTGGGTGATTTGGAGAAAAAAACCTGGTCCGCCCTGGTAACAAGATGTGCACATGCACGCACTACAGTGGGGGGGGACACGCGACAGGCCAACAGTTATATGAAGTGCTTTATAAACAAATAAAAGTGTGGACTAATGTCTTCTTGTGACCTTATACTAAAAGGCTAATTAAAATGTAGGTCTGAGTCTAAAGTCACACCCTAGGTCTGTGACCTCTGTTTTGACATGTCTAGAAGTATCTCCGTTCATTACGTTTAAAAAAAGGTTATCGCACATCCAAAGATGGATGTCCTTGAGACAGGAAGTGAGATCACTCAGGGCATTGGGGTCGTCTGGTGAAACAGATAATTATGTGTAATCGGGTGTCAATTAGTATAGACCCGTGGGGGAATAAACATTGGTCAACTTAAGATTTAAAGTAGCTATAAGCACCAATATCTTTTTATTTTTGTATTCAGACAGCCATGCAGCAATGAGTAAAACGCTTACCCAAAATATGTGATTCTGTGACATATCTAGGCCTAGGGGCCGCAATCTGCATTCAAAGATTTTCCTAGAAGCTTTGTCATTGGTCGATTTGCCTGTCTACTTCCTGATTGGTTAGTCATTTCAGCAGGGTTATTTTTTTCGACCAATGACAAAGCTGTGTCACGGAGAAAATTAATTTTTTGGAGTTTTACCCATTGCTGGCTGTTTACCAAAATACAAAAAAAAAGAAAAGAAAAATTGGTCATTACATTTTTGAGATAATATAGCTTATAGCTACTTTAAGTCAGGGGTCTTCAGCAAAGGGTCTGGGACCCATAGGGGTCCTCAGAGATACTGCAGGGGGACCGTCAAATATTTCTGTCATAGGGATGAATCCAATATATGTAGTTGGGGGTCCCTGCTTCATTTCTTTCTCTCAACTAAGGCCTGAAAAGCATTGAAGACCCCTGGATTAAGTGGTTATTAACACACACGAGAACAGCACCGCACTGTTTTTTATCTATACAAAGCCTTAAAGCACAAATAACATGCATTTTAAAACCGCTTTTAATATTTAATATCATATTGTCTATGTCCCTCAAAGTTATTTCTAATGGTACAGATGTACCAAAGAGCACCTTGTTGGAGATTTCTATACTCTGACCAAACAGATGCGCTCCTTACTCTCCTTTAAATTTTCTCAATTGTTTGTGTTCCAGCTTGGATCAATGGAACGGACCTGGTATACTTATACGTAGTATCAGAAACCTTTTCTCCATCATTCATTAATCCTTCAAATCTTAGTTCCACAGGGTGCAGAATCGCTTCAGTAAAGTGTAGTGCAGACTGTGACATCCATATAGTGTTCATTTATTATTATCGTTTAACGTTTGGACTATAAAAAGCATGTTATACTTCAGGTCAGGGGGCCTATATATGAAGATGCCCGGAACACCTGAACCTCTCCCAAATCACCTTCCCCGCACACGCACACACACGCGCACACAGGGGGGGCCAAAGGTTGTGTCTCATAATAAGCAGCCATAATGAGAGGTAGCACCGGAGTCAATTAGGTGGGTCTCTTATATGCTGAGGTTTGACACAAGTTGCACTCAGGAGGAAGAACACGTTGATGCGGTCAGCATAGAATCACTGCTTTAAACGTGGGGATGGTTATTATTGTGCCAAATGGGGTTGGGGGGTAGCAAGGTCACCGTGGAGATGTCAAAGCTACACACTTTTGGAAGTCATTAGTGGGAGTTTTTTTTCTGCGATTTTGTAAAAAAAACAAGATTACAGATTTACTGAATATGATTACAAGAGTGCCTGTCGGCGAATCATTAGAGTAATTAAATCATTGTTTAATTATTCGGGGGAAAAACTCATGCGTGCTGCACGGGGTATATAAGTCATGTCAGGGAATACACGAGAGCACGCACGCAATACAAAGAACACACACACGCGCGCACGCACGCACACACACACACAATATGTGTCCAGAAGTATACGCCTGTGGTCATGTCAAAGTAGGCCAAATAGTCGTAATTGTGTTGTTATTGTCAGGGCATCTAATTGTGCCCAGCCACTGACCTTTACGCTTATAGGAGGTTGATTGTTTAAGCTCACTGGAGTAGTTATGCTCTGAAAGACGCTCGGAGCAGTTGAGGCCTTTCAAGACACAGCAGGGAATTGCCAGGAACCAACATAGCCATGCATATTCTTCTACCACTTTGTCGCGTCATTTTCGCTGATTGGGTTTCGTGTGTGTCAAGTTAAGTATGAATTGTCTCTTATTCACCGTGCGTTCATCAATCCTATTTATATTTTCTTTGGTACATGGGAGTATTTAAGAAAATGTCAGGAGGAGGAGGTGGAGAAGGAGAAGGAGAAGGAGAAGGAGAAGGAGAAGGAGAAGGAGAAGAAGAAGAAGACGACTTTTCCTGTGTGGTGTACGGTAAATAAATCAACTCCATGTGAGGAGCGCTGTGGGCCAAACGGCATTACTCATCGAAAATGGAAACCAGTTATTGTTTACTTTTACCACCGGCAAACTCTGCTAAAGGCATCTAACTCAAGGTCCTCTCCTTGTTGTGGCTGCAGGGAGCACTATGTTTACACTCCCACCTAAACGATGATCTGAGCTTGGCAACAATGCAGAGTGGATGTGAATAGAAATAGAAACAGCAGTCCTTGTGCCCATATCATATTATGCTGTCTGCACCGTTTTTCCTTTTTTTTTTCCTGCATGTTTCAAGATGCAGAGAAGAGTTTTGCAATGCACCATGGGAGAGCGCCATATACAGGGTCTGCATTCAGAGACACTCCACAGGTAAGTTTAGGATTATGCCTGAATTAAGCTGCAGAAAGGAGAAATACAGTACATTGGCAAGGAGGCTGCTATTCCTGGCCCTGCATGCAGCAAGTATAGCCGGGCAAACGGGTGGTTATTCCAACTCTTAACTCGGGTCGATGGGGAGCTTGTGGGCCCTTTGCCCAATGCACTTTATGAGGTCTCTTTACCTGATTTAAGACCATCTCAAAAAGAAGGAAAAAAAAGGTGCTCGGTATAGTGAAGTGCCATTCGCCTCAACAACGGTTTCACCCGAGAGTCTGCACTCCTCCAGAGAACTGCATACCCGCGAACTGTGCCAAATGTGCATTTGTGCGCACATGAATATGCATTTTCTATGTGAGTGAGTGGGCTCCCTCTCCGCCGCAATACCGTCGAGCCTGTCAGGGCATGGAATGGCACTCCCAATTTACACACACACATTACCCACGCTTCTCAGCTTCGCTGGCTGTCACTGCCTTTCATGTACAAACCCCGGTGGGAATTGCCAGGGTCCCTGATGAAGGGGTTGGCTTGCCTTGGATGGACCCGAGTGGTTGAACAGAGTTGAGCCAGGCCGAGTTATGTTTCTATTGCACTGACTGAGCCGTGACCGCGTGTGTGCGCGCGAGTGTGCGGGCAAATATCCAGAGTCAAGCCGAGAGAGAGAGAGAGAGACAGAGGGCCAGATAAGAGTGATGCCCGCCCTCTACTGAGGATTGAATACACACAAGGTCATGCAGAACACAGTCTCTTGCGCGCACACACACACACACACACACGTTCCCTGCACGGCTGCCCACTAAAATGAAGACTCATGGATTGTGCGGTGTGGCTGCTTGGTCCCGGATTAAGAATAGATTGATATGGTGAACAGTTGCACTCCATGGCAACGACATATATACACTGCACGCTGAACGCCACGGTAAAAAGGGTATACATGTGCTGCTGTAACCCTGCACACTGTGCACGGCCTCTCTCGGACTCAGCTCTGCCTCGATCTCTTTCACCCCCTCCAGGTGTTTCGCTGCATATATATACACACACACACACACACACACACACACACACCGGTACACCAGTTAGATCTCCAGCTTTCCCCATTTTCTCTCACCGTCTCGTCACCGTGCCCCTGTGAGACTCTTTTCTCTTTTCTTTCCCCGTTTTTTTTTTCTTTTCTTCCCCCCCCCCCCCCCCCACCCCCACAGGCCCTCTGCAGAGAGAAGAGAGGCTGCGTTAGAGATTTATACCCCCTGTCTGCACACTCTCTCTCTCCGAATGGGCCAGGGTTGAATCATGCCGTGCGGCGCATGGCAGAGAGCTGTGCATGATGCCCGCCCGGCCACGCCTGGTGGTGGTGAGTGAGCTCTGGCGGATTCATCCACTGAGCAAACCGAGAGGCCATTACACTTCCATGCTGTCAGAGACGGCTATAGGGCTGCGCGTTACCTCGCCAGCCCCATAATTATGTCCGCTATAGCGGGGGGGGGGGCCCAGCTCTCTTCCCCTCTATCTTTATCCCTCTCTTGCGCCGTACCCCCCCCCCCCCAAATCGCATGATTACTGGATGTTAACATAGGAGATTACTCTGGTGAAACAGTGTGCACAGCAGTTATGGACTGTATGCATGCATACACAGCTGTACACACACACACACACAACACAAACACAACTTGATTGACACACTGAATACTGAATATACAGGCACACACGCACTGTAGGAAAGAATACACTTAAAGTTACTTGCAGCTATAGGCTGAAGACAATCATACACATTCGCCAGAGGTTTTTTTTTTTTATGGAACGCTGCCTGCAGGCATCTTGAGAAGGCATCGGAGTGTCACACGCAGAGATCTCACTCACCGTGGTTGGACTTGGAGGCGTGAACAGGAGTGTAGTGGTTCTTGGACGACGTTCTGATGGGCGTGTTGTCTTTCGGGGAGCCATTCATGGCCGCAAAGTTCTCACAGTCGTACTGCGAGATGGGTATGGGCCCCTGCTGCCTCAGAATGTCCGCGAGGGCCCTGGGAAAACAGCAAAACGACATTTAGTCAGAAGTTGTGTTCCTCGCAGGAAAAAGGAGTGTTTCTCTGGGTATGATAAGCATCTTTGTATAAGAGCTAATGCAATCGTGTGACGACGCCTTGCTTTCTACACACGTTGATGTGCTCCAGGACGGCTTTATTTAACCAAATATTGTGTTATTGCAAAACGGGTAGGCATGGGGGGGGTCTACCTAATGGGGTTGGTCTGGGTTTATTTCCAGCGAATATGACAGTTCACTTGCGAGAGAAACAGCATTGCAGGGGTTTTATGATTATCTAGAGTAATTGGGTTGAATGCGAATGCTTTTCAGACCGCACCAGGTGCATATGGAAGTGTGATGAATCCCCCAAGGGGGGCAGAGGAGAAGTGAAGGAAAGCCAAGCATGATGAAAGAACAAAGAAAAAATGAAAAGAAAAGCAATGTTTATTATTTGCTTTTCTCGTGGCATATTGCTCCTGATGAGGAAATCAAATTATCCTGTGTTTTCTGCTGCAGGGAGGGGACACACAGTACACTTGTATGACAAATGTATCAGCAGCTTAACCTTTGCAACAATGTATATATTTCCTTGTTTGCCGCGGTTCCCTTATGCGTTTCGGCTCTGCGGCCCGTAATTGAATTTGTTCTGCAAGCGGCTGAGTTGTATGACCTTAATAATAAAAACATAAAAAAAACCCGACCTTACTGTTATCCATTACTCACCGTCTTAAGATCACTCAAGTGTTGAATTAAGCACCCAATATAAAAAGAAAAACTATTTAATCTAGAGGACATAATATGTGTGTGTCAGCGTTTGTTCACTGATGTGGCCCACAGCGGCGCGACATGTGTTGTCCAGCCATGTATGATGATGATGATAACCCTCTTATGGAGACCCAGGAAACAGCCCGGGAATCTATACACAATATCTATAGATGGTATCTTGTGTCTTTTAAGCGTTCAATTCCAGTCTCAATCTAGTGCACACACACACTCACACTCACACTCACACACACACACGCACTCACACACACACACACACACACACACACACACACACACACCTGGATGCCGCATCATCATGTGTTGAAGTGCGATGGGTGCATGGCAGAGAGAGGAGTGTACATGAGAGGATGGGGGAGTATAGAGTGTTCATTCTTAGTGTTCAATTCTTCTGACCTGAGATCAGATTCTAAAAAAGTATGTCTTCTACATCCTGACAGTTTTCTGAAAAAGCTAATGTTTCTATGTCAGTCGATTTTTCGAAAAAATAGCAGACCTACAAGCTCATAGCGCGCCACTCGGTGGCGCGCTATGAGCTTGTAGATCTGCTATTTTTCAATAGCTAAAGCATAACGTAATGCTAAGACCAAAAGGGGTTCCTGCCCAGAATGGGGCTTCATTCTGCCTGCACATGGATTTGAACTCAACCCACGTCTCCTGAACCAAAGCAACCAAAAGTCCGCCACTCGTCCCAATGCAGGGCGATCCCCGCTTGACTTGAGATATTGCACGTATGCAGTGTTGGCAAAATATTACTTTAACACTAATATACTACTTATTACTTATTACTTTAAAAAAAAGTAATAAAGTTACACTACTTATTACTCCCTGAGAAAAGTAACTAGTTACTTATTACTTTACTTATTACTTTTTTCTCTCGCCCCCAGTAATTGCATATTTAGTCCCCAAAAGTCTTACTTTGCATTTTCAACATTAGCAGTCCCCCCCTCCCCTATTCTGCAGTGTAAAACTCATGATGATGGAACCATTTGTACACATTGATTAGAAGTAGATTTCGACGTGGAATATAGCTTCTTCCGTATGCACAACTTGCAGCGGACAATAATGTTCATCTCGTCTTGATCGCGGACATACTCAAAATAATGCGAATACTTCCAAGTATTGAATGTTATAACGCTTTGTTGTGCCGGTGTTTCTGTCTCCTCCACCTCCTCCATTGTTAGTTTATTTACATCTCTTCTCTCTAACAGTGCAGTCTAACGAGTTACACACACTAGTTTAGGTTGTTGTTCCGTGTTCCAGACGGTTTAAGGCCCGCCCTTCTGCATCCGATACTTCACACATACGTACCGACGAGTGTGCATCGTTTCCGTATCCGCTCTAGAGTCTAGATCTAGAGCGGATCAGCAGTCTGCAAAGCAACTTGACTTCAACCCAGTCTACCATTATAAATAAACACTCAAACCCACAGTTCCACCAAGGCTCGTGAAAATAGTAATAATATTACTTTTGAAAAAAAGTAAATGTAATATTATTACTCAAAATGTGAAAGTAACTAGTTAAGTTACATATTACTGGAAAAAAGTAATAATATTACTGAAAGTAGTATATTACTTAAGTTACATGCCAACACTGCACGTATGTGAGTATAAGTATAAGTAATGAGTAACGCGTGTGAGCTTCAGGAATCACTTGTCCACCAGTAGACGTGCTATACCCGAGTATAGGGAGACCACTGCAGACTTACAGTATAGATACTATAGTTACATTATATGGACATATACTGTACCATACAGATTGATTAACATATATAACATCAAATAAGTTCTGACTATTATAATGTGAGGACATGCAAGTATACACTTCTGTTCAGTGTGCACATGTCTTACATTTTGGAACACTCACTGAGTACTAAAAGGGTATACATTGGTGTACACACACACACACACACACACACACACACACACACACACACACACACACACACACACACACACACACACACACACACACACACACACACACACACACACACACACACACACACACACACACACACACACACACACACACACACACACACACACACCTTAGCCTGATGTGTGTTTCATGCTCCACATGTACATCACGTGCATCTTTATACTGTGTCTGGGCTATTGCTTGTTTCCATTTCAAAGAGGGGGGCCATTTTAATCTCAATACAGCAACATCCTCCATTAACTCGGGAGAAATGGACTCTTACGGGTCCATTTTGACACCCTCGGATAAACCAAGGCTGAGGATTTAGAAGTCAGTCGTTCATGCGATATTGATTAAAAAGGCAATTAGACAGATTACGACATAAAGAGGATACAGTACAACGCATCAAACGTGACACGAGCCATCTGTCTCTCTTTATCTCTCTGACAAACACCGACCACAGACACATATCCAGGGTTAACTAAACTGTGTTAAAAGGGATCATTTTTAAGCCCTCTGTTAATGCTGCAGTCTGTATGGATGTCATGCCCTATACTGGGATTGAAACACCGGTTTCCATGCGTGGGAGACCAAACTTCCACCTTAGACCGTATCTAACAACATTTGGGGAGGGGGAGATATTGCACTCATGAACATCATGCAGGGCTACCTGTCAACCATGCAGTCAATGTGGTCCTGCAGCTATATGCTGTTAACTTCATTTGCAAGAAGTCTGTACAATTAGACAACGTAGAAGAATGTTTTGATCGTTTGCCTGTTATCTCTCCTATACACCAACCACATCAATGCACGCGGAATCGTGGACAAAATCTTATCCAACGACAACAAAATGGTCTTTGGTTTTGGGCCCGCAAGGCTAAATGTCATCAAATGGTGGTTTGACAGTTTTCTCAAAAAGCTATGTTTCTATATCAGTCGTTTTTCAAAAAATAGCAGACCTACAAGCTCGTAGCGCGCCACTCGGTGGCGCGCTACGAGCTTGTATAGATCTGCTATTTTTCAACAGCTAAAGCATAACATAATGCTAACACCAAAAGGGGTTCCCGCCCAAAATGGGTTAAACTCCCCAACGGAAGTATAGTAGGAGGTCTACCTCCAACACTGCAGATTATCTCTACCATCATGGTAGAGATCATGGTTATAAGATTTGGATTGTATTCATTGAAATAAGTTTGGGATTCTGCAGTTTCAAAATAACTGAATATTCTACTGTGCAAGCTATACATATACCCAAAAAGATCACTTTGATATTTCCCTTTGAACATTTTTCTGCAATTATTTGGGTCTCTGGAGAAGCCACACACAGAGGGACTCTGTGTCCCAGTATCTGCTGTGAATCTAATAGAATGCGAGCTGAAAGGCATTGTGGGTATCAGTTTGGCTTTAGAGATGATCATCTGTTAATTAACCCATTCTGAACGGGAACCCATTTTGGTGTTAGCATCATGTTATGCTTTAGCTATTGAAAAATAGCAGATCTACAAGCTCATAGCGCGCCACCGAGTGGCGCGCTACGAGCTTGTAGGTCTGCTATTTTTTTAAATCGAAGAACGACTGACATTTTTTTAATCTGATCTCAGGTCAGAATGGGTTAATCAGACCAGTGTGTGTCCAGTGGAAACCTCGTATGAATCTGATCTCAGGTCAGAATGGGTTAATTTCAGGCACAGCACGTTGTGGGAGACGAACCACAGCATGACATTAAGCCCCTTTGGTGGTGATGGGTTCTGCATGCGTTTAGAGTTAGACGACCTCCAATGCGTCACTGCCACTCTGGAAGGCATATCTATAGTGTATAGTGTTCCCCCCTATGTGTGAAATGGACTTCATGTCATCGTGTTGAGTCATGGCTGTCGATGGCAACATGTCGTGCAGGCCTGTGACACACATCCGCCAATACAGCGTTCTCTAGCATCCCCTGTCAATATCTGCCCAGCATGCGTTCAGGTCAAGGTTATACATGAGAAAGATGGAGCTCTTGGTGGGTTTCCGCATACTGTATATATAGCCTACTGTACATTGTGTAGGATGGACAGTTTACACAGGAAAATCCTCCATGTTAATTTAACTCTGAGACTGTCACCAAGTGGACCAGTATAAGGGTCCATTTGCACACTTTCATACTATACTTTATTGATTAATCAACTAATCAACTGAGTATTTCACTATATATGGTGCAGATATTTTTCTATTATCAAGACTTTTATAGGCAGATATTTCGAAAGGCCAGGCGCACCCGATTACTTTTTGTTGCCCATTAGGCCTATGTCGTGCACAAAACTAAAGCATATAAACAGCACACAGATACTCACCTATGAATATTCATCTCTTGAGGTGGCTCCGTGGCTTTGTCGTAGGCAACTTTGGCCGACACTCCCAGCACTATGATAAAGGCTATGATCCCACAGGTGATGTACACGGCGGTGTTCGTCTGGTCCATGCTCGGGTCGTACGTCTCGCCCGTGGGGACGGGCGACGGCGACACGGTCTTCACCCAGTCCGGCGTGTGGTAGTTCTTGCAGGCTTGCTGGTCCAGGCGGTCCTTCTTGTACTCGCAGCAGAAGCGCAGGTAGCACGTCCCGCAGCAGAAGCGGTGGTTCGTGTTGTTGCACTCGAACATCTTGTCGTACTGTCCGCTCACGTCGTAGTAGCCCAGGCAGGTGTCGTGGTTGCTGGTGGCCGGCGGCGGGACCTGCTGCGGGGTCTTCTGCGGGACGGCCGTGGGCACCGCCGCCGTGGCGTTGAGCATGGCTTCTTTGGGCTTGGGGGTCTTCTTGGGCACCTGCTTCCCCTTCTTGCCCCCCGCCGTGGCGGCGCCTAAAACGCTCAGCGGGTCCAGGTAGATGAGCAGGAGCAAAAGGTGCCTTATCCCCATGGTGCGATTAACTTGTCGACTCACTTCTGGTTGCCTATATAGGCGTGAACGTGGTGTCTTTTGGACGTGTGTGCGGGGTTCAGTCCTCCGTGGTTTTCGTAACCCCGGCGTCCCCTGCCAGCCCGGTCTCTGGTGCCTCTATCATACTCAACAATAATACAGCAGCGGGTATTGCCGACGCCATTTGTGCGGTCAAGCAGCAGCTAAATTGCGATATTTGTTCAAAAGGCGACGGCAGTGCAGGAACAACATGTTCTGTCAATGGCTCTGTGCGTTGAGTGCGAGAGCACCGTGCGCTTTCCTCTGGGCGCGGGGTGCTGGAACGGGTCTGTCGGCGCTGTCCAAGGTGCTGATTCTGGAGACAGTGCTGTGGAATCTGTTCCTTACATCTTGTTCAAGTAAAAAGTTCTGCTGGAGCGGAGAAACATACGGAACGGTTCATTAAGCATGATCCTCACGCAAGGAGTAGGCTATAGACGTGCGCATTGAATGAATGTAATAAAAACCTACATATAGGACTCGGACTATACTGCTCCGTGTGTGCGTAGGTCTCCCGTGCACGCTAAGACACATATCATGGTCACGTTTACAAACAATTTCCCTTTTCGTCGGTTATGTCTACCGTTTAAGTAACCACGACGTAAACTTAATAAAACTGTTAGTTAATTGGCTCACGGGCAAATATGGGCTTTGCAAAGCTTCGAATGTGCATTTGTCCATGTCTCTCTCTATAGCGTCTATCCCATTGCTTCAAAGCTAACGTCGATCAAAATAGCCAAAGCAATTTTGACAATTTAGACGGGAGATAGATATACAAAAATGAAATCGGTTCAGATATCATCATGGGGTAAAAAACAACAACTGATATGATGTTTACATTATTGATGCTGACGTCCATGCGTGTCCGGCCGGGTGAATAATAATACAGCTGCAGAATTCATCCTACCTCTGTCAAGATTCCCTCTGACGAGTTGCTCTCTTAGCTCTCTCTGTCTCTCTCTCAGGCTCTCCGAAAGTGAGGAGAATATCAGCGCTCTGACCGAAACCCCTCTCTCCACTTCTTCTCCTCCTCCTCCTCCTCCTCCTCCTCCCTCAAACTCCTTACATCACTTTAATGCTGGCGTCACAACTCAGCCATGGGTCGCTAAATTACATTCTCTCGCTCGCAGTCTGCCTGGTTATTGGCATTAACACTTCTAAATGAAATGCCTGCACGGCGCACTCTGTCTGCATATAACAGTTGCTGTCCATATAGTCCACGACTGGCACTTCGAGGTTTGTGCAGCGATTTGTGACACCGTCCTGTGCGTCTTTGCTCTGGGTTTACAAGTTTGCATTTAGCCCCCGAACAGAGTATTCACATGACAGGCCCACATCAACTTTTTCGAATGATAATCGTTCGGGGCGAGCTCGTTTTCATTTGCCCCGCATGTACGCTACGTCTGCCGCCGGGGCTTCCAGGATGAGACCCATGAATTGATGTCTTAATCTCCTTTAATACAGTATTTTAGGACAACCAGCGGTGTTGTGTGTGGAATTGGCAGAGCTAAATTACCGCTGAATGTTTTCCACTCTCCTGCACCAAACTGAGACAATGTCGTGCACGACTGTCTGCACCACGGGACTCTGGCCATATAGGTAAGCCTATATCTCTATTCCTAATTAGAGGCCTATATACGTGTGCAGAATGACTCGATCAATTAGTCAGTTGATATGAAATTCACACAAAACAAATGTAATGTATGTTGCTGGTGGAGCATTGGTGGACATCTCATGTTCACAATGTGTGCATATGCTTTGTGAGCCTGTAGATCTATTTTTTTTGGGGGGGGGGGAGACAATAAATATAGCTGCAAGCAGCAAGACGAGGTCAAGCAATAAATCACACCCGTGTGAAGTGAGGGGCACTCTTATCGTCATACACATCATCTCATTCCGGCCAATCACAATTAGCGTCAATCACTTTCCCGTCCTCATTTCAGTCTTCACTTTTCCGTCCTCACTTTTGAGGCCTATATGTGTCCAGCTTTTAGGGTTTGTGTAGAGACAAAACTAAAAGCTTTTAGGGTTTGTGTAGAGACAAAACTAAAAGCTTTTAGGGTTTGTGTAGAGACAAAACTAAAAGCTTTTAGGGTTTGTGTAGAGACAAAACTAAAAGGCTTTTAGGGTTTGTGTAGAGACAAAACTAAAAGGTTTTAGGGTTTGTGTAGAGACTAAACTAAAAGCTTTTAAGGTTTGTGTAGAGACAAAACTAAAAGGCTTTTAGGGTTTGTGTAGAGACAAAACTAAAAGCTTTTAGGGTTTGTGTAGAGACTAAACTAAAAGCTTTTAAGGTTTGTGTAGAGACAAAACTAAAAGCTTTTAGGGTTTGTGTAGAGACAAAACTAAAAGCTTTTAGGGTTTGTGTAGAGACTAAACTAAAAGCTTTTAGGGTTTGTGTAGAGACAAAACTAAAAGCTTTTAGGGTTTGTGTAGAGACAAAACTAAAAGGCTTTTAGGGTTTGTGTAGAGACAAAACTAAAAGGTTTTAGGGTTTGTGTAGAGACTAAACTAAAAGCTTTTAAGGTTTGTGTAGAGACAAAACTAAAAGGCTTTTAGGGTTTGTGTAGAGACAAAACTAAAAGCTTTTAGGGTTTGTGTAGAGACTAAACTAAAAGCTTTTAAGGTTTGTGTAGAGACAAAACTAAAAGCTTTTAGGGTTTGTGTAGAGACAAAACTAAAAGCTTTTAGGGTTTGTGTAGAGACTAAACTAAAAGCTTTTAGGGTTTGTGTAGAGACAAAACTAAAAGCTTTTAGGGTTTGTGTAGAGACAAAACTAAAAGGCTTTTAGGGTTTGTGTAGAGACAAAACTAAAAGGTTTTAGGGTTTGTGTAGAGACTAAACTAAAAGCTTTTAAGGTTTGTGTAGAGACAAAACTAAAAGGCTTTTAGGGTTTGTGTAGAGACAAAACTAAAAGCTTTTAGGGTTTGTGTAGAGACTAAACTAAAAGCTTTTAAGGTTTGTGTAGAGACAAAACTAAAAGCTTTTAGGGTTTGTGTAGAGACAAAACTAAAAGCTTTTAGGGTTTGTGTAGAGACTAAACTAAAAGCTTTTAGGGTTTGTGTAGAGACAAAACGAAAAGCTTTTAGGGTTTGTGTAGAGACTAAACTAAAAGCTTTTAGGGTTTGTGTAGAGACTAAACTAAAAGCTTTTAGGGTTTGTGTAGAGACTAAACTAAAAGCTTTTAGGGTTTGTGTAGAGACAAAACTAAAAGCTTTTAGGGTTTGTGTAGAGACAAAACTAACAGCTTTTAGGGTTTGTGTAGAGACAAAACTAAAAGGCTTTTAGGGTTTGTGTAGAGACTAAACTAAAAGCTTTTAGGGTTTGTGTAGAGACAAAACGAAAAGCTTTTAGGGTTTGTGTAGAGACTAAACTAAAAGCTTTTAGGGTTTGTGTAGAGACTAAACTAAAAGCTTTTAGGGTTTGTGTAGAGACTAAACTAAAAGCTTTTAGGGTTTGTGTAGAGACAAAACTAAAAGCTTTTAGGGTTTGTGTAGAGACAAAACTAACAGCTTTTAGGGTTTGTGTAGAGACAAAACTAAAAGGCTTTTAGGGTTTGTGTAGAGACTAAACTAAAAGCTTTTAGGGTTTGTGTAGAGACAAAACTAAAAGGCTTTTAGGGTTTGTGTAGAGACTAAACTAAAAGCTTTTAGGGTTTGTGTAGAGACTAAACTAAAAGGCTTTTAGGGTTTGTGTAGAGACTAAACTAAAAGCTTTTAGGGTTTGTGTAGAGACAAAACTAAAAGCTTTTAGGGTTTGTGTAGAGACAAAACTAAAAGGCTTTTAGGGTTTGTGTAGAGACAAAACTAAACTTTTAGGCTTTGTGTAGAGACAAAACTAAAAGGCTTTTAGGGTTTGTGTAGAGACAAAACTAAACTTTTAGGCTTTGTGTAGAGACAAAACTAAACTTTTAGGGTTTGTGTAGAGACAAAACTAAAAGCTTTTAGGGTTTGTGTAGAGACAAAACTAAAAGTGAGGACATAGGAAATTGTGTTTGGCCAGAATGAGATGGTAATGTATGATGATAAGAGCGCCCCTCACTTCACACGGGTGTGATTTAAAAAAAATCCTCAATACAAATGCTCAGCCAACAAAGCTAACAAAGCTTTTGAGGGGCTAGCGCCCCTCAAAGAATATATAAAAACATATATTTATATTATATATAAATAAATAAATAACATGTGACAACTATTCCACAATCTCTGAATGCGTAGAAGTATTTCAAAGTTGTGTGAGGCAACAGTCTGGCCACGCCAGATGTAGCAATGTGGGTCAAAGTCTTCTAGGTTCAAGACAGCAGTACTATAGGCATATCACAGTCCCCAGTACAGACAGCAGTACGGCATATCACAGTCCCCAGTACAGACAGCAGTACTATAGGCATATCACAGTCCCCAGTACAGCATGTGGTGTGTAGTCATTTTCTCTATGGTTCAAAAGAGGGAGCACATCAAAAAGCTGACCAACATGATTTGCTCATGTGACATCTGCAGTGTTAGTAGAGAGTCTAGAGACCACTCTCAAACTCAAGTATATGAAATACACATGGGCTAGGCTGGATTCTTTTCCTGAGCCTGGCACTTTTCAGCATGTATGTCTCGCAACCATCTCTCTATACCCCCAACCCCGCACCAAGGAAGCAGTAGAAAGGCGGAATGCCATGCAGTTCTCATTAGAGGAGGGAGTTTGAAAGATTTCCATGACAAGGAAAGTCAGGGAAGTATATACTCTTTGCAGTCATCTTCTCCCACAATCAGCATTTGTGTGCCCGTGGAGTAAGAAGACATGCCCGTTGGAAGTGTCAACCCCACCTAGTGAACATACACTCTAAAACCCTGAATGTTACATTGACTCTGGCTGTGTAGAAATGGACCCCTTACTGATCCGTCTATATACACACTCTCAGAGCTTTGGAAGTGCATCCTTGAGATGGCGCATTCACGCATATAGGCATTCACCTTATCAGCATAAAAACAGACTTAGGTACTGACTTCGCTTAATGGTAAAGGTAATGGATAGACACAAGTGAAGGTCTTATGTTCATCTAAAAGGAATATAATGCCACTTTTGTGTACCTGTCAGGTTGCAGGAGTGACACTTCAAGGACAATTGCTTATTTTTGCTTTCATTATACATGCAGGCGAACAGGAGCACACATGCCACTGGACAAAATTAATAATCAAATACACACAAGGGTTGTCCATACCTACAATAGCTATCTAAAAGATGGATAGATTAAAGTAAAGTAAAGTCAGAACAAGGACGCATTTTCATGTCAAGGACCTCCAAATTGATATTATGCAAAATGTCCCGTTTCACACAGGCCTATAGTATAAATTAAAAAATATATAAAATTAAAAACGCAAGTAAATAATACCTCAACATTGTACCTACTTAAGTCAAGTCACCTTTATTTAAATAGCACAATTAAACACAACAGAAGTTGACCCAAAGTGCTTTCCATTCAAAATGACATCATAAAGACCTCATAAAATACAGCATATACTGTAGCAAAAAGAAACAAAAGCAATTCCTTTGAACCAACTTTTATTCATTTTTCAACGTGGAAACTACTGTATGAAGAAAAGGGCATAAAATACACACAATACATCAATCAATAAGCCATAAACAAACACTACATCAAATAGCACCAATACATAGCTTACATAAACAATAGAAAAATACATAACCTCATAACAGATGTATAGTTGTGTTCAACGTAGGTTCAGGAGGAGTAGAGTATCACGGCCGCTCCCCGTTCTCAATCGCTTCCAGTGGTGGAAAAATGACTCAAATTGTTTTACTACACAAATTGTGTACAAAATCTATTGAAAATAGCAGATCTACAAGCTCAGAATGAGTCGCGTTTATTGCTTGTAGATCTGCTATTTTCTAAAGGCCGAAATGTATAGGGTTGAAGTGGTTAATTTATGTTTTCTAATCAAGATTTTAATCGCCAAAGTAACTAACGTTTTCAAATGATTGTAGTGAAGTAAAAGTACAAATTTTGGCTCTGAGATGTAATGGAGTAGAAGTTAAAGTACTGGAAGTTGGAAATACTCAAGGAAAGTACAAATACTTCCCTATCTAGCACCATAGACATATAAACGTAGACGCACTTTCCAGGCTCTGAGGCTTGTCCATCCATCCATCCTCAACCGCTTATCCGTAGTCGGGTCGCGGGGGCAACAGCTCCACCAGAGTGCTCCAGACTTCCCTCTCCAGAGCAACATTAGTGACTTCCTCCTGGGCGATTCCGAGACGTTCCAAGGCCAGCGAGTCTGTGTCTTTCCTCCAACTGTGCCTTGGTCTGCCCCGGGGTCTCCTCCCAGTGGGACGTGCGTCGAGGACCTCCCTAGGGAGACGCCCGAGAGGCATCCTAACCAGATCCCAAACCAAACCCAAACCACCTCAGCTGGCTCCTCTCCAGGCAAAGGAGCAGCGGTTCTACTCCGAGTCTCTCTCGTGTGACTGAACTTCTCACCCTATCTCCAAGAGAGATGCCAGCCACCCGTCGAAGAAAACTCATTTCGGTATTCGCGACCTTATTCTTTCGGTCATGACCCACACTTTATGACCATAGGTGAGAGTAGGAACGAAGATTGCTCGGTAGACGGAGAGCTTTGCCTTCTGGCTCAACTCTCTTTTCGTCACAACAGTGCGGTACAGCGACTGCAATACCGTCCCCCTGACACTCCGATTCTCCGGCTGATCTCCTTCTCCGTCCTCCCCTCACTCGTAAACAAGACCCCGAGATATACTTGAACTCCTTCACCTTGTTGTTTGTTTGTCTTGGTTTGTATTGTAAAGGCTATTGTATATGTCATGACTGTTATAAAATAAAATAAAGCCTTCAGCACTTCCACTTGACTTCCTGCCTTCATTGGAGACACGTCGCTCCAATGAACTGCAGCTGCCAATTAATCTGTTTTTTTAATATCTATGTCTACCAGACTACCACACTTGCCTTCACTCATTAGCCACTCCCCACTCACAATCACCGTCACTGCCCCCTTGGGGCAGTGACGGAGCAGAGACGACCGGCCGCTCCTCGAGTAGAGCAACGATGGCCATCAGCTTCCGAGACTTATCCCCCACCCAGAGTCTCGTCCTAACCTTGGGTTCCTCCTCATCCCATTCCACATTCATCTCATTTTGTTTCAATAAACTGTCAAACTTAAGTGCTAGTGAAGTCCAACAATAAGACCAATAGAACAGTACATGTAACAAGAGCAGAAATGTACCCTTCCAGCTGGGTGCTAAAAACCTTCTGTAGCATCAGAGGTCCCTCTGAGGCTCGGACTGAAAACAATACATTATAACTACTAGTCCTTACCCGTTCTGAATATATGAACAGCAAATCATGTTCAGTGTGCCATGTAATAGATCACATTAATGATAGGGGGGGAATTGTTTACAGATGGTCTTGGGAAGTTGGGTTGGGCACAAAAGTATAGGCTAATTAAATGCTGTAGTACAATTTACAATTTACAATTTAGGCATTTAGCAGACGCTCTTAATCCAGAGCGACTTACATTAAGCAAGAACAAAAAGCATGGGAATACATCACAAAAAAGCATTTATCATGAAACATGCGTAAGCTAAGAAAGTAACAGTGGAATATCTATATTATGAGACTATACATATAAACTATATATATACTACTATGTTATACATATGTAGGCTACTATGGCGTGCTATCTACTTATCAATTATAGTGCTATCTACATAACATGCTATAAGTCTATATCAAATGCTATCTAAGTCTACAGAAATGCTATCTAAGGGGGTAGGGTAAGTGCTATGGGCCATGATGGAGTCTGAAAAGGTGGGTTTTCAGACTACGGCGGAAGATTGGGAGTGATGCTGCAGTTCTGACTGCAATGGGAAGTGCATTCCACAGTTTTGGAGCCAGAAGGGAGAAGAGTTTGGGACGTGTGGAGTGTTGTCCCGGCGTTTTTAGTGAGGGTACTTCCAGCTTCCCTGCGTTGGCTGATCGGAGTGCGCGGGAGGGTTTGTAGGGTTCAATCATACTTGCAAGATATGGGGGAGCCATACCTTTGGTTTCTTTGAATGCCAGCATCAGAGTTTTGTATTCTGTGCGGGCAGCGACCGGGAGCCAGTGGAGGGAGCGGAGCAGGGGGGAGACATGTGAGAATTTTGGCTGGTTGAAGACCAAGCGAGCTGCGGCATTTTGGATCAGCTGGAGAGGCTTAAGTGCACATGCTGGTAGGCATGTGCATCATAAGTACACCATTGATGTGTGATGTAAATATGGTGGTGATATTCTGCCTATAAATGGAAGTTATTGAATATTTTCAAGTTTGGTGTTGCACTTTGTAGACGGTCCCAAACCGCTCACCGTCTGCTGCCCATGGAGATATAAGCTATTAAACGGTGAACGCGGAGGTTGGCTTTTTGGGCCCTAAAGCAAGTTGTAGTTTGTTCTTTATATAATCAGGATAAGAATTTGATGTTTTGTGTGATTTAGGAATGTGTCGTTGTCATAATCTGTCTGTATGTATTTTGTCATTGTGTTGTTCCGACGGCACGGGATCTGTCTTCCCCAAACGTCTCCATTTGGCCAACCCGAGACCCCGACAGATAAGCATTCCGTTGTGATCGTGCTGTTCAGTGTGTCACGCAGCCACGCTGGGTGCGCGCAGGGCTGTAACCTGTCGTGTCAGTGTCCAGGCTTTCAGCGTGCATGTAGCCCCCATGTAGAGGGGAAGGACACTGTGTCCGTCCCAACATGCATTTCACTGGTGACACGTGATTTGCGGGGAGATGAGTTGTTATTTCATATAAATGGGTATTGTACTGTAAATATGACATGAATATGAATGCAAAGTAGTGGTTGAGGTGTGGACAGGCTAGCTGTTGGTGTTGTGCATGGTGAGATGTGTGCAAACGGTGTGGTTTAGTAGGAGAAGACGGCCAAAGGATGCAACACACACATACACACACGCGGCACCAAATTGTATACACTCTTTGTTGTGTTGCGGCGGTAGCTAGAGGAAGCATGCCAGTGGGGTAACGGTGAGAACGGTGGCCTGTGATGCAGGTGTCGCTAAGGGGCGGAGGTGTGTGAGGGTGCGAGGTTAAAAAGGGCTTCATTAAGACCTCCATATTCATATGGTCAATGCCTGTGTGAAAAGTGGGAGCGATTGGTGCAGGCAATGAGGAGATACGGCGGTGTTTCTGACACACACACACAGACATTGTTAGAATTATAGTATGATGATTAAACTAAAACTGTCCGTGGCATGTACAGTCAAATCAAACAAACGTTTCTGAACCCTCCATGCTGGTACCTTGTTCTGTTCCCTTCAATTCCCAATTCCCTTGGAACTGAGGTAGTCAGACTGAGTTTAAACTCAACCACCACAGCTGAGCTTGATTCAATCAGATTCCCCACAGCTGGTACAATTCCTTCAAAATAAATGACTTCCTGCATCTCACCACATTAACCCATTTAGGCTTTAATTAAAAAACAATCTTCTAAATCCTCCAGTTTTCTGAAATAAATATTTTCACAATTTTTCAAAAATAGCAGACCTACAAGCTCGTAGCGCGCCACTCAGTGGCGCGCTATGAGCTTGTAGGTCTGCTATTTTTCAATAGCAAAATTATAACATGTTTAAAACACCAAAAGAGGTTCACGCCCAAAATGGGTTCAACACCCTGAATATGAATATACACTATACAAAATAAAAGTATGAACTGTGGGTCCGTTACAATACCTCATAGAAATACAACATTTTAACCCAAAAGAACATAAGAGCAATACAATTGAACACGGAAGTAAAAATACAATCAATCAATCAATGATCAGAAAATAAGGTGAGCTGAGCTGAGCTGAAGGCAATGGAGAAGAGGTGGGTTTTCCGCGTGGATTTAAGCGAGTGGAGCTGCGGAATTGATGTGCAGTGGAAGATTGTTCCATGGAGTTTGGGGGCAATAACTGCAAGTACAGTATTTAAGTAAACAGGGTATATAGCGCCAACACCCTGGAGGTCCCCAATATAAAGTATATCTGGGGCGATAGGGCTGGGTATATTTTTCACGCTGCCGCAACCCTGTGGAATGCACTCCCCAGAACTAGCAGAGAACCCCCGCCCCCCCCCCCCCCCACACACACACACACACACACACACACACACACACACACACCACCACCCTCCAATGCTTCAAAACCACTCTCAAAACCCACCTCTACAATGTGGCAGCCAGCTGACACTCTCCCTGTGTCACTTTCCGGTGGTGTGGTGAGGACCCAAATGCAGGACAGCAAGCAGACAGAGTTCAAGATCCAAGATGGGTGATTTATTACAAAATAACTGGGAAAACAACACAAACACTGAACTGAACAAGAAGTGACACCAAACAATGACTGGACAAAAGGACTGACTGGGGAACAAGAGACTAATATACACAAGAGGGCTGATTAGTGATTATACATGAGAAACACCTGGGGAAGACAACATAGAAACAAAACAACTAGAACATAACATAGAATTACAAGGGCTAGACAGGCAAAGTCTGTGACTGTGACACCCTGTGTTACCTGCAGGGAAAGAACAGGACAAAGCAAGCTAATACATGCACATATACAGTCTGCTGCATATACATTTTCCTCATTTTATTATTAGTTTATATTATTTTTGTGACATTTGTTTTGGGCAATATAAACACGTTTTCTCATGCCAATAACCTTTGAATTTAATTCTGCCTGCGTGCACACGTAGCGTGCGTGCGTGTGTGTGCGTGGTGTATGGATTCTTCTGGAATGCAGTACCAAATAACCTTCTTCTTGTAGTTTTTACAAGACCTTTCTTTACTGTAAACATGCATCATCCTACCAAGCAACGGATTAAATGAGCACGGATAAGGAGAGGCAATGCAATCTACGAAAAGGCCTTGAGATGAAAGTTTTCAGAAGTGATTTAAGACTTTGCTAAATAGTATGCCGTACGCCGCGAAGACAATAATAGTTTGACATACATAAGGTTACAATAAATGTTTATTTTATGAATATCCCTTTTTGTTTTTATGTGTTTTTCTTTCAATCATTGTGGGTACACAAACACACCAGGGAAGAAAAGAATATGATGACATTTACAGCAGAATCTCACGCCAACAACATTCTGGTGATTGGAAGACTGGAAGCAGTTGCTTAGTAACCGTTTTTTTTTTTTTTACAATGCCATCCATACTTGTTGTGATGAAAAATTTAAACTCCCCCACTACTGAAGTGTTCCTTGGGATTTAACATGAGCAATTGATGGGCTCTGAGAGTTATGAATTGGGGCAAACACACATACAGTACGTGTTAGGCACACGCACATGCACATGCACATGCACGCACACGCACACGCACACACACATATATTAATATACTTATGAGAAGCGTTTCTGACATTTTTAACAAAAGCGAGCCAAAGATAGCCAATCTACACTCAAGCTTGTAGAAGGGCTACTGTCAAGTGCACAACACTGGCATGTGTCTAAACCTAAACCCAACCTGAATATTTTCCTAAATGTAAATCTAACTCTATAAAAAGCTGTTTTAATCATAAAACATATGATCCTCGTCCTCACAAGTATACAAGTAGACACGTACAGTACACATGCGTGCGCGCACACACACACGCGCGCACACACACACACACGAATTGGCTTAGACAAATTGTTTATTTAGAAGCATAAGGTTATGAATATGATCTGTATGTGACCAGCTATTGTTCTATGAATATTTCCAACCCAGTTCATGACTGCTGAGTGCTGAGACATTCTATATAGACATCGAGCTATAGAGACCAGTGAGACCCAAAAGAGAAACCCAAACTAGAGAAAATAGTCAATTACAATGCGGAATTGCAATGTCTGTGGAAGTAATTAATGTTAATATGGATTCTTTATTTTTATTTTTTATGTATGAAATTATTTTTGAAAATGTATAGAAAGATACCCTCCTTTTTCCCCTCTACATCAAATCTCCTCACAGAAAATAGGCAATCTACAAGTTCAATCAAAACCCTTCACAATGAATTGAGTAGGGCGACTGTGGCTCAAGAGGTAGAGCAGGTCGTCCAATGATCCATGGGTCGGCGGTTCGAATCCCGGCTCCTCCTGTCTACATGTCGAAGTGTCCTTGGGCAAGACACTGAACCCCAACTTGCTCCCGATGTGCTGGTTGGTACCTTACATGGCTTCCGCCACAATCGGTGTGTGAATGGGTGAATGTAATGCACAATCTATGTAAAGCGCCTTGGATAAAGGCGCTATATAAATGCACCATTTACCATTTAGTAGAGTTGTGAGTTTGTAGATCAGCTATTTTTGTCGAATGTTCATCTATTTGTTGCAGAACCGCTGCCTATTATGACATGTGTGCAGAATGGGGATGATCAGGTTAAAATGGTTGTCTGAAGTCAGAGAGAAAGATGATACCAGATATAGGTATATTAGGTGTTTATGCTCAATTGAATGCACCTGGTATTGCATTTGTATTATACTATAATTCTAATAGCAATAATTACTAGCTACTTACTTTCGGTGTCAAATGTGTCTTTCTTCAAACTGACAAAAAGAAACAATAAAGCATGCACATTCGCTAACTAAACACCAGGTGCTGGGCTGAGGTAAACAGCCTGACTTCAGGCTCGAAACGTCATGTCCCGTGTGGTGAGAAAATAAAACTTTAAGCTTTTGGAGCTCAGTCCAGTGTGCAGACCTAATTTTCTTTTCTTCAAACTGACCCCTCAAGGCTGCAAATATGGTCCAAAATGTTCCTGATTATATTGTAATAAACAGAGGAGAAATAGAGCAATTCCTTACGTTTCCAACGTGAAAAAATACTTCTGTTAATGACAAAGCAACAGAGGCAAACCATGCTGCATCTGAGAAAAGGCCTCCACTGTTCTTGACTCCTCTTGCAGTCTCTCCAGGCAGAGAGCAATCCTTTAGACATATGCCATGTTTCTTCTGCCATTACCATGTTGGCCTAATTTCTTTTGAAAAGTATGTTTCCCAAATTACGGTAAAAGCTAGGCCCGGGAACGAGGGCTTTTAAGGGAAAATGTCCCCTAGAGTTTAACTATGCGTGCTAGCTGCTGAGTCCAACTACTGAAAGTGCTTTGTCAAGAATGTCTGATAATGCTCTACTTGTACCCAAGGGTCTGCAAACCGACGCTGTGTGCTTTTGTTGAGTGTCATGAGTATTCAAACACATACAGTATAGTATCTTTATGGTGATAAAGACATATTTTTTCCATATTGATAAGCATCAATGTCTGTTCATATACTCAACGGTATACTGTATAACCATATTTGTGCATATACTGTAAGCACTTAAATATACTGTTTACATGTATGCGCACGCACACACGTGCGCGCACATGCACGCGAACCCCCACACGTGCACGCACGCGCAAACACACACACACACACACAAACACACACAGTCACAGTCACACACACATTCTCTGGAACGTGTGATGTGCTGTTGCCAATTGACAGTGATTGAAAGCCTTGCATACATTTTTATAAGTGCTAAAACATTTTAACCCCGTCTACATTTCCACTCCGACACTGAGAAGGTTGCCACGCCGTCTTCTCCTTGTTGAGAGGAGTACGAAATAAATGGCGTGTCAAGCCTGGAGTAATGGCGCTTGCCAGCGCACTGTCATCACTTCTCCATAACTGTCCCGTTAGCCCAAAAACCCTGTGCCTGCTCTCGGCCCTGGGACAATCTCTGGCACACTATAATACCCCGCTAATTTACAGCCACGCTTACAACTCAATGAGCCTGTTTGATGTTCAGTGTCATTTTTTGATAAGGGCCATATATTTAGTGGGGCACTATAAAGTCGAGTTTGGGAAATGATGCTGCTGCTATTGTATTGCATTGTACAGAGTCAAAAGGAATATGGAGCTAATGGTGCAATTCACATGAAGCTCAATTAACATTTTAACGGCTATATTTATTATGTTATTGGCTACTGATTGTCATCGTAAAACTGTAATGAACTCTAATCCATGTCATCATTCCAACGCCAATCGGATTACTTGCTGCATTTCATTCTGATCTGTTTTGAATAACACTGTTTACGCCCACGTTAAACCATCCTGGACGGGAATCCCTTTTTATGTTATACTTTAGCTTTTTTTAAATAGCAGATATACAAGCTACGAGCTTGTAGGTCTGCTATTTTTGAAAAAATCGTGAAAATGTGCCTCAAAGTTGTAATATATTTTTTCAGAACGAACGTTTTTAACTCAAATCTTTGCTTCTGTGGAGGGTCCCTGGAACAACATATTTTCAGATGGGGTCGGAGGCTTAATTAGAGATCATTTCTGGGGTCCTTGACATGAACTATTGAGTGATATATAGGCCTATAGAAACATAGGTATTTCAGAAAACTGTCAGGATTTAGAAGACATTCTTTTTCAGGCCTAAATGGGTTAAACCATCCTTTCAAGCTGCATGAATCACGCCGCCATACAAAAGGGTCTGTAATTGAATTGAATCGAATCCAAGTCCCATATCTTGTCTCCTCTCTCTACCCGTCCATGCCTGTCTCTCTAGTCTACACTGATCTGAAGTTATGTGGAGTAAATCATTTAGTTATAAATTTAGGCTACAGTACAGTTTTTTGCAGTTAGACTATATGTCTGTTTTAAGTTTGCATTGACAAAATGCATATACACGAACATATATTATTAATAGAAATGATTAAAAAAAAAAAAAAAAATATATGAAGCTTGAGAGCTTATTGCCATTGTGGTCCTTTGAGTGCAAATGTGTGTAAACGGAGTGCTGCTTAATTGTGTGTGTGTGTGTGTGTGTGTGTGTGTGTGTGTGTGTGTGTGTGTGTGTGTGTGTGTGTGTGTGTGTGTGTGTGTGAGTGCGTGCGTGCGTGCAGCCGAGTAACCAATATTATAGGTCTCTTCTACCAAAAAGTGTCCCATATGACATGTTAACACCCTATGTTGTACACAAACCAGAATCACCTTTCCTATTAGGTCTATATACTTTAAATTATTCCCTCCCGAGCACTTTTAAATGCAGCTCGTTGGAGTCGCACCATATTCAGACATCAGGGCTACAGTACATGTTAAGTATGTCTCCCTCCACTCCTGAAGTGACATGTAAAACAGAGTTAAACATTAATGTGTGATTATTTATACATTGTGCGGTTTCAAAGGCCTCTTTACTGTATGGCAGAGTAGTCTAACTACCTGACCCCAACCCCCCCCCCCCTCCCCCTTCCCTTCAATGTTCCTCCCATTAGCTGTGCACTTGTGCAGCCATCACTTAAGTGTTGCCATGTTGGCTTATTATAAGCGACTATGGGCTTGTTTTCTTTTCTGTAAAGTTGCTTGTAAATATTTGTACTGTATAGTTGTCGTTTTTTTGGGGCTTCTTTCTAAAGTAGTTGTTGGTTACTTAATTGGGCTTGCTGTCTATAATGTTGTTTAAACCAGTGTTTTTTTTTTATATATAATCTTTATCCCACGATTTTGCAAACCATTTTTTTCATCCAGTGTCAATTATCTATGTAATCCTGCAGGGCGCTACACTTCCTCTGCCAACCTGAGGGGGGCAGCGGACTGACCTACTAAGCATTAAAGTATGAGGTATAAAGTACAGCAGCCTTGTGTTCCTAAAACAGAAAGATTGGGTATTGGGTAAGACTGACTGTTATGTATCTTTCAGGACGTTTCACTGCTTCGTCTCAACCATTACTCAATGGCTCTGGTCTCAGCCACCGCGGTAGATATTTTTACATTCAGTTTTTCTTTTTGGAATGTTGCCACTACTGCAGCCATAAACGACACAGGTTCATCCCGATGTTCTGGGCATCATTGTAATGTTAGTGTTAGTAAAAAGCAGGTAAAAGAGTAACATTTGAGGCAGACTAACACCAGTCACTTTTCCATTCACTGTAGTAGAAGCCTGGTGCGGGGAAACCGCAGATGTGTCGTCTCCGCCTACAGGAAATACGTAGGCTTGAGACCATGAGACCCGTTACGGAATAGGGTCCATAGGGTGAAAGTGTTTCAACTCGTTTTGATGCCATGCATAAGTCATTTCCCCTATGCGCGTGTGCACGTGCGTGCATGCGTGCGTGCGTGCGTGTGTGTGTGTGCGCTGATGTCACTTCTTCTGGGCTTGTTTCTCGTATAGACCAGTCTGCCTTGTTTCTCTCCCGAAATCTGGCAACGCTGGTAGAGCATAGTCTACCTGACATACCTCCCCGCTCCAGTGTCCCTCCCATTAGCCGCGCAGCCATCAGTTGTCAGAGCGTAGCGCACAGGGAAGTAACCCAGAAGAGCCCTGCACTCTCCCCGAGTAGTTATGGGAAAACACAATGAGCCCCCGCAAATCATGTCAATGCCTCCCTGAGGACGACCGTTTCCAGATGCCGCTGTTTTCCTCCTGAATGACGTATCTCTGCGTGTGTGTGTGTGTGCGTGTGCGTGTGCATGTGCATGTGTGTGTGTACAGTGTGTGTATGTACGAATGTATGTATGTGTGTACGTACAGTAAGTGTACATGCAGTGTGTGTGTGTGTGTGTGTGTGTGTGTGTGTGTGTGTGTGCGTGCGTGCGTGCGTGCGTGCGTGCGTGCGCGCCTGTCTGTCTGTCTGTGGGTGCGCACATACATTCAGTAAGTGTACAGTAGCACACACAGTCTGTGTGTGTTTGTACGTATACGTATGCACAGTAATGTACAGTGTGCGTGCGTGCGTACGTACGTGCACGCAAGTGAGGAAGGAGTGTTTAATGCATGCGTGCCCATGCTGTAGCAGTAGCTCCTCTGACTGCGTTAAAACTGGGTCACAGCTGCCAATATGACAGCCTCTTCTCTTCCTTGAGAGGGAGGAAAGGATAGGATAGCCCTGCCTAGCCCACATCAAAGTATGCATTAACCTTGTCCCCCTCACCGCACGATTTACAACACGCTCCCACCCACCAGCACCACACCATGGAGCACCGGGTCACGTGCACACATGACACATCCGACATTAAAGGACACATGCCCTTTCACCCGTCTGTAAAACAACTGCCCTCTCCAGACCATGAATGAATGCATGCAGCATTTACTTCGGTGAAAGAAATGCAAATGTCCCCCTTTTTTCCATGTGCCATACCTGAAGGCAGCGTTCAGGAGAGTTTCCTTTTCTTCCAAACTCTACTGAACTTGAACGCAGCATTTCTGCGCTGAAGGAATTGGTCCTCTGAATCCATGGCGTAATATAGGCCTACGCCGGCATCTCCAGTATAGCTAAAGAAAATATAGCTGATCTGCCATCTCTCTCTTGTAGAACCGCTATTTCCGTCAATGTTTTGCCAAAAGTGGCCTTTTAGGAAATTGCAGCTCTCTATAACATTCTCTGCATGCACGTCCCTGTGGGGCACACTAATAGGGGTATATTTTTGTCAGTGCTAAACCCCTCCATCCATAAACTTCTTTGCCTTTTTTTTTTACCATTTTGAAAAACATATTAAAATTGTTCAACTAGCCGATCGACACGTTGAGAGACGTTAATGTTCTAATAATTACAGATGTAGAGACTAGAGCGTTTGTTCGGTACAGGCGGGGTCTCTGCGTCTCTCCAACACGTTAACAAACAACCCCCTTTGTCTCCACACCTATATTTTCCAACTTGTCAGAAAGAGATAGTTTTATTCACGTATATTATGTATCAGACTTTGTTTCCCGAAATCTCTTTTTTTTACCACTTAAAGGACCACTTCACCACTTTTCAACCTATCTTCATATAATAGGTCCTCACTAATAATCATGAAAAAAGAATCTACTCAGTCTGTGTCTCATAGGAGGGCTGTAGGCAGTTTAGAAACCGTCTTCCAGTGACATCATCATTAGGCAGATTATTTTTTAAACAATATTATTTTTACAAAAATGTTTAGATTTTCATTATCGTGAGAACGATGGCTTCCATTTTCGCATTGCAACTTTTCAGGACTAGAAAGCCTGCAGTTTTTATTAGCTTGTATTCCCCATCGATGATGTCACTGGAAGACGGTTTCTGAACTGCCCACAGCCCTCCTATGAGACACAGACCGAGTAGAAAAAAATTGCGCCATTTTTTCAAGATTATTAGTGAGGACCTATTATATGAAGATAGGTTGAAAAGTGGTGAAGTGGTCCTTCAACCTCTTGAGCCCAACCTCTGAACAATAAATCAATAGAGACATAATCAATCTGCAATTTCAATGTTGATTCTGCGGATTTCCCCCCCTGGGGCATATATAGTCCTCAAGGTCCCCTACTTTACTATTTTTCCAGATTGTTCACCACAGAACAGTGACATTATGGTTCATGTTCATGATTTGGCACTGACTGGTTTAACTCTCTCCACTGAATAATATGCCACATTATACATTCTGTCAGGCCAGGGGTGTTTTTAGCTCTGCCAAACAAGATCATGTTTATTCCCACATAATATGTCCCTTAGTCTGTCCGTCTGGCTGTTTGCCAAACATATCTTGAGTATGTTGTGAACAAATATGGTGGATCGGTCTCTGCTGGGAAGAGAAAGAACTGGAAGTAGCAAAGGCCTGTCAGAGAAATGCACACTTCTGAACAGAATTAAGAATAGCATCACAATAATGATCATAGGACCCAGTAACAATTGGCCACTTAAGGCCTATACTTTGTTGATGACTGGGGCACCCCAGGGGTCTGTACTAAGCCCCATCCTTTTCCCCCTCTAATGTTGCCGCACAGCGACACATGGGTCTGTGCTCTATACTGAGCACACATCAATTGCTTGATATTGAATGATCTCAATATGATTGAGGAAGCTCTAACAAAAGTTAGAAATACAATACAATACAATACAATACAATACAATACAATACAGTATGCATGACTGTACAATACAATATACAATGCAATGCAATGCACAATACAATACAATACAATATATACCATACAATACCATACCATACCATACAATATCACCATCTTCATTAAAATGTCTAAAAGGTTCTGGGAGCTATATTTAAGGTTACACTCTCTCTCTGTGCACATGTACAGACTCCATAAGACATGGGGGATTGGGGGTGCGTGTGAAGGTGGACAGGAACGGAAGCTAGCTTCTACAAATTGAGTGTGTCTCAAGAACAATATTAAATATTAAGAGTAAGACCCACATATTCACATCACCCTAGCCAGGTGACGCGTTGTTGAACTTCATCAGTGTCATGCTTCAGTCCATCAATGCAGAGTTCTCAGGCATGCAGTATGTCTCCCGAGAGTTGCTATTTTCATGTGTTTTACAATGTTGTACAATTCTCCACCGGTGTTTTTGATGAGAACTGAAGCTTTTCCTGGCACAGAAAAAGTGTAAAAACTGTAGCAACTGATGCTGTCTGACATTAAAGTCAGAAGTCGATGTGTTATAGTTAATGAATGCTCCAGGCACTGTGCATTTACATCATCCGTATGTGCGGACTCATATTCACACGACATACAATGCCTCAGCTATTTCCCATAATCCCATTAGTTGTTTCTATCTGTCCACCATGGGGACTGTACGGTCGCCTGAAGGCTGCTGCACAGAGATAGTGGAATGAGTCCAAATTAATCTCTGTACATAAGCATTAAGCTGGCTGAAAACCAAAGGATTTTCTACAGAATGTTGCCACGACGTGATATAATTCCAAAAAATGGTCGATGATCTTTATCTTTCGTCGACATGCTGAATGGTCACATCGTGCTGCAAGTGTCTGCTTTTCTCTTCCAAAACCCCAACCAGGATGTATCAAAGCTTACATTATCCATATGCAAATGAATATGGCGCACCACTCCACCACACTGCACCTGCCACTCTTCTTTAATGCAGCCGCCGTGCGAATATTCGCTCTCCATATCTTTGTTCCTTTGCGACTGGGCCTGTATTGTGCCGGGGCGGTGTTTTGAAGCCAGCTGAAATGCTTAATGAAGATGGTAGAATGAACTGGCTTGTGGATGAACGGGGCAGAAGACTGGGAGATGGGGGTGTGTGGATTCTGTATATACTGTATATAGTCAGTCCCGGCAAGTCTTTAGAATTCCTGCTTCCAGCTAGCAATAATGTCCGATATGACCTCTATACCAAAGACAAGGCCACTGCCCATTATAAACACCTAATAATGCATTCTATCGGGAGCATACCTCCTATTTTCCGTCAGCTCTATATCAAAACTAACACCCTAACTAACCCCTAAGCCCTAACAGTTAACACCCTATAACTAACCCCAAGCCAAACCTAAACTGAGGGAAGATAGTGCTGAGGGAACATATAGGTATCACTAACAAATGTATATATTTAACATACAGACTATCAACAATTCATATTTAACAGAATATACTTTACGCACAGTGTCAACCATGCCTTTAGCTAGTCTAAAATGGTTCCGGAATGGCTGCCACTTGAGTAACATTCATTCAGTGACCTCTGAGTCTGAGTCGTCATACTCAATAAGGAAAAGTATATGTCTTGTCAGACTTTTGTTGATTTATAACAACAGTGGGAACTATAAACAAGACTGCTCCAGGGAGAAAAGACACAGTTTGCACTGCCATGCTATAGCTACCGACAAATATTCACACAGATAGCACTAGCAATCAACTGATAGTCCAGAAAATAAGATTTCCCACTACGGTATGTATTTGTTATGTGGCATAACAAATACACACAGTATATGGTACAACAAAGATTGTAAAAAGGAGCCAAACATTTACTATATGCAGTAGATTCCCTTTATCTGTCGATAAAATTAAAGGAATAGTCAGCAGGTCTCCACTTTGAGGCTGAAAGTGAAAAGTGTGTCTGAATACACGAGCATATGGTGAATGACTGGGTGAATGACATATGGTGAACACAACCCATGGGGCATGGTTAGACTTATGCCTACAAGTACTTGTTACATTAGCAATCTAAGCCAGTGGGGGGGAAAAAAGGGTTTCTTTTGAAACAGAGTACGCAAGCTCGTAATGTTGCCACTGCCAGCACAATTAGCCCGGTCAGCATGTCATTGCTACGAAGAAAGATGGCTGCAGCAGATGTAGCTTCCCACCCCCCCAAGCAATGACAATGATTCATGGCCAGCTGATCATCATCACCCAGGGCCATATCTTTAAAAAATACAGGATAGCATCCCGGGCTGTTAACTGACCAGCATGCCTTCGGGGTTCCCCCTGGAATGTGTTATGTTGTTTTGTGTCATTCACTTAACCATTTATTTTGTATGCGGTGTTTTTTGGAAGACAGCCATGACCTACACAAATAATTACAGGCAGTATATCCCGCTCCCTTCGGTGCCTGCTCCCCCGCGGTTACAGTTTGAGCGTTTGGCATCACATTGGTGGACCACAGTGTGTCGCGAGCGTCGGGTTTCCAAGCAGACCAAAGAAAAGGGGAAGCTACCATGTCGATATAAAGGGCCTGCATGGCACTGTTGTTATTCAGCTCGCAGTCCAGAATATATTGGTCTTTCAGCTTGGCCTAGCCGACCGAGACAGTGTTCCCGGAGAAAAGGCGATTGGCTGCAATACTCAGGGGTGCCGTTAGACACGAAACAACAGAACACATTAATTCTCATAACGCATTCCCCATAGCAAATAATAACACAATATCACATAACAACAGAACAATAAGCGCTATATAGTTTGCACCCCGAGGCATGCTGGGAAATGTTCTTCAACTAGTTAACAGCCCGGGACGCTACAGCCCCCACCTGAGCAGTTATTGGCTTGCCCTATTGGTCCATGAGGCTCTGATGGGGGGGGTGGGAAGTCCCTCGGTCTCCACCTGGTTCACTTCTTCTAAGTCTCCGTAATCGACCGCTGCAGCCCTTAAGATTAGAACGCCCACACCTGTGCTGCCCCGAGGCAATGTCTTCTCCAGCAGAGCTGTACTCACAGGCTCATTCCCACCGCTGTTGTCGGGGCGCGTGTGCGACGTGCGTGCATATAGGGTTAGGTAGGAGCTTTCTGGTCGCTGAAGCAGTTCTCGTGCATGTGTGTGAACCATCCCGATGTGCAGGACTTACAGGACTTTGCCTCGGGGGGGGGGGGGGGGGGTGTTCATCTTTTAGCCCCTATACGTGCCAATAGGGGAAGGGAATTCTTGTGTGGATTTCAGGAGTTAGAAAAATGAAAGTTGAATAATTTGAGAGACGTGCATATATCATGTCATGTCACGGTTTGGGACAATATGTCAGCTTTCACCATGGTGTCCAGATACGACAGTGGTTCAATCAGCGATTCATACATTGCCTTATTCAACAATGATGCCCTTTACTTGACCCTATACAGAAGAGTTTTTTCTCTACATATGGCGATGGTCTAACACTCTAACACATACAAAATATTCTACAAGCACTGGACTTGGACATTCCGTAGGAGAGATTTGTCCCTTGCCTGGCAACCTAACAATTTTGGATGTTTGAGTGGCCCGCACCTTTTCCATAAGTGTGGCCCATGAGTGGCTTAATTGAGTATTTGTGCCAAATCCTATGCTTGCGCCATGAAGTGATAAACGATAATTTCAATATTTCATTATTCTTTTCATTAATCTGCTACATTGAATGCACTGTGAATGAAGTCCTGAAGACATGATGCAGTCCGATATAGTGTGGGGAGGGAGTTGATTTAGTTTTGCAGTTGCACATTATTCGGTGTACAGTGGTGTGCGTTTTATATTCTTATAGTTCTTTATTTGTGCTGAATATACAGACATTCAATAATGTTTGATGTTGTATACCGTATAAAACATATGTACTGTAAATTGGGATTACTACAGTATACATATTTTTATTGCAAAACGTGATAAGCCCTGGATGCTGTTCAATATTTGTGACATTGGCTGTGTGCGCGTGCGTGTGCCGTGTGCGCGCGTGCGTGTGTGTGTGTGTGTGTGTGTATGTGAAATGAATTACTTGAACTCATATAATACCCAGGTGACTGTACATCTCAAGGTTCAACCAAAGTTCAATGTCACTTAACCCACTCCAATTTCTCGTCTGAGTCATTCCGGTGCAGTCTTAATTCGTCGCCGCTTGATAATGACATGATGTTTCAAGGGCTGCACGATATTTGCAACTGAAATCGGCTATGGTTTCAAGTAATAAAATGTGTTTTCATTCCGTGTCTTTTTACTGTATGAGAGCGTTTAGCTGTAAGCCATTGTGATGACTGAGACCTCTCTATATACTGCATGTTGTGAGCCTTTAGCTGCCGTATCCATGGTGACGGAGACACAGAGAGAGCGAAAGAATCACAGGCCAAAGGTTGTAGCCACAAGGAAGGACCTCTTCTGCCTCGATGCGCTTGCTGTCATCAAACCATGTCACAACTGTGCTGAGCGAGCTGCGTGCGTGCGTGTGTGCGTGCGTGCGTGCGTGCACTGTGCAGTACAAGTATGGTATGTGTGTGTGGGTGGGTTTGTGTGTGCATGACATGTCTCGCATTATTCGCATAATCCTATTGCCTGCTGATACTGCAGAGACAAAATGACCTCAGACTAACCTTCATTAGGACTCCATGTAGACTCTTACTGCCCCTGCCCCTTATGGGGACTGCACATTGACTTGGGTTGTATATACAGTATGTATGTACATAATAGTATATAGAAGTACCATCATGCATGGAGGTGAAAATATTAAGAAATCATTCATAATAAAGT
Source organism: Protomyctophum parallelum (assembly GCF_964188405.1). NCBI lineage: Eukaryota > Metazoa > Chordata > Actinopteri > Myctophiformes > Myctophidae > Protomyctophum > Protomyctophum parallelum. The sequence goes on along the minus strand of NC_139719.1, from coordinate 20,889,339 downwards.
CCCAAGCCAGAGACAAGAGTGTATACTTATGGTTCCTCTGAGTTACATTATGCATATAACGCTCTAGGAAATTGTAATGTACGGTATAATTCTCCAAGCAAAAGAGCTGAACAGCTCTGAAAACAAGTCTTGCTATTATAGAACTATTGTGTTGTTGCTCTAGTACAGTCGTTCTCAAACATTTTAATCTCAAGGATTTCTTTCTTTTATTTATTTATTATTTATTTATTGTCTTTAGATTCCTTGTATCTTTTGCAGCAGCTATACAAACATTGGATCCATCTTTGTATCTTCATGTCGCTGGCTTCCATTGAAAATGAATGCTAGACCGTATCTTTGTATATGTGCCCGTGTGTGAACGCAGCATAACACTGCGCACACGCACTTTGGTTCCCAGTTCAGAGCAAGAAAAAACAAGGTTTTTTTTAAGGTTTCCAGTTCAGAGCCAACTTTTAGGGTTCGGAACCAATTCACTTTCAGTGGATACACACTCTGAACTGGTTCCGAATTAGACAGGGAGGCCTGGGCCGTGGCTCAGCGGTCCAGGCACCTTGGCTGGTAATCCAGTCTGGCAGTGTGCCGCGGGTTCGACTCCCGATCCCGACGGCCTTTACTGCATGTCTTCCCCCCCCCCCATCTCTCTCCCCATGTCCTGTCAGCCTACTGTCTGTCCCTCCATCAAATATTTTAAAATAAAGGTGAAAGCCACAAAAAAAAACATTAAAAAAAAGAAAAAAAATGAAAAAAGAACCAAACCAGTGGAAATGTGGGCTTTGAGAACCACATACTGCTCGCTCACATAATGAATATCACATATTGTGGAGGGAGAGTATAGAAAATACAATGTGATATAAAATATTTACAGCCACATACATGTGAGCCTGCACACGAAAACATAAGAACTAATCCCATCAGGGACATATAGAGTAGGACGTAGGAAGTGTATATATGACTAGGGTGTGCTGCCAAACACCTGTTTAGACCCGTTTCACAAACATGACTCATGACACACAGCATACTATATGGGCAAAATGTGTCTTTATCATAACAAGTTGTGCACACATTATATTAACGCACTGCCTTGGAGTATACGTACTCATGCGGGTTGCCGTTGTTGCCGTTGTTCATTTTACAACCTGCTCTGAGTCATATGTCACAGTCTCTGCAATTAACTACGAAAAGGGAAGAAAGGGTTGCAAGATACAATGCACCATAGATAAATACACGTATGGCTGCTGGTGCTGCTCAATGGATTAATGCGTCATTGCGGCCGCCATTATCATAAGTCACATCTCCTATCAAGAGATGCATGTATTCCTCATGTACTGTAGCCTCGGTCCCAGGCCTACTTATCTGCAAAAAGAAAAGCCTGGTCACAACGTAAGGCAGAGAAGCTATCGGCTCCGGATACGATATTATCCCGACCAATCACAACACTTGTTTAACTCGCGGAGAATGTAAACTGATTTGTAAAGCATCGACGTAATTTCCTTGGGCGATACTTCCGCTAAAATCCCGCAACTTCCGCCCAAACAAATGATAGTCTTTACAGTGTAGGTCTTGCCCAGTGTGCATGTACTGTATGTCTGTTGAAGTAGGAGGACTCTACAATTAAAGAAATAAAAACTCACTGAATTCTCAAACAATGTCCAATTGTTTGTTGTCCGGTTTAGTTTAGTGTTACAATTTGGACATGTATTTATAGGATACTTAAAATTGGGTTTTCACAAAAACACCAGAGATCAGCGAAGAACTTCCCAGGTGAGAGGAAATGGCAGTCCGATATAGTGTGGGGAGGGAGTTGCTTGAGAACACGGCATACCTCAAACCTCGCTCAAACTGACAAATGCGCTTTTGTCCCTTTGTGCCCGGATGAAGTCGAGCCGAGAGTCTCACTATAGCCTCCCGCAAGGCAAACAAAAGGCTGCAGGGTATGTGATCAGCAGTCAGACAAACAGGATTTCCACAGTCAAACTGCCACCCAGGGTGTTGCCGTGCATGTCACATCTCTGGGAGAGGATATGTGGTATGATGCTCTCATTGAGCTGGGGAGCTGCATGATGGAGAGTGACTCAGAGCGGGGACTTGCCGGCGCTGTGTCTTCAGAATATGACAAAGCTGTTTGATGCAGTTTATGGTAATGGCCATTGTACAAAATCTAACCACCTCACAACCAAATGCTTGCAGATGCCTGTGGATAGATAGCCTGTTTTGACCCGAGATCAGATTCTAAAAATGTCTGTTTGAAAATGACAGTTTTCTGAAAAAGCTATGTTTCTATGTCAGTGGTTCTTTGATTTAGCTAAAATAGCAGATCTACAAGCTCATAGCGCGCCACTCGGTGGCGCGCTATGAGCTTGTAGATCTGCTATTTTTCAATAGCTAAAGCATAACATAATGCCGATACCAAAAGGGGTCCCCGCCCAAAATGGTATAGTCTGCTTGTGAGCTGTGAATATATTTAATACATATTCATCATCAATCATCGTGGTATATTGTACTGTACTGTAAGTGCTCAGTGTTTGAAGGACGTATGCTGAACTCCAGGAGAAGTAATTGTTATGATTATGACCATGATTGAAATGTAAAAACACTGCATGTGTAAGGTATATACATACATATAGGGGGATCATTTCTTTAATTCCCTCCATTCTCCAGGCAAGAAGAAGCATGCAGGCATCAAAGAATGCTTCTTGAGCAGAGCAAATACCTTCCCGTAGGCCAGGCTTCACACAGGCAGACTATAGGAATACCATCATCTATCTACATCTCTTTTCATCTATAATCTGTAACCCTAACCGGTAATGTAATGTAATTTATAATATTATGATACCATAAGAGATAACAGAATAATAATTTATGGACACCGATTGGGTCTATATGTTCTCTGTGTCTGCATTGCATGGCTTTGTGTCTCTTTTATGTTTGTGTGGGTGACGTAGTCACATATAGGCTTAATTCAGGCTTCCTATCGGCTTCCAGCTGGCCCACCCGATTCTCGTTAACATTCCTTGTTTCCCTCGGTTTACGCACCTGCCTGCCATCATCATCTTATCAAGCTCACCGTATTTAAGCTGGTCTTCACCCCACTCATTGACAGGTCTCTTTGAATATCCTTCTGCAGTATAGCAGGAGGATATTTTCTCCCGTCAGCTCTTTCCTTGTGAATACTGTGTTTTCTAGTTGTGTTCTTTAGTTATACCGGTTTCTAGTTTTAAGGTTAAAGCTACTGTGTGGGTGCCTCGGCCTAATATATAGCTAATAGAGATGTCTGACTAATAAAACTGACAATTATCTTTATTTAAAAAGACATGAAGAAAAAATCATGTTAATAGGTTGTAAACTGTAAATCCTGTACAATACATTTTTACAGGTGGCTTCTTGCCTTACAAACCCCACCACAACTGTTCATTCTGGGTAGTGTGGCGTTGGGGGCTGGACCCTACAATAATATCATGGTGGCGGCTCAGGGGTAGAGTGGCTGGGTGGTAACAGCAAGGTTGCCAGTTCGGTCCCCGGGCTCCCCCAGAATTATAGTGTCGAAGTGTCCTTGAGCAAGACACTGAACCCCCGAATTGCTCCTGACGTGCTGGTTGGTGCCTTGCATGGTTTCCGCCACCATCGGTGTATGAATGGATGAGCACAATCTATGTAAAGTGCCTTGGATAAAGGCACTGTATAAATGCACCATTTACCATTTAATTATAACCCAAGGGCCTCGTCCTTGCCTGCAACTCAAACTCTTTTCCTCTCCCTCAGAAGCTTACACACCTGTTTAACTGCCTGCATGACTATTGCCTGCTTGCCAGCCTGCCTGCCGCCTGCCATCTGCCCTGCCGTGCCCGCTTGCCTGCCTGCCTGCTCGCCTCATCCTCGCAAGCTGGCCTGACTTCCATGTAAGCCACCTTCACTTGCTGTGAATAAATACCTTTTTAGTTTTAACTTGACTCCCTGTGTGTTTGCTTCTGCATTTGGGTTCGCCACAGCCTGCCCAATGGTGACATTCACGATAAGAACAAAATAAACTGTAATGAACGAGAAATGTGTTCAGTAGAGCGCAGACCTTCACCACAGAGGCAGATTGAGCTGTGTCGAGTTGCGCTGTGCAGCCATGCGCACTGCAGCATCCGATTTTGTAATAAGGTTTAAATTACAAAATGTTTTATCATGGTTTAAAATATTAAGTTATGGAAGTGAAATTCTAGTAGTTCTTGTTCAGTGTTCAAATTTAAATAAGATCCTCTCGCCTAGGTACGGGTATCGGCCATAAAATGATATTGGTTCTGGGGAGAATATAATTATAATTATATACAGTATACTACAATGATCTTTTCACAATACAAATGACAACCTGAAAATTAGTTTACAGCATTACTTTAACCAGATTTATGATTTTGGACCTTACCATAGTAAACACATAATGATGGTGCTACTGTTTTTCACAAGAAAACTGACGGGAAACACATTGCTTGAGGCAGATAGCTTTCACCCACCCAAAACTTAAAAAGAACATCCCGTATGGGCAATTTCATGAGCCAGATTTTGAAGTTAACCACTTTCAACCTGGTGTCCCTTTGGGCATGTCATTTTCCTGGCGTTTAGCCCAAGACCAACCTTGGCACACTTGGTCTCCATTCTGGCCAAGAGTGCCTGTGCCTGTGGGGTGCCTGCTGGTCCAGGGCGGCGCATGCAACATATAGGATCTGGCCTGACAGTGCGTTGCGCGTTCGAGTCCCGTTCATGCCGACATTTGCTGCACGCCTCCCCCTGTCTCTCTCTCCCTCTTTCCTGTCAATATTCACTTGTATCTATCAATAAAGGCAGAAAAGCCTAAAACAAAAGCCCAAAAAAAAAGAGTCCCTGTGCCTGCTCCACATTGTCAGATAGCAGGCAGAAATCATGCACATACTGTAGTCCAGACCAGGTCCATTAGGGCTACGGTGAGTGAGTCCGAAATCCTTCTCCCGTCCACTGAGTGAACCAACACAGTGACTATTGTGGAAGGAATGGGGCGAGGGCGTCCCCTTGCATCACCAGGATTTCAAATTCCGCACTGCGGCCATTGTGAATATCCAATGCTGAATATCCAACTTAAATGAACACTGAGGTTTCTACAGTCGTACATATTTATATATCTGATTCTTCTTTGAAAACCAGACCGGTGTGTATATTAAAAGGGCACGTGGTCAAGGGGTCTCGCCGCACCTCCGCACCCCCACTTCCTATACCGTATGTCCTTGAGATTCCAGAATCTTTGGGAGCTGCAGCCTAAGGGTCTCCAGAGTGAAAGACCAAGCATTGTGATTCAAGGCCTGGCACAGAGAGAAGTGAGCATGCAAGGGTCCTTGGAGGAAGGTCTGCAGAGGGCCTTTTGCCTCCACTGCTGCTCAACATACTAAACAAAGGCCTTTTCCCGGGTCGCCTGGCCTGCTATCTCACCACTGTTCAAAGCTGAAGGACATAGAAAATGGCCCACTCATCCTGAATACAGCCCAGCTCATCAAAATATCCCTGAAAACGCCTTGGTGTTTGAGTGTCTCGCACTTTTACAAAGAAAGGGGGAGAAAAAAGTGCATATGGCCGCCTCAGCATTCCTCTCTTGTCCCGTGCTGGGATCAATGTCATTGGTATGTATAGCTCACTGTACCCCCTCTAAGCCTGCGGGCGTCGTCTTCAGCACTTTTTCAATATGGGATCAGGGGCAGGGAAAACTGCAATCTCCAGATTTGTTGTTTTATCATAATGTTATTGTTCTGCATGGGAGATGAGGAGGCTGGTTGCACCAGTCATTTCTGTCTCACCTCAACCATTATTTGATCCAGCCTCAGTCAGCACAGATTAATGCTGCTTGTCAAGATAGGAATGATCACTGGGTGTGGGTTTTGATGTGTTTATTATGCTATGTATTAACCACATTCTAGACATGTCATAACAGGCAAAAGTTTTTCGGATGAGATAAAGATCTATACGAGCTCACGATGCATTGCAAATTGCAAAGGGACGTGTTTCAGTATTTGACATACTGTACAACAACTTTAGTATGTGTAAAGGAATATTTCACTTCACTTGAACTATCCCTTTAAGTAGTTAAAAGTTATGTGAAGTTGTGGCTTCTTGCACTTCTTGACATAATCTGGAGGACATTCTCCAAACGCTTCCACGCTGTCCTCAGATTAACTTTATCCTTTTCCAAAAAATGATCTTGTTAAAAGCAACGATGCAGGGCATGCATAGGAGGAGTTTCTCCCCTTTCTTTTTTTGTTTTTCCCTTTTGCGTAATTACTTCAGAGACTGTTGTTCCTAGACTGTTGGCTGCACATCAACAGACCGAATGAACTAACCTGGAAAACAAATTCTCAGTAGGCAAAGGATGCATTTCTTTCGTTCGGCATGAAAACTCTCCCTTTGATTTGACAAGATGAAAGAAGGATTATGGCTTATGCATGCATGCATGCACGCACGCGCACACGCACACACGCACACACACACACACACACACACACACACACACACACACACACACACACACACACACACACACACACACACACACACACACACATGTATTATATGCATAGCATACTATACATTAGGGTTGTCTCTGACCTATAAGGAATACTTAGGAGTCTTAGCAGTCAACTAATAGTAATAGGATGTTGCAATGCAAGACTAATCGATTAGTTGATTTAATCCATAAAATTGTGCTTCCCACATATGTGCCACGCAGAGAGTCGACCAGCCTTTTCTGGGGAGGTCGATCTGACACGACATTAGAATTTGGAGAACTGCCAGTAACCATTAGAATGTCCTATTATGGGGTTGTGTGGGCAGCAAGAGCTTGTCCTTTTCTTTTTCCAGGCACTGACACGTGTGAATTTGCTCAAAGGGCTACTCCGCCACCACGAGTGATCTCGCAGACCAGAGGGGCTGCAATCTGTCTTCTCCCAAGGCTCTTTGTCTAATACCGCTAATTATAGAAGAAGAGAAAGGGGTCAATCTCTTCCCCTCCTCTCTTTCTCCCCCTACTCTGTCACCTGTCATCCTCCTGTCCATCTCCACTCGCACACAACGCATCCTCTCCGAGTTGTACTTGGTCGTGCCGCCGTGTCGCGCACCGAAAATAGCCGATCTGCAAGCTCACGACTGCGTCACAGCGTGTCGCGTCGTGATCTTACAGGTCGGCTGTTTCCGTTTGCGAGACACCGGCATGCAACTAAGTATAAATGGCCCTCAATCTCTCTCCCTATCTCTCGGTCACTCCCCCTCCCCTCTAGCTGGCCATTCTCTACTCTCTCTCTACCAATTACTGGATTAGACGGAACACTGCAAGGAGTCACTTAGAAACCCAGGCGTAGATCCTCTGTCACTACCAATATAAGACTAATGGCGTCTGTAACACCGCCCTGAACAGCCCTGTGGTTTGTGACCAAACTTGCCCATTAGCTGATTAGCCTACTCTGCAATTTAATATTTCCATGTAAAGTACCATGCAAATGCAGGCTCAACTTCATAATTACGCCGAGCTGCAGACACACCACCTATATTAGCTGCATGTGCTGTAAGTGATATTTTTGGGGTGAAATTACAATTACAATTTAGGCATTTAACAGACGCTCTTGAAGCAACCAAGTGTGAGATTGGATTGTCAACAACAGAGAATAAACAAGTAGAATGCAGAGAGAAAAATGTGGCGCTTCAAAGAAACTACGGTATCAGGTAAAGAAAAAAAAAAGCATCTGTCAAAACGACACACTATCTGCGCTTAACATTTGTGGTGAAGAAAAAAAGTGACCGAGATATTATCTGCATAGTGCATAGCCTATAAACTAGCATCTATCGAAAGAATGTGTCAAGAAAGGCTCATAATTCCGACATTCCATTATTCTAACCACGTGTTTAGGTCTAGGTCTATTTATTTAGCACATACGGTAGTATAAAAAACAGACAATATATATCAAAGAACAAAAATACAATGCAAGGAAAGGAAGAAGCCAGCTGGCTTATTGGGAATCCTTTCCTGTATGGAAGAGGTCATTGTGTCTTTGCGTGCTGCTGGGATATACAGTAGGGATTGTAATGTAGCGATTCTCGCCGTCCGAATAACTCGCCATCGGCATAGTGTCGATGACCCAGGCCTACATATAGGCTACAACTAAGGACAGTGCTAGGGGGGTCAGGTGGAATCTGAAGAGGCGAGTCTTCCGACAACAGCAGAAAAATGAGAGTCTGTAGTTCTGACCGCAATGGGTCATTGATTCCACAGTAAGAAAGCCGAGAGGGAGAAAGGTCTAGGTAGTACGTGTGGAGCGTTGTCCAGGGTGTTTTAGGGAAGCCGTGAATGTCATTCCTGTGTATTAGCCAATAAAGTGAGTGGAAAAAAGGGTTGTAGGTTTGGATCATGTCTTGAAGGTATGGGGGTTTTGTACTGGGGGAAAAAAGAGGGAAGACGTGTACATTTTGGGGGGTTGAAGACCAACATTCTGCATCAGTTGGAGAGGCTTGGAATGGATAGAATAAGGAGGGAGTTTACAGTAGTCAAGCTTGGTAGTGTTTTGTTAAAAAGCTTGAAGCTCTATATATTCTGATGGTAATGATTGCTATTGAGCGTTTCTTCCATAATAGGGGTCTCTTGTCAGCTCGAAATGCATTTTCAGGTGGGTCACCAATTTTGTCCGACTAGAAGAGAGAAACCAATTATCAGCTTAGATTTTGTAGTGATCCAATGTCAATTTTGTCTGCTATTTTGCTCAGCTTTGCGTGTTTGTGTGTGCCCCGTTTGATTGGCTGAGCAGCCCATAGCGATGATTTGATTTGCTGAGCAATGTATGTACGTATTGATAAAAAGTGAGGACAGAAAATTGAGGACGCCAATTGTGAGCCCCTCCCATGTCCAGTTTTTGGTGTGTGTGTGTGTGTGTGTGCACAAACTTTGTCCTACACAAACATTAAATTCCCATTGACAATGAATGGACAATTTTACGTCATAGTGTCTATTTTACGTCATGATGGTGTACAGTATGATGATAAGAGCGACCCTCACTTCACACAGGTGTGAATTTAGTTTGTTACATGACTTCCAATTGAACTTTTGTATCCTGTATCATGTAAGTTCTCTCTCCTGAATAGATTCAATTGGGATCCCGGTTTAATTTACTAAAGAGCTGGAAATAATTGGGAGAGACCCCTGGTACTGAACAAACACTCTATAGCAGTATACAGGATGTAACTAGAAAAAGTGCCCTTCTGGGCACAGGTCTCCACCAGGATAGGAATGTAGGACATTGCAGCTTGCCTTCATCTGGTGGTTGGATAAAAGGGCAACAAAAGTAAACTAGGGAGTTGGCATACAAAGTTATCCACAGATCCGTGCAGTTAGAGGTAAAAACACTTTTCGGCCAGTTATAGCGCCACCTTGAGGCTGAGTTGAAATTGTTCATGTGGCATTTCTTCCTCGGCCTAGTGGGAATGTGCGTGCACAATTTCACGGAAATCACGCCATGTGTTCATGATTTGCAGCATTTTGTTTGAAACTGAGCACTCCTGTGAACTTTGGAAGCCAATCTTAACCAATCAGGATGGAGTCTGAGAAATCTGAAAGACCCGTTTCGTTGAATGGCTCTAGAGAGACTGTGTACCAATTTGCGTTTGTTTGGACAAAATCTGTAGGTGTACTGTGCAAAAACTTGTTTTGCACAAAGCGGCCTCCTGGTGGTGCTATAACAGGCCGTTCTGGAAAGTTTGGGGCAGAGGTTCATCGTTGGCATCCAGGGAGTGTGTGTGCAAAATTTGGCATCGACCGGGTTAAAGGGTTAGTTCAGATTTTTTAAACTTAAGTTGTATGAAATACTTGCCATTAATATAGTGGTTGCAACTGTATTAATTGATTGCCAGAGTCCCGTGGTGGGAGTTCTGCTCTGGTTTTGGTGAAATATCAAGTAGTTCCGGTCATTTTGTGGGGGGCATATGGGGCCACGCAGTAAAGGTAAATGTATCCACAAAACGAACGTCATTTGTATTGTTGACCTATTTCTAAAATATTAGTGCAACTTTCGTTATTTTTTTACCCCTCTATCACACGGAACTATGTTTTTTGTGTCCATATCACTACGCCCCAAAAGATAGTTCCATGTGATAGAGGGGTCAAAGTTGAACGAAAGTCGCACTAATATTTTAGAAATAGGTCAACAATACAAATTACGTTAGTTTTGTGGATTAATTTACTTTTACTGCGTGGCCCCCAGTGCCCCCCACAAAATGACCGGAACTACTTAATATTGACCAAAACCAGAGCAGAACTCCCACCCCGGGACTCGGGCAATCAATTAATACAGTTGCAACCACTATATTAATGGCAAGTATTTCATACAACTTAAGTTCAAAAAATCTGAACTAACCCTTTAACGGTGGCCGAGATTAGCTGCTCACGGACACACACACGGACGGACACACGGACAGACGGAGTGCAAAACATACTCTCCCCCCATGCCTTCGGCCTGGTGGAGACAATAAGCAAACCATCTGTCTTCTTTATCAATAGTGGCCCCTGGCTATTTCAGTGAAATGCCAGCTGAAGACTCCCTGTGGTGCTCAAAGACGTTGGTCAGTACTTAGTGAGAGAGAGTACGTATAGTAACTTAGTTTAATTAGACTGCGTGGTTCATTTACTTCACCTTCAACACTAATCTTAACAAGAAATGATCACTTTAGACATTTATTTTAATTTATTTTGACTGGAGTGTAGTGAAATGTCACAGAGGAAAAAGCTGATTAGCTTTCATTCGGCGAAACAAAGTTTGATATTGCCGTGGAGGAGTTTCATATCAAAGATATTTTGGGGGTGCATGGAACACGAACACCCAAATTAACCGTCCAGATGGTCTATGTCGTAAGAGAGCATACATTCACAGTTTGGCCACACTTTTCTTTTTGCCATTCACACGCTGCACATAATTTATCTGACATGTGAATTAACCCCTTTAGGCCTGACGTCGACATTTTAAGAAATGTCTTCTAAATCCTGACAGTATTCTGAAAATACTCGTTCCCCAACATATTCATGACAAGGACCCCAAATATATGTGACATTGGCCGCCGACCCCCATCTGAAAATATGTTGTTCCATCTTTGAATATATATACAGAGTGAACATTTTAACTAAAATCTTAGTTAAAATGTTCACTCTGTATATATATTCAAAGATTTGAGGCACATTTTCACGATTCTTTTTTTAAATTCAAAAATAAGTTCATAGCGCGGCACCAACACGGGTTCCCGGCCCAAAATGGGTTAATGGGCATCTCAATCAAATTTTCTTTTTTACCAGCCAACACAATGCTGCCAAAACGCACCATCTGTTCCAGTTCGGGGGGGAAAAGGAGGTATAATGAAACACATGTGATTACCAAAGCAGCCTGTTCTCCGACGACCTCACCTGCACAGGAGCCGAGAGAGAGAGAGAGCTTGCTTCCAGCCACTGATCAGTCAAGCGGCCTTAACGTCAACACTAACCCGCATGCTCCGCAAAGAAGGAGAGAGGGGGGGGGGGAATCCAAATCCTCCACAGACGCTTCACATTGGCGTCCACTCCCCAGGGGGGGGGGCGTGCAGCGCCTCCAGGTGACAGATGGTTCAACCGCCGTTGAATGCTCGCGACGTGCGTTATAGGTGTGAAGGCGTGAATCAAAGCTGTTTGGCATGACCCGCTGCGGAATTAAGAGGGGAAGCGAAAAAAAGGGGAATGCTTCTTAACGGGCAATCCCATCAGCTGCACTTTGGTGAACATCTGGAACGAGCTCTTGACCCCCGACAAGCGCCGCAGACCACCCTGATGGTCGCGGGTTAGTAGACCTACTTAAAAGGGGAATTTCACTTTTAAAGCATGTCTGGGGTCATCCTCGCGTCTATACTCTGGCTTCTACGACGTGTGCACCACCATGACAAACTTGTTTAAATATTTAGATATTTGATATTCATTAGATCAGACACGCTCGCCCCTCGCCCATATGCATAAGCCCGTTCAACTTCAAACTTCCATTTGGACCATTCTGGAATGACATTGTCTAATTTTGATTCCGCAGGGGAAATTCAATTTCAACCTTCAACCAGCTAATGGCTGCCCAGATGGTCATGTTGCGTGCACGAAGGCGGAGAAGTTAGGGATTAAGCATCTTGCTCAGACAGACACTGAGAAGGGCGGCGGTGGCTCAGGGGTAGAGTGGCTGGATCGGATCGTAACCGCAAGGTTGCCAGTTCGAACCCGGGCTCCCCCAGAGTTAGTGTCCTTGAGCAAGACACTGAACAACCAGCTCCTGATGTGCTGGTTGGTGCCTTGCATTGGTTTTCCGCCGCCATCAGTGTATGAATGTATGGGTGAATGTAATGCACAATCTATGCAAAGCGCCTTGGATAAAGGCGCTATATAAATGCACCATTTACTTCGACACCCGTGGGGAGGGGGAGGAGGGGGCAGCGAACCAGTGACCCTCTGATTCCCTAGCCACCTTACACACGACGCCACCACTTGGATGCCATAATGATCGAACGACCAAATGAGATAACGTCTCTCTTTTTTGGTCAATATGGAATCCAAGTAGGCTACTAACCTGTGTCTCTCGTCTCAGATAAGAGACTTAGTCACGCTTACAAATAAGCCCCAGCTGCAGTTATGCCTGCCAACCCTACTGATGTGATGGAAACACATGGGGATGATGACTCATTCATGGCCGGAGACATGGCTCTACGCAGCAGTGAACACGGGGAAATTTGTATATTTCCGGCTGATTTAATTATAATTTGTGTCTTGTCCATTCTGATTTTACAGAGAAACAACCCTTAGATTCCCCCATACAGATCTTTAAAAGATAAGCCTGGGGCTTCTGCCTGAATGTGTTTTGCGAGTTTAAATCACACCAAATCAAGCCTCTTCTGAGACGTACGCCTAACTATCCCCCTCTGCTTGTTAGCCAGCCAACAACTTGACAGTGTTAAATTGATTAAACTATGAATGACTTCCATCGCTCAGCCCCACCGAGAGAGAGAGAGAGAGAGAGAGAGAGAGAAAGCACTCGGATGGGATGCAGCAGCAGAAAGCTTAAAACCTCCCAAAGACTCAGGCGTGCATAAGAATATGCCGCTGATTATATAATTGTGTGTGCCTACTCCAGTGAAGTGTCATCGACTCCAGCTTTCATACAACACCGCCACAATCACCAAAATGAAAGCACACAGTTAAGGGTGTGTGTGTGCGCGCTCGCGCGTGTGTGTGTGTGTGTGTGTGTGTGTACGTACGTGTCAGCACACCCGTGTATATTATGCCCTGCGTGTCTTAGTAACATTCCTATCTCGCATTCTCCCGTTTGTCTGCTTGCAGTTTGATCTCGGCAGAGTTAGGTTTCTTTGTGCACACAGAGAGGAAGTGCCAGAGGAAGCTTGTTAGCCATGATTGTTTATTGCCCTCAGAGGCCCAGTGTTGTGTTTGCGTTGCTCAACAGCTCATCAGCCGTTGTGTGCCGCTTGCTTAACAATAGATCGACCTAAATTATACATGGTCTTCTTCCTTTGTGCTTGTGTGCTCTAGAGGTCTTTTGACATCACTGGATCCCTTCCCTACATGAACTGATCTCTGCGTCTGGTCTATGGGAACTCTATAGTTCAGGGTACACCATCAGAGCCCTATACATACAATAGTTCTACTGTAGGATGCTTCCCCAGACCAAGGCAACAACAAGACGTCCTCCATATTGTTGGCAGAACAATATGCTTTTCTCCAGCCGGCTGACACGTTGACTGACTGAAGAAGAGGAAGTGTTGAAATTATTCCCAACATGGAGATTCTTTAGAGGGCTTAATAAAGAACTTGGATAATTAGTTTCAAACCACATTGCCAGTTGTTATTTATATCCTCTCATTCCTCTCGCCAACCAATTTGATTAACAGATTTAAGCTGCTGTCTTTCCGACAGTTTGTGATTTGTGCTCCGTACGTTTCTAAACATAAATGAAACCATTTCTCAAGATAAGTTATTGGAATTTTAGCTTCCGTCTCTGGTGTCACATTGTGCTCTTTTATATTGGCCGGCTTGGCGACATGCTATATATTCCACCACCAATTAAACCGTCCATTTAAGAATAAATAATCACTGTTTACTCGGCTTCTAATGCAGTCATTCATCTAGAGCGTATTTGAAATCTCATTTATCTTCATCTTCCTTCTTTCCCCTCAATTTACGACTGTGAAAAGCCCTATGGTGTATGAATGAGAGGTTTGCCATCAGTTTGCACCCATGTTTAGGCCACTGATTAGGACACTTGTTATCAAAGTTATAGTTAAAGTTAGGAGTGTGCTGCTGCTGCTGCAACTTTTACTAATTATTACTACAGGTGTGCGTTGCATCTTCTTGGATGAAGGCTTATTCATACCTCCTCAAATGGCTATATGCCAGTGGACGGAGATGATGTATTTTCAACTGAAGATCGAGGTCTCTGTCCTCTCTGTTTATGTTGCAAGATGTTGAAACCTAGATTTCCAAGAGGTTGAGGATGCCAATGAGCCAACGCAAACACCATCAAATTATTTTAAAGTGTTAACCCATTCTGGGCGGGAACCCCTTTTGGCGTTTCAAGCATTATGTTATACTTTAGCTATTGAACAATAGCAGACCTACAAGCTCCTGCCACTCAGTGCCGCGCTAGGAGCTTGTAGGTCTGCTATTTTAGAAAATCCTTGAAAATGTGGCTCAAATCTTTGAATATATATTCCTTCAGAGCGAAGCTTTTAACTAAAATCTTTGCTTCTGAGAGGTTCCTGGAACAACATATTTTCAGATGGGGGTCGGTGGCCAATAACATATCATTTTTGGGGTCCTTGACATGAAATATTGAGCACCACTGATACAGAAACATTACATTTTGACGTCAGGCCTAAATGGATTAAGTCAGCAAAAGGACCTTGTCCCAAATGAAAGTTTGGGTTTAGGATAGATAGTTTCATGTCTATCTCAAAGAGCAACGCTTAATTCATACTCGATTCAAAGACGAATCAAGCAATAAGTAACTGCAACACGCTGTGCAAAAAAATTGTCTATTAGCACAGTTTTCAATACACTCACACGGGGCGGTGAAGATGTCACGCTTTCCCTTCCAAAGGCGGCCAGTTCAGTTGGGATTCAGTGGAGCAGATGAGAGATGGAGTGGAGTTAGATTCCACTCAGAGAAAAGGTAGCCCTGGAGATTTAGGGTGGAGAATTTGCTGCACGCATCGTTTGGTTCTTTAATCCATTTTGGACTGACCAGATTCTACAAATTATGTCTTCTATAAATCATGACCGTTTTCTGAAAAACCCATGTTTCTATGTCAGTGGTTCTCAAGCTATTTCATGTCAAGGACCCCCATCTGAAATATGTTGTTCCAGGGACCCCCCCCAGAAGCAAATTCTTCGCTCTGAAAGAATATATATTCAAAGATTTGCAAATTTTCACGATTTTTCAAAAATAGCAGACCTACAAGTTCATAGCGCTGCACTCGGTGCCGCGCTATGAGCTTGTAGATCTGCTATTTTTCAACAGCTAAAGCATAACATAATGCTTAAAACACCAAAAGGGGTTCTCGCCCAGAATGGATTAATTTAAGGATCCTAACAGGAGTGGTGCTATAATATGGCTGAGCGCTTTCTATCCCTCATTATAAAATGGCTGCTTGTCTCACTCCATAGACTTGGTCCTATTACTCTCACTGTTGCAAACATATAGGTTATTAAAAAGCACTCTGCAACGTATTCACAACAGGAGTGTTGTTTTGCAAGTGGTGGGTTTACTGTTTTCAGAAAGTTTGATCAGTTTGTTTGTTTCTGCATGTCAGCGTGAGTGCACAGTACACATTCTGTATGTCCAAGTGTGTGTGTGTGTGTGTGTGTGTGTGTGTGTGTGTGTACTGTGCGCGTGCGTTCGCGTCTATGCAGTATGTCTATCCACATATCCATCTGCCAAGGAATTAAAAAGTATGCACTTAAAAATAACGCTTAGGAGTGCACATTCACCAAGGTAGAGAGAGAGAGAGATACCTTGTACAAAGTACCATCAAACGTTCAAACATCATCCTTTTGGAACGGTTTTTTAAACCCCGTCATCCTGAAGCATCATTTTTATATACTGTCCCACAATCATACGTCCTTTATTGACAAATCTTGAAAGGCCCACTTGTGAAATTGCCTCATTTCACGTTACTGCATCATGTGGGCCCGCATATCGTCCCTGACCCATCCCCCTGAGATTTTCAATCACTTTGCTTCTGGGATGTGATCCAAGCACTATAGCTGCGGCCCTGTGGGATGTGATCCAAGCACTATAGCTGCGGCCCTGTGGGATGTGATCCAAGCACTATAGCTGCGGCCCTGTGGGATGTGATCCAAGCACTATAGCTGCGGCCCTGTGGGATGTGATCCAAGCCCTATAGCTGCACCCTGTGGGATGTGATCCAAGCCCTATAGCTGCAGCCCTGTGGGATGTGATCCAAGCACTATAGCTGCAGCCCTGTGGGATGTGATCCAAGCACTATAGCTGCAGCCCTGTGGGATGTGATCCAAGCACTATAGCTGCAGCCCTGTGGGATGTGATCCAAGCACTATAGCTGCGGCCCTGTGGGATGTGATCCAAGCACTATAGCTGCAGCCCTGTGGGATGTGATCCAAGCACTATAGCTGCGGCCCTGTGGGATGTGATCCAAGCACTATAGCTGCAGCCCTGTGGGATGTGATCCAAGCACTATAGCTGCGGCCCTGTGGGATGTGATCCAAGCACTATAGCTGCAGCCCTGTGGGATGTGATCCAAGCCCTATAGCTGCGGCCCTGTGGGATGTGATCCAAGCACTATAGCTGCAGCCCTGTGGGATGTGATCCAAGCACTATAGCTGCAGCCCTGTGGGATGTGATCCAAGCACTATAGCTGCGGCCCTGTGGGATGTGATCCAAGCACTATAGCTGCGGCCCTGTGGGATGTGATCCAAGCCCTATAGCTGCAGCCCTGTGGGATGTGATCCAAGCACTATAGCTGCGGCCCTCTGGGATGTGATCCAAGCACTATAGCTGCGGCCCTGTGGGATGTGATCCAAGCACTATAGCTGCGGCCCTGTGGGATGTGATCCAAGCACTATAGCTGCGGCCCTGTGGGATGTGATCCAAGCCCTATAGCTGCAGCCCTGTGGGATGTGATCCAAGCACTATAGCTGCAGCCCTGTGGGATGTGATCCAAGCACTATAGCTGCAGCCCTGTGGGATGTGATCCAAGCCCTATAGCTGCGGCCCTGTGGGATGTGATCCAAGCACTATAGCTGCGGCCCTGTGGGATGTGATCCAAGCCCTATAGCTGCAGCCCTGTGGGATGTGATCCAAGCACTATAGCTGCAGCCCTGTGGGATGTGATCCAAGCACTATAGCTGCGGCCCTGTGGGATGTCGGAGGGTGGATAATACATCCAGACAGTCTATTCATCTGATGACCGGCACAATGATGCCTGTGATATTTCTGACCCATTTCCAGCCCGATGTTCCCCCTTGTTGTAACTCCTAAAGCTCACTGCGACCGAAGAGAGAGCGAGAGAGAGAGAGAGAGAGGGGGGGGGGGGTTGGGTAGAGATGAAAGAGATTGACTTTAAGTGTCCAAAAAAGTGGCTACCAGTGCTTTGTATTTGAGCTGTTTGTTGCCAGATGTTGTCAACAGCCCCCTGGACTCAGTGATGAAACGACAAGCAAGCCAGCGATGACTTTATCCATAATTTACCCCTCAGAGTCAGAATCAACATTGCTGTCACATCAAACGATTACAGGTGCAAAAGAGTGGGCGCCTTTTTTCTTCACGTTTTTCACTCACACAAGCTATCAACATCTGCAGTTACAAGGAATAGTTGGAAAAGGCCAGAATGTCTTCACTTTTCTGCCCTCACTTTTATCTTCAATATGTACTTTGCTCAGCCAATCAAATCATCGCTATATGGGGTGATCAGCCAATCACAAGCCAATGTTACACAAACCCGGAAAGTTGGGCATCTGGGAGCAGCAAAACAACACAAAAGCAGTAGTTATTGTGTAACTGTCTCAATATTGTTAATGATATATGAACTGTAAATATATTTACTAACAATATATTGTCAGTGTACAGATATTACTGCATGTGACATGGCTGAAGTGTCAGACTGTGTCAGCAATACGACATGGCAGCGTGGTGACATGCCATTTACACTTTACACAGTTTTCTATATCAGTGGTGATCAATATTTCATGTCAAGGACCCCAAAAATGATATGTAATTGGCCGCCGACCCCCTATGTTGTTCCAGGGACCTCCCCAGAAGCAAAGATTTGACTTTGCAAAATTGCAAAATTGTGGGATAAAAATGTAAGTAAAAAGTGAGTATATGACTTTTTCCTCTCACTCGCTCGCTCACTCACTCACTGCCTTACTTTCATTCATTCCTCTTCACTTTCCCTTTCCCATAAGTCTTCTCTTCTTTCCGTCAGTCTCATCCCTCACGTCTGTCATTCTGCTCTCCGTCTCCCCGTCTACCTGTCTCCCACCGCCTCCCTCCCTTCCTTCTATTCCTTTAGGCTATGTCAAGATCAGAGCAATGGGTTTTAGGATCCATTTACACAGCAAAAACCCTGAATGTTCATTTAGCTCAGTGTGCATGCATAAGGTAAAGATGCTGTTAGCACACAAGGTATACCGGTATATAATTGTATTCATCGTTTTTATTTTCATAATTCTCTCTTTTATTTTATTATTTTTCTTTGAGTTTTGCCAGCCTACACTACCTATACCTTTATTGTACTGTAGAGCAGGCCTATTGCATGGCTCTAAAGCTCTAAAGATTAATAGACATCAAAAAGGGAAGCTCAAAACCCAAAATGCAATACTTTGTTTTCAATCAAGAGTGTTTCGCACAAAAATCTGAATTACAAAGTTATACAAAAACACCCTACCAATTCCATTTCCCCCCTCTATTTCCCATTCCAAGAGCTGGTCATTTTGAAAGTAGCTCTCAAGTCTAAAAAGTGTGGTCTAAAGTGACACTGAAATCTAATGTGTTGCATTGCTGTGAAATGGCTCTGGCTCTAAATGCAAAATGGAATGTAATGTGTTGCATGGCTCTATAACGTTAAACCAGAAACGAATAGTTTTCATAATCCTCATGGGGGCCCATGCCTGGTTTAGCCAGGGGAGGGCGGTGTTGGACAGTGTCTTGACTGTCTTCAGTGCGGTTGGGTGCAATTCCCCGAAGATCCTCATGGGGGCCCTGGCCCTCCGGCCACCACAGACTCACTGCGTCACTGCCTTAAACTGATATTCACGGTTGTGCATGGCCCTAAAGTTAAACTGAATTCAATTGTTTCTGCATTGTGTTTGTCTAAGGGCTGATTCATACTCCTATTTTAGAGCCGAATAAAAGTCGGTTCGGCTCTGTAGCCCCTACAATGTGACGTCATTTGAGGTTCGGGGGGCGAGTACCGTCCTAAAGTCGGCTCTTCGGTGCCGAAATCATTTCGGCACTACAACGCCAAAATAGCGGTAAAATAGGAGTATGAATCGGCCCTTCTCTTGGCTTGACTTGCTGCTTGGCTAAATCACAGAGCATTCACAGAGCAGAACTTAAAAGCGGAACCATCAATGCCAAGTATAACTATTTAGTCTATTTGTTGTAATTAACCATTTTTATCAATTTGTATGATGTGCAAGCATGACATGTTCACCTGACTGAAGCATTAATCATTACTTGTTCAGTGTTGGCAAACTAAATTGTTTCAGTTTGAAGTAACAAACGTGAACATGCAACATGACGTCTAGCTCAGTGTTACAGCTAAAATCAAGAGAAATATGAAATTCTTTGTTTACAATAATAGTGAGCTGCAATGCATGGAAGTATTTTTTCAGCTTGTTTAGTCAACTGTACTATGCTCATAAATAATCCTACTTATTTTACTTTCCTTATGTCTCTATTACCTGTGCTGTGTTTCTCAACCCTATACTGCTGTTGCTGCTACATCTGATTTTCCCCACAGGGATCGTTAAAGGTTTACCTTTATTTGGGTCGACTTTCAATCTGGTGTTTTTGACACGGGTGTCTCCTGTACGTATGGTCCCTGTCTCCTAGCATTACGTCCACTTTCCAATATGCTGTCATTAAGAATTAGGGACACCCGGGTAGACAAGACTCGGGAGGAAGAGGAGGGTGACACGAGAACCGAAAGCAGAGTTTCAAAAATAGCGAGAGTATAGCCTATCGACAAGCTCACACGCATGTAGATTGACTACTAACTGATTCTTTTATAATTAAAATGATCAATTATTTATGTATATTGAGGTACAGAAAGATATATTCTATAAAATTGGTGCCGTCAACGATTCATATTTTTTAATCAGATTAATCACAGATTCACAGGTTCCCTTTTTTCATCTCGTTTGGATCATTGTTTGGGAGTGTGTGGTGGATGTGGAATAATGGGATGTATTCAGCGCATTGTGTTAATTTGCATAATTATTTTTTCATTTTTATTTCTCAAAATTCTAGCTTTATTCGTGGATTTGCTTCAATGTCTCTATAGGTTCGAGTGACGTCTAACACAAGACAGAGTTTGTATTCTGATTGCATCTTCCATTATAATTCATAGCTAAAAAACTATTTCCCAAATGTGCACACAAAAAGAGTTTATTTAATATATTCAATTGACTATTTGACCTGGCATGCTCATAGTTGGAACACCATGGGTTCCAACAATCTGAGATTCAAACCAGGGGTGACTTGGTTGTATCTCTGCTGTCAGCACTTTGCTTATGTACGTGTTTTCAAGCAGTTTCAAACTAATTGATATGTGCTACAGAGTAGGGTATTCTGTTGTGCCAAAGTCATTAGCTGAAATTTGAGGAATAATCATTTTGTACCAGGGGGCCACAAGGCCAAAAAAGCCAGCTAGGCTCAATTCTTATTCTACAGCCAACCGAACTACAAAGGAATGTAAGCTCACTTGAATACAGTCCAAAACCTTCTTTGGAAGTCAAGCTCTCCTTAGTTTATCAGACTTGGGCATCAATATCCTGCTGGGCTGATTTCGATGGCAACGCAGATCATTAAGCCCGGTCTTCTCAGGAGTGGTTTCAAATGCATCTATAATCAGTGAAATAAAAATGCATATATATCTGCCCATCTGTTTCGTGTGCATTTTCTTCCTCTGAAAATTGCATTTCAGAGCAGTGAAAGCATGCATTAATGCCTTAAACATATGGTATTAATGATCTGGCGTTGGAGTTTCTTGGCAGTGTGTCTCTCGTTGAATACACAGGTTTTTTGTTTTTGATATGCACGAAACATTTTCCTTACGTTTCGATTTTAGAAAAACTTTATCATTACATTTGACAGGAATAGTAGTTCACGCAAGGTTGTCGATGGATCACTTTGTCAGTATGAATCTAATTGTATGTAGGTGGCAATATCTCGCGAATTCAGCCACTGTAGAACAGCAGACGGGTCTTACATGCCTGGGAAAGAAATGTCTTAATTCAGCAGCCACTATTATGCTGCTGTAAATTTGTGACCTTTCTCCATTATTTCACGAAAAAAAGAAGACTTAAGCCCTGGGAAATTGTGCCTTTGTGCCAAATGCTTTTATGCTGCATAAACCAGAAAGAATTAGGTCACATCACTGGGAAAAAATATGAATGAAATGAAACAGTGCGACGAGAGCAGGTCTTGTTGCCAAGGAGTCCCTGTGACGTCTTGACTTTGAGAGAAAATCCTCCAGAAGGAAAAAGCTTTCAAACCGAGGTATGAGGGAGCATTCAAATGTGTCATGCCTTCATATAATTGTCAGAGGGACACATCTGACACCGATGTCTTAGCTCTCTGTGAAGGCCTGCGATAACAAGACTATAGGTCAAACCCTAATACAACATTTAATTTGCATGGACTGTGTATGAAACTCTGGATGTATTTCATTTATAATAAAGACACAGTATACACTACAGGAAGCTGTGACAAGTATCAACGTAGCTTAACTACTTAATTAGCCAGAGTCCCCCCATGGGTGCTGTACTTGGCCTCCCTTTTCCCCCTCTACGTCAAAGATCTCCGTTGGAAATAGCCAATCTACAAGCTCAGAATAGCAACGCTAGTGTTTATGTGGTTATATCCCGTAACTTCATCAGTCAGTGATGTTCAGGTTTTCATGTCGTCCCTGGATTGGTCATGGTTGTTAACCCATTTTGGACTGAGGTCGATAAAAAAAAAAGGCTTCTAAATCTTAGAAAAATCTGAAAAACCTATGTTTCTGTGTCGGTGGTGCTCAAACTTTTTCATGTCATGGACTCCCAGAATTATCTCTATTGGGCCCCCATCTCAAAATATGTAGTTCCAGGGACCCCTGGCTCTATATCCGTCTGAAATATATATATTCAATGATTTGCGCCACATTTTAACGATTTTTCAAAAATAGGGCTATTTTTCAATAGCTAAAGCATAACATAATGCTAACACCAAAAGGGGATCCCGTCCAATAGATGAATAGATCATCCAGAGTGACTGGAGGCAAGGGTCAGAGATGCAGTCTGTACTCGCACCATATCCATATAAATAGTAATTACAGCCCTGGTGTCACATTATAAGAAAAGGTTGGTTATTGGCAGTGTCACCAGATCGAAGCTGGGGCATGCTAAAAACTATATAACTTAAAATATAATGCTATAGGGCAAAACTGTACCCTGCCGAAGTGAGTAAATATCTGTAATGTCATGCACGTTGTTCTGTTGTAAACACCAAATAAGAGCGGAGTTTTGAATGACCTTTGAACATAATAGTTCTATCATATCTGTAGTCAAAAGCAGAAAAGAAAATAATAGTGGCCAAATAATGAGTGGCTAAAAAATACTATTTGCGATTTGCTTTGTACACTCAGTAAAAATGTCTGTCAATGTAATAGTTGTGTTGCACCTGATCCATTTGTCACTGGGATACTTAACATGATAACGGTAATAGGCCTTATTGGAGGTCATTCATTGATATGTCAGAGGTGTAATTCAGATAGAGGGAATAAGAGGACATACTGATATGCTCCATTGGTTTTTCTCTAAAATGTGGCACGAGGATAGATTTCAAATACAGGTGTCTTTTGTATCGTGTAAGATATTGCTATCCTGATTTCATGGCGCTTCCGGTAATCTTTTATTGGACATTGCCAAACGGTGTCCACCAGTACAGGAAAAACGTTGAACTCATAAGTTGGCACACAGCGAGAATTGCAAGACTCAGTGAAACTGTATTAATATGCCACACTTTGGCAGGGCGAGTGACTGTACACAGCTGTCTCCAGGAACAAATCAGCAGGGGGGCATACCTTTTTCAAAAGGGGGCACTTCATTTTTCAAACCCCCCCCCCCCCCCTCCCCCCTATGTATAACAAATTGTCGCCTATTAACAAAGTGATGCTTGAAAAAGGCTACAAGTAGGTACAATTAAGCAACAGCAACAACAACAAACAAAGTATACAAATATGTTGAGCATTATAATGTCTTCGGCATGCATATATTACCCTGTATTTCTATTAACTATTCAATTAATTTGAACATTACAATAATCATGGAGAACTTATAGATTTAACATTTGTAAAATAATAAAATATTGGTAGGGTAGGGTACCACTGGCAATGCCCCCCAATAGACGGCACTGACTTTACATTACGTCCCTACTGTACAGTATACCATCAAATGCAACTAGCATGGGAGTTTAGGCCAGTGTTTAATACACTCCAGAAGACCTGATGGCAGGCCTAGCACGCTGGGCAAAATATATGCATTGCTGGAATTTGGCGGGATTTTGTACCGCTCAAGGAAATGCATGTTGACGCTATACAATACATCTGTTTATATTCTCCGTGTATGAAACAAGTGTTGTGATTGGTCGACACATACTCATATCCGGGGGAAATACATCTGACGGATGTTCCCGGCCCGACATTTCCGGCTCTGCCTGATCATATTGGCTTATTTTCTCTTCGCAGATGAGTAAGGCTGGGACAGAGGCTACAGGCCTAGGCAGCAAATCAAATGCCTGAAAGGATGATTGGTCGGCAATTGATTAGCTTATTGTTAGGCCAACCGTCCAACCAATAGTGTAACTAATTCTGCAACCTAATTCAGTCAGTCACAAACATTCACATTTGTTGATATAGCCCGCTGTTGTGGTCCTGCCAAAAAATATTTATGAAAGAAACAATCAAGGCTGTTTATCGTCTGAATATATCAGATCTAGACCGAGCAGGGCTGATCATCCATATAATCACTTTATTTTATGAATAAATATAGTCATTTCTGACTTGCATAATGGAGGAGGGTATATGCAATGGATTTGTCTGCATTCAATGACTTCTAAAGCAGAGTGGAAGTAGCAGAAAAATTGCTTCCGTCAAGTAAAGGCCTTCTTCATTATTTTTCATATTAAAGTTTTGACTCTAAAATAAATGCTGTTTATCATTATACTTCATATTTTAGTTTGTTTATTATTATTATACTTTTGATTAAAGCCAACTGGTGGCTATGTGATAAATGGTGGAAAGAATACAAGTTGGGGCCAATGTCATAGTTACACACTCGATGGACAAGCTTATAGAGTAAGTATAGCATTGGCTGACCACATCACAGCTATCACATTTTCTCAGAGTGCTCAAAGCAACAGAATACGTGTACGCACACACACGCACACATACACACACACACACACACGTTAAATGTTAAACGTTAAACTGCACTGCTTCATCAGTAATCCCCTTCTCCTGTTTTACTTACATTCGTAGTTGTACTGGTGCATGCAAGCTCGCACACAGAAAGCACGGATGGCAGATGGGGGCGGGGGTAGGGGGGCGCTGCGAGGAGAGGTGTGGGGGGGGGGCTTCCTACACTTCTTTGAATGGCCCTGCTATCACTTAGCAGAGATTGTCTGCTACGGCTTGATAACTGGCTCAATCCCTTTAATCTATTTTCATGTACCCCTGATCCTCTCTCTGGTGTTTCCAGTTTACACCATCCAACCCCCCCCCCCAATCCTCCTCCTTTTTCTTCGCTCATCAACAAACGACAGGGATGGATGGATGGATGGATGGATGGATGGATGGAATCCTGGGAGTGTGCCGTCTCTGTCCAACTGTGGAACTCTGGGAAAGAGAACAGACAAATCCCCCTTGTTGTTTGTGCCATTTGCCTTTGATCCATTTACTGTAACTTCAGCAGAAAGATGAAGATCAAGGTGGCTGCGGGCCATGTAATCAAAAGGCTTCAATTATTGTAGTTTCTTTTTTAGTTATTTTTTTATTAATGTTTGTTTTTGTGGCTTTCGCCTTTGTTTTATATTTTTGATAGAGGGATAGATAGTAGGCCGACAGGAAATGGGGAGAGAGATGGGTGGGGGGGGGGGGGGGGGGGGGGGTGACATGCGGTAGGCTGTCGGGTTCGGGAGTCGAACACGCGGCACACTGCCAGACTGGGCTGTACCAACCAGGATGCCTGGACCGCTCAGCCACGGACCAGGCCTATTGTAAGTCTTTCAAAGTATGGTTTCAATTGGCTTATATTATTCCTATATATTCCTATCATCTCAGCTATCGGCACCGACACGTACGGTACATGACGATCCGACCAGTCACAGACAGTGTCGGATCATACGTCGTCTGTCTGTGTCCCTTTTGTGCCCATATATGGAGCTCTCGTGTCTGCCGGCCTTTGGCCATGTTATATGCTCATACATAGGGCTCTCTGTATATGTTATGCTCATACATATAGGGCTCTCTGTATATGTCAGTCCTTTGGCCATGTTATGCTCATACATAGGGCTCTCTGTATATGTTATGCTCATACATAGGGCTCTCTGTATATGTTATGCTCATACATAGGGCTCTCTGTATATGTTATGCTCATACATAGGGCTCTCTGTATATGTTATGCTCATACATAGGGCTCTCTGTATTATGTCAGTCCTTCCATGTTATGCTCATACATAGGGCTCTCTGTATTATGTCAGTCCTTCCTCATCCCTTTGGCCATGTTATGCTCATACATAGGGCTCTCTGTATTATGTCAGTCCTTCCTCGTCCCTTTTACCGATTCAATTGGTGGTTCTGAAAAACTGGATGTCCATATATGCCGATATATACACATCGGTCGGATCGACAGTCCTCGACAACCGCATATCCAAATGACCCGGCGGCAGGCAACGAACGCACCTGAGTTTGAAGTCGTTTTTTTATTTTTTTGTTTTTGTGATTTTTTTTCGGTCGGTCCCATGCATACACGTGCGTGACCATATATGGGCATAGCAGTCGGATCTGTGACTCTGGACAAACTGATCTCCATAATGCCTGTATATGGGCATATCGGGTTTGTGTATGGTCATGTCTGAGTCATAGTGACACGCCTATATGGGCACATATAGGCGTGAACTATATGGTTCCACATGGAGTGGGCGCTACATCTAAATAAGACTGAAGGGAAACAATTGCTCCTTGAGCGGTGGTGGCCTACTACAATTAAATTTGGAATTGGATTCCCTTCGGACTATTTTCATGGTATGCACAGTGCTTCAGACCGGAAAGGGGAGTGTCCGCTCAGATTCTGAGCGCAACGTACTTCCCTCACAGGGATACGGTCCTTTTTTCCCACAGAAGTCTTTCTCGCCCGCCTAGTGGCGAAAAATAAAACTTCTGGGAACTCAGATTAGTAACTCAGAGAACGTACAAATGGAACCAAATGGGTTCCATTTGTACGCTCTCAGAGTTAAATTAGCATTGATTTTACAATATAAATTGGGGGTCCCAAGAGATAGAAATGCTATAAAATGGGTGGTCCGTAGACTGATGCATGTCAAACTGAGGGTCCTTGAAATTAAACGGGTTGAAAATCACTGCTGGAGCCGTAAAAACCTTCTCTTATGGGGGTCCCTGGCATATCTTTTCAAATGGGGGTCCGCGAGCTAATTAGTGTCAATTTGGGAACCCCTGGGTTAATGTATCTATATACTCAAGTATAGGTTTTACTGACAACAGAGGAAAGACGATAGAGGACAGATCCTCCTTCACCTTATATCCCCCATGGACTAGCATTACGGTAGGAAATGTCATGTGTATGTATACTTTTTTCCCCTCCTCTATTTCTTCTTGAGCGGTGTGTCTGTGGCTGGCTGTGTCTGTCTGTCTGTCTGTCTGTCTGTCTGTCTGTCTGTCTGTCCGAGCACGGACAGCTGAAACACCTCAGCAATACCACAGTATTGCGTGTGTGTGTGTGTGTGGGTGTGTGTGTGTACAGTAGGCCTACAGTTGCACCGCAGGTGTGATTTCTCCCCCTCTCATTAACAACTGCCCCCCCCCCCCCCAACCCCGGGACCACACCATGGGGTTCGTGGCACCCCCCAACCCCGGGACCACACCATGTGGTTCGTGGCCCCCCCAACCCCGGGACCACACCATGGGGTTCGTGGCACCCCCCAACCCCGGGGCCACACCATGGGGGTCGTGGCTCCCACTTCTATCCCACTTAACCACTATAGAGCGTCGCAGTCCCTCCCCCTTTCAGAACGACGAGTGGCCCAGGAAATGAATCCCAATGCATTTTTCCCATAGGCATTTCAAAACGTATTTATTTAAAGACCTTTTAAGCGTCGTACGAAGCCAACTCTTGTCGTGACAAATCATGACAACACACACAATATTTTGGACCAAACAAATAATTACAAAGAAGAAAAACAACAAGAAAAGTGTTTTTTCTACTTTCTAATTCTTTGTTTGGCCCGAAAAATGTTCGGTGTTGTCATGATTGTGACAATGTGACAATGATTTGTCACAAGACTTGGCTTCGTACGACGCTTAAAAGGTCTTTAAATAAATACGTTTTGAAATGCCTATGGGAAAAATGCATTGGGCCACTCGTTCTGAAAGGGGGAGGGACTGTGACGCTCTATAGCCTCCATTTCCTACTGAGGAACGCTTCCGATTGGTACAGTGACAGTGACAAATAGAAGTGCTCAGGTGCCTCACAGGCTAAACCCTAGACCAGGGGAGGCTTTCAGTAAGTATGTACTTAAGGGACCATAGTGGTCAGGCATGTTCAGCATATTGGAATGACTCAATTCATTTTTTTTCAATGCAAAAGGAGCTTTATATTGGCATGAGAAAACATAAGTTTACATTGCCAATAAGCAAGTGTCACAATACAATAAAATCACACCCGTGTGAACTGAGTGGTGCAACTCCCCTTTCCCCTCTCCCCCTACCTCTATCTCTATCTCTCTCTCTCTGTTTCTGTGAAATTAGCAGGCAACAGCGCAACACCATCTCTCTCTCTCTGTTTCTGGCACAACAGCGCCACTTTTTCCCCTACTGGTACTCAGACATATCATTGTGCGGTAAATGTTGTCAACGTTACATGCATTCATTCATGAATGCATTTTAAAGTGAAGGCTGATTTGAAAGGGCTAGCCAAATATTAATAATCCCTGGAGAAAATATAGCTTTTTGAATAACATGACTTAAGACTTTGAATCTTAAGAATTGTTCAATTGTTCAGGAAGATTGAGTACATTTTTAATGACTTGGAAAGCAAACGTTAATTTAAGTATGATGCAAAGCCTGCAGAGCTCTTCCAACTCAAAGCAGCACTCAATATCAGATGATCAGTCACATTTGGCAGATTATTTATTATGAATAATGTTGTCGGGGGAATATTACGGGGAATAAAAATATTGAGACAGAGCCTTGATGCCAAAATATATTATGCTCCTAGATATTCATGTGCAATGAATATTGTATTTCAATCCAAGAGTTGTCTGACTGCACTAAAGATGAAGCCATTGACTAGGGGTGCACAATTATGAAATTACGACCGATATCCGATCACTTTTTCCGATTATTTGCAGGGTCATATCTGCCGATACAGACTCTGGCCGAGTCCGATATTATACGGAAGACCAGAAAGGAAAAAAAGCCTATAGGGCCAATAGAGCGTTGCAGTCGCGCCCCCTACCAGGGCCCAGGAAATAATTCCCCGTTCATTTTCCTCATAGACATTTCAAAAAGTATTTATTTAAAGACCTTTTAAGCGTCGTACAAAGCCAACTCGAGTTGTGAGAAATCATGACAACAAACACAATTTTTCGGGCCGAACAAATAATTAGAAAGAAGAAGAAAACGTTTTTTTTTACTTTGTAATTATTTGTTTGGTCCAAAATATTGTG
Source organism: Protomyctophum parallelum (assembly GCF_964188405.1). NCBI lineage: Eukaryota > Metazoa > Chordata > Actinopteri > Myctophiformes > Myctophidae > Protomyctophum > Protomyctophum parallelum. Next base: position 20,860,090 of record NC_139719.1, on the reverse strand, counting down.
TGCAGTAGAGAGTGAGCAAGACACTGAACCCCTAATTGCTTCTGATGTGCTGGTTGGTGCCTTGCATGGTTTCCACCGCCATCGGTGTATGAATGTGTGTGTAAAGCGCCTTGGATAAAGGCACTAATGCACCATTTATATCGTGCATCTCTACAGGACAATGGCCCATTTTTATGTATGATAAAATGTGAACACAAATTTAAATTAAATTTAAATGATCAATGTTTTTGACAATTAAGCTGTCTTCATCAGGTTATCTGCTATTTAAAGAGCAACATCAAAGAGCATTGTTCCATAAGGGAACTACATAGGATAGGTAGTTGGCTACTATATGTGTAATGTTTATAAGCTATAACATCTACTTTATAATAAATAACATTAACATCAGATGCTATAGCTTACAAAAGTACAATATGGAAGACTGTTTTATCGGGTGAGAGGGGTAGGATTAATTTATATTCTGTATTGTATACACATACGGTATGGTGACGGACTATATTAGACAAGGTATTATTCCCCATGGATTGAGGTGGCAGAAGCAGTCAGAACGAACAGAAGAATTCTGTGAGCGATGGTGTGCCATCCTTAACAAGCGTTCCATTGATTTAAAGCCTCTCCCTATGGACCCGCTAAAGCAAGATATTAAGAGCATTGACAAACAAATTGAAGAACACATGGCGGATAAACCAAGAATGGATTAATTAAGTTCAACAGAGATACAAAAGATAAATATTACATATTCTACTGAACAAAGTATGATGGACATGGTCTCAGAAGCAGATTGACTAATCCTGACCATTACTCATCAGATCAAGCATCTATCTTTTCATTAGCCTCCAACTCCAGTATTTATCAGACCTGACGAAGCAAGAAGAAAAGCACAAAAACCCACCCTGGACTCACTCGACCCAGAGCTAAACTGAGGAGTTAACGCTCTCATAAAGTTAAAGCCTAAAGCTATACAAGGCACAGTAATAGTACTTTGATATTATTATCGTGATCACATACAGTGTTCGTTCAGAGCTCCTTGATCATCATGACACATACCTGTTCAAATGTTTGAACAGCAGAAAAACTCCAATGAGGACAGCCTGTCAAAACATTGGTACAGTAATTTAAATATAAAGGAAGTTTATATTGAGTGGGCAGTATTCTTTCCTTTATTTATTCAGGGCAGCCCATCGAGAGCAAGCTCTCGTGTTCAAGGACGCCCTGATCACGGCATATAAAACACAAACCTATAATAATAAAAAACCTTAGAGCACAAATAACATGCATTTTAAAACTGCTTTTAATATTTCATATCATATTGTCTATGTCCCTCAAACTTATTTCCAATGATTTGAGCTTCAATCACCACTCTGATATAACCAGTCCTTGTCATTTATTTCTGGACTTTGAAAGCAGTTTTAGCTGCAATACCACAATGTCCTGAGGTGGTGGGGGTGCTGATATGCAGATTATTTAATATTTGTGTCATTATAATACTGATGCTAGATAAAACCAGGCTCTTTTCCATTCCATGCCAGCTTGGAAAATCAACAATGGTGGACATTGTAAACAAAGTGGAAATGCAAACACCATTGTACAGTACATCCAAGTCTGTGTACTTGAACTTGAGAGATACAGTGTGCTTGATATGTATTGTGTACTGCCTGTACTGTAGCATACTTAAAGGCTACGAGAGACATCTCAGCGTAAGGTCAGCCTTGCTGCATTAGTCATTATCATGTCACATTTCTATGTCTCATATCTTGTTGTCACGTCATTATGATCCAGCACTATATATGTTCCCGTTTGTGTAATAACTTTGTGAACCTTTAGCGTGATACTGTCTCGTGTCGCGTTATTTGTTCTCTCAGGCCCGCCGCTGCAGTCGCCGTACCAAAGGAATACTTCAACCGGATTATCACACACCACCCAGCCTGCACACACTACCAGTCTGTCAGAACCAGACGAGGGTCCAGTTTAGAGATTACAACACTAACGTTTGTTCCATTTGTGTGGAGCATTAATAAATGAAAGCAGTCTTTCCTTGTTCACTGTTCTTACATGGACTGGTATTTGATAATGTGTTTGTGAATGTGTTGAATGTCCTGTAAGCTTTATATTAGATACAAGCGAGGATAGGTACAACACACAAGGCCTTATAAATAAATACAACACAATGTTGCTCTCTACGAACTGCGAGATATTGTCAACCCGCTTTATCGTATAAAATACAATGATGGGTGTAATAATCACCAGTTACAAAATGGTAAAGCACTGTGGTAGACTGCTTCAGGAGGCTTCAGTGTGGTGAGCGAAGCGTGCATACATGTACATTTGACGGCTATCAATCCAATCAACTCATTCACTTTTTGAGTGGCGCTATAGCCCCTCCTATTCAGCTATTAGTGTAGATTTTCGTCTTACACAAACTATTCATTAAATTCCCATTGATAATGAATGGAGAATGTACAGTATGTCATATGTGTCTGAGCAAATCAAAAATGTTGTACTACACAAAGATTAAATTTCCATTGACAATGGAGAATTTTACGTATAGTGTATGCCTGTAGGGCAAATCGGCTTAGTGTCTATTTTTGTCCTACACAAAAAATGTATTCCCATTGACAATGAATGGACAATTTTACGTCATAGTGTCTGAGCAAATAGACATGTTACGTCATGATGATGTACGATGATAAGAGCGCCCCTCACTTCACACGATTATTTTGTTTTATTACTGACAACAGCAGATCATCGGTTTCTATCTAGATCAGTTTTCTGCTTCTTCCTTGTGACTCCTGACACCTGCAGGTGCACCATTGCCGCATTTGAACCTCTCTTCTCCTCTCACCTTGCAGTTCTATCTTCTCCCAATGTTACCCTCATCCCTCCTTTCCACGCCCCAAAACCATCTCAACGTCACCGCTCTTATACTTTATCCCCCAAACCTCCTCCTAGCCTGGCCTGGGCTGATCCTCTAATGTAGTCATTTCATGTCCTGCCTTGTCACCTAAATGGGAAACGTCTGCCAACTCTGCTCCAATTTACAATTTAGGGCATTTAGCAGACGCTCTTTATCCAGAGCGATTTACATTAAGCAAGAACAAAAAGCATGGCAATACATCATATACATGTACAAAGTAGTTATGCATATATATATACCATATAGTGCTATGTTTACATAAAATGCTATAAGTCTACATAAACTGCCATTTAAGTCTACATAAAATGCTGTCTATAAGTTGCATACGCCTGTAGGAGGTCGAAGGCTAAGTCTAGGGCTCCGCCTCCTGTCTTTTTCGTCAGCTATAGTGCCACCAATTCCAAGCCGTACAGCTTGGTCACAGCATGGTCTCATGACCGTCTTAATTATACATCTTCCCTCTCTCACTGGTACCCTTTTAGCCACAGATAACTCCTGGCACTTTCCTCCATCCATCCATTCGACCCTGCCTGTACTCCTCCTCTTCACCTCTCGTCCACACTCCCCCATTACTTTGGACAGTTGACCCCAGCGGGTACTTAAACTCCTTCACCTTCACCAACTCGACAACTCCTTGCATCCTCACTGTTCCGTCATTCAGGCTATGAATAAACTATTACATGCAATGACGCCGAAATGGTCCTTTAAAAGAATACATCCCCCCCCCCCCCCCCCCCCCCCTTTTCCTTTCTTTCTTGTCCGTGAGCAAAATAATACTTGGGTCCTCTGAGCCACTCCAGCTGCGGGCAAAATGTGAAGAGGAAAATGGAAGCCGCAGGCCATCTTAAGAATTGAAGGGAAATCTTTTTTTTTTTTTGAAAGGTCCATCCATGCATGAAAGTGAACAATACGCAGAAGGATCCAGAGTGAGAGAGCACAATCTCATTTCCTACTGTGTGGGCCCAGAGTAGCTACCATCAGAGCTGTTGTTTGGAAGACCCAGGTTAACAACTTTCAACCTAACGTGTCTATTTTAGGCTGTGTCATTATAGGCTAAAATGTTCAAACATTTCCAGAACAAAAAATGTAATAATCTACATTTTCTACAGGGCTATTTCCCCTACTATACTTTGAGGAGGTATGAAGAGGTTAAAGGGAGTTCATATGAAATAATTATGACCACAAACTTTACTTAAACCTACAGATGTGCAAACAGAGTATGTGTGGAGTCCCAGCACGACCCTTTACACAACCCCGGGGCTAGTGTTAGCACACTGACTGACCCGCTCATGCAACGGTCTAGCGGAGATACATTGCACTAACAAACTGCATTTGATGATAATTCAAAGCATTCTGCTCCTCCAGTCTAGCACACACACACACACACACACACACACACACACACACACACACACAGCAAATGATGTTTGGTGCAGTGCGTTTGATATATTCAGTGTTCGTTTGAGCTGTGTATAAAAGCTGCCAACATGTTCTCGTAAAGTGCTGTTCCAAAATCTATTTGCTGACACTGATATGCCTCTAAGCTCCATTTCAGAACAGGCAGGATTGGACGGGCTACCATAGTAACGAACACCGGCTTATCCATACAGTATGCTTGTTGAGCATGGCCTCCCACCCTGTGTGTGTGTGTGTGTGTGTGTGTGTGTGTGTGTGTGTGTGTGTGTGTGTGTGTGTGTGTGTGCGCATGCGTGTGCGTGTGTGTGTCTGTGCACTGTGCATGCTTGTATTACTATGCTTGCGAGGGCCAAAAGTGTAGTACATTTTGAAAAAGATTGACATTTTGAAGACCAATTCTTTCCTGGTCCTTACAAGACCAAATGGCTGTTTTATGTTTCAAAACAATTGAGTTGGGCCATACAATTAGGAAGGGACTCCTATTGGGGTTAGAGTTATAGGATTAGTCATTAAGGTTAGGTTTAGGGGTTGGAGTTGGAGACAGAGTTACTGTATGCCTAATTTATAATAATTATACCGGTACTTTATATACCAAAAATAGCAGATCTACAAGCTCCCAATACGTCACATTTTGAGCTTGTAGATCTTTAGGGCTTTAGGGTAGAATAGGGTTAAGAAAAAAAAAAAAGGCAAGGAATTGTAAAGATGCCATTCATAAAATTACTGTCCTAAAATGTTGATGCCCTCACAAGGATAGTAATACATGCGTGTGTGTGTGTGTGTGTGTGTGTGTGTGCGTGTGCGTTGAGGGGATGCTCCACAGTAGGGGTGCTGAGGGTTTTTTGCTGTAATAGCTGCGGGATACGAGCTACTCTAATGGATCATAACAACCCCCCCCCCCCCCTTTCACAGCAAACTGGGAGACAACAAACGTCTGGCAGAGAGAGAGAGAGCGAGAGCGAGAGAGAGAGAGAGAGAGCACGAGCGCAAGAGAGAAGCACTCGGTAGCCTTTTGGCAACGCACAGAAATGGACCACAAACTTTTCCACGGCCCCCCCAAGACATGGCAGTACACACTGAGGAGAAAGTAGGGCGAAAATATGCAGTATACAGTATATACACAAACAAACAATATGATTTTGAATGCACATTTCTCCCGTGTGCTATTTCAATGGGAGCAGTTTGCCTTATATAATGTGTATACTCTAGTCTATGTGCCACTGATTGTATATACTGTGATGTGAAGGTGTTGCTGATTGTACACACGAGATGTGAGGGCCGCCCACACAGTTTGGCAGAGATAATGTCTCCTCACAGAGAGGTTGTCTCTCGCAGCCATTATGCACACCGTGGAATAGCGTACGGTAGTGAAATCAAGCCCCGAAAGAGAGAAAATGACAGATTTAATGCTTTGATTTCTTATCAAGAGGAGCTTCTTACATTATGTGCGAGCGTGCGTGCGTGCATGCGCACGCGACCGCACGCACGCGCATATTCGTGTCTATGTGTGTGCGACTGTGCGTGCGTATCTATATGCATGTGCACGCGCGACATATACATTTTCACCGATATATTTGCATAAATGGACCAGGGCCTTGCATGCATGCACACCGAACCGACGAGAAACTTGACAATTCATTTGCATATAGGCCCTCCTCATCACATATTTATTTTCATATTCGTATCGGTGGCAGCCGATGAATAATTTAGTCGGCCCCCGCGTCCCGGCCAGGGTCACACTGAAGGTCCACTTCCCAAATACTCCCCATTATCTCCGGCTGAATGCATTAGACCTGCCAGTGAGACGGGCCCCTCGCTGAGAGACTTCTGACCTTGCTGATGAGAGAATTCTAAAGGGAGGAAGGGGTTGACATCATCAAACGGTGCTCCCAGTTCTTTTTTATGGAGGGCACTGTATAAGAGACAGCTACGTTATAAGTATATAACCACTTAGACCTGAGGCCTGGGAATTCTGGGGAAAAAAAGTCTTCTAATTCCTAAAAGTCTGGAAAAACCTAGGTTTCTATATGTCATTCTCAAACTATTTCATGTCAAGGACCCCAAAAATGATATGAAATTGGCCGCCAACACCCCATCTTAAAATATGTTGTTCCAGGGACCCCCATCTTAAAATATGTTGTTTCAGGGACCCCCCCCCCCCCCCCCGAAGAAAAGATTTGAGTTAAAAAAAAAACATTCGCTCTGAAAGAATATATATTCAAAGATTTGCGCCACATTTTCATGAGCTTGTAGATCTGCTATTTTGCAACGGCTAACATATATAATGCTTAAAACACAAAAAGGGGTTCCCGTCCTGAATGGGTTTTGAGGGGATACGCCCTCAAAGAAGTGTGAGACGTATAGCGTCACAGCAAGGTAAGACAGGTGAGACGATCGAGGCTCCGCTAAAGGGAGCAAAGAGGTTTGATTTGAACCTGATTACGTGGTCAGCACATCGGTTGTCTGAGTCCTAATTTATTTATACTTCACGGTTGAAAGATTCAAGTGGAAGCATGGAAGCATGACGCGATGCATTGCGGTTTAACCCGTTGAAACAGGGAAAGCATGGCCTGGGCTGTGGCTCCTTGGCTGGTAATCCAGTCTGGCAGTGTGCCGCGGGTTTGACTCCCGATCCCGACGGCCTATGCTGCGTGTCACTCCCCCATCTCTCTCCCCATTTCCTGTCAGCCTACTGTCTGTCCCTCGATAAAAAATATAAAACCGCTTTTATCCGTAGTCGGGTCGCGGGAGCAAAAGCTCCACCAGAGAGCTCCAACATCTTGAAAATCTGTGCAAATCTTTGAATATATATATATTTTTAAATAGAACATTTTTAAATCTATTGCTTCCGAGGGTCCCTGGAACAAAATATTTTGAGATGGGCGCCCGGGGCCAAATCATATCATCATACTATAATCATCAGCATATCATGCTATATCATACTTCATACTATAAACATCATCATCATCATCATCATCATACTATAATTAACCATGTCTGAATGTCTGTCTGAATGTGTGTCAGAAATACTGCCTGCACCAATCACTCCCACTTTTCACACAGGCATTGACTATAATAATATGAAGGTCTTAACTCAGCCCTTTTTTCAATTTTACTAATTTTGATTCATAACTAGAAAAAGTGCCCTTCCGGGCACAGGTCTCCACCAGGTTATCCACAGATCCGTGCAGTTAGAGGTAAAAACACTTTTCGGCCAGTTATAGCGCCACCTTGAGGCTGAGTTGAAATTGTTCATGTGGCATTTGGTCCTCGGCCTAGTGGGAATGTGGGTGCACAATTTCACGGAAATCACGCGATGTGTTCATGATTTGCAGCATTTTGTTTGAAACTGAGCACTCCTGTGAACTTTGGAAGTCAATCTTAACCAATCAGGATGGAGTCTGATAAATCTGAAAGACCCGTTTCGTTGAATGGCTCGAGAGACTGTGTACCAATTTGCGTGATGTTTGGACAAAATCTGTAGGTGTACTGTGCAAAAACTTGTTTTGCACAAAGCGGCCTCCTGGTGGCGCTATAACAGGCCGTTCTGGAAAGTTTGGGGCAGAGGTTCATGGTTGGCATCCAGGGAGTGTGTGTGCAAAATATGGCATCGACCGGGTTAACGGTGGCCGAGATTAGCTGTTCACGGACACACGGACACACACACGGACACACAAACGGACGGACGGACACGCGGACGGACGGAGTGCAAAACATACTCTCCCCACATGTCTTCGGCCTGGTGGAGACAATAAATGTATTAGTGCATTAAAATTACCCATCCACTTACATGGGAAGTATTTCCCAAGTAAGTCTTTTTCTCTCAGAAACTGTCAGAGCCACAGTCACAACACTTGGAGGGGAGGTTAATAATAATTATTCAAATTAATGTAATAAATAATTACATCAGTCGACCTCATGGTGGCGCTATAACAGCCCACTTCACATTTCGCCTTATAACTCTTGAACCGTAGGTTGTAAAATAAAAATGTCACTTTCCCTGGATTCCTTGGGTCATGACTCATCTCCCCATATAGGCCACGCATCAGGATAGATTTTTCACCATTTAGAATTTTCGTCAAAACTCACTTTTTGCTCTTCCACCTACAGCTTTTGTGCAAATCTCACAAAAAAAGTAATCGGTACACATGATCTCTGGACCTATCCAATGAAAACGCCACAGCCAGAATTGTCATAGTCCCTATAGGCGGGTAAGAATATGGTTTGACCCCAAATAAATTGTAACAAAAGGTTTCTCAACTTTTTTTTTTAGTATTAGGTGTCCTTAATAACATACTAAAAGTTTACCAAAGTTTGACCACCCCAATGGTGTTATTTTCAAGATGGCCGCCGCCAGTTCTTAAAATACCATTACTCCTCCATTATTCATCCTAGAAAAATTATGTTGGTGTCCAACCCAATGTTTTGGTTATCTAGGAATCCAATTAGCATATATAAATTATATATAAAAGTACAATGATATATTAAAGCAATTGTTTATAAGGTTATAACATTGTAATAGGACATTTCCCATTTCTATAATGCCGTACTGCCCAGGATTGGTGAATTCATCACCTATACACAATTCACATTCTGTTGAAGCTTTCAGGAGATTTATTTTGATACCATAACAATAAGGAATATATTCATTATTACTGGGTGGTACTGTCATGTGACATTTGTAAAAGCATGGCTGCCAAGTGATAGACTGCATGGGAATATTACACAAATCATGGAATACATTTACAGAGAAATGTCTGCACTATTTTGTTTGTAAAGGTGTCTGGCAATAATAATAATAAAATTAAGTCCCCTATAGGGTAGTGGTTCCCAAACTGTGGGCCGGGACAAACATTGTGAAAATAGGCAATCTATAAAAGCTCACAACGCTGAGTGGCCACTTGTCTGGTCTATGGGCCTAGATACTAGAGAGGTTGTGTAAGTCAGTACAGAGCTATCACACATGTATCTTGGTATATAGGCAGGTGGTGGAGTGTCGCACGGATATAGGGTTCAGTTATGCTTGTCACAGACATCTTCTTATTCCCGAGACTGTAGTAGTTGTGTGTGTAAAATTAATTTCACATTTACTTTGCGTTTGGTACTGCTGGCAATAACTTTGAAACCTGGGCTCCAGTCTCGGTCTCCCCATAGAATCCCAATCTAACCTCCCTCCACGCTGTGTCCCTGCTGCTATCCAACAAACAAGCATTTCTTTCTGCATAGACCTAATGGACAGACTGCATGTTTGAGGGGTGCTGGGCCCTCCAATGCATGTCTTTTTAAGTCATGTGGCAGCCAAGCCTCCAAGACTATGGACTTTAATGCTTGTTTAGGGTACTAAATGACAATGTAGGATGACATGTGGCCGATATAAATACAGTGGGCGCCCCTCATTTCGTGATTTTTGCATTTTTGTACTAGCTGTTCTAGAGAGGGGAGAGGACATTCTGCGCCATAATGATCAGTCACTGGGGGCCCCAGTAATATTAATGGTCAGCCACCAACCAGACACCGACTCTCCTGTGAGCCAGTCCGACATAGGGAAACTCCTGTCTGCGTGACAAACAATCATGCACCACGTGGAGGTCTTATAACCTCCACTATGTGCAGGAGGTCCATTTGGGACCAGCATACATACATTTAGGAAAACGACTGTCTGCCTGACAGTCTTGCAACATGTGGAGGTCTTATAACCACCATCAGTGGAGACTGTCCTCACTACCTATGCTAACTCAAGAGGTCCTATCTCGGGAGTAAGAGCCAGCATGGTCCACATGGGACCAGTGGGACTAGTGAGCCAGGCGACATAGGAACACTCCTCCCAGTCTAAGCTAAACCCCAATTCCTTAGTTTCTACCTCCTCCACACTCCGTTCTCCAGCATGCCATGACTTAGAAATCGTTTGAATCCCAAATGCCTAATTTGCTTTTGGAGGGGTTGAGAACGAGGAGAGTGCAGGCTCCCTAAGCCACTTGTGAGTGAGATATGGCAAAGATGAAAAGATCTTTCATGTATCGTTTGCAGAACTGTCTTTGTTGAAATGTGTGGCGTATCATTTCTCCTCCTCTGACAATCCTCGGAGCTCTGGAATGGTCCAACAATCCAACTGTGTGACATGTCAAGATTGCTGTTACTTCAAAACGATGCAGGTCTATTCCCCCCTCCTGGACATGAAGAATGTATACTTGAATATTGGAATGTGGCTATTGCAATGCACAACATGGAGGTCTTAGAACTACCACCACAGGGACAGACAAGCCACAATCTCTCAAGCTCTCAAGTGCCCCATAGCTTTAATGGGACATGTATGAGCCACCTCAGACATGCAGAGAGGAGAAGACCATGAGGGTCTTCTTAACTTTGCTCTTCTGTGCTCCAAGTCCCCAGGGAGAAATCCAGTGACCCCCACTCCCCATACTCCCCTGTACCCACCTGAGGGGAACCCTAGGCCCACTAAACTCTAGACCGGACCCCCCTTTACCTTCTCACCCAACCCCACCTATCATACGCCCCTCTGCACCCGGTAGAGAGGTTCTGACTACTCTGCACTAAGAGTAAATAGAGCATCGCAGTCCCGCCCCCTCGAGAGACCCGGAAAATAAATCACCGTTCATTTTCAAGACTCATTTTTCATTTTCAGACTTTTCAAAAAGTATTTATTTAAAGACGGTTACGCCGCGGACAAAGCCAACTCTTGTGACAAATCATGACAATAAGAATAAACACAATGTTTTGGGCCAAACAAAGAATTAGAAAGTAGAAAAAAACGGCAGGTTACAACACTTTTTTCTTCTTTGTAATTATTTGTTTGGTCCAAAATATTGTGTTTGTTGTCATGATTTGTCACGACAAGAGTTGGCTTTGTACGACGCTTATAAGGTTTCGAAATGTCTATGGGAAAAATGCATTGGGAATTATTTCCTGGGCCTGGCGTCGTCATGAAAGGGGGCGGGACTGTGACGCTCTATAATGCAAGAAATTAGTTTTGGGTGCAGTTTTAATCATTAAAAAAAACACACGAATATATTATACAGGTTAAAATGAACGGCAATTAAAGATATTTATGGTAGGGGGGAATATCTCACAACGGGTAAAGGATATAGTACATATCATTTTGAGGGTCCTTGCACATGCAAACGTTTGAGCACCACTGGTAGCAAATTTTTTCAGAAAACTCTTAGGATGTGGAAGACATCCTAAATTCTGCCCACCAAGACAGACATCCCTGGATGAATCAGAGAGAGTCCGATCGAGGCCAGATCAACTCAAGTGAAGTCATATCTAGCCCAGAATAAGCTATATTATTTTAACTGGTGAAGACGTCCTGGAAATGACGTAAACCAGAGGACGTCATCATGACGTCATTTGGCTTGCTGGGGGGGTTGATGTGGTTTGTGTTTCCTGCATCGAGCTTACCAGCACTCCACTTGCCCCACACTATTCATAATTACTCTGCCTTGGGTCTAGGCGTATTATGCCACCCTCAATGGCTTCACATATTATAAAACCACATATTCAGGCACATTTCAGCCACCTCTTTTGCCCATTATAGGACCACTATACGCAACGTTATCAAACAGCAACGCGCACGTATGGTAACATCATTCTACAGGTCACAGGTTTCTGTGGTACCCCCCCCCCCCAGTGTATAGAATCGGCCACAGGTCGTTATGGGTTAAAGTAAAGCATCCCTTTATCTCTCATCCCATGCCAAAGTATAGGCTTGAGCAACGCAACGAACACCCAAACTACTCCAGGGGCTCTTGCATTGCAGTCGAGCCAGCACTCTGACCTGACCTCTCTCCGATGAAACACACATGTGGAGGGACACATGTGGAATTTGTATGCAGGCGTTAACTAAGAGGGATATGAGAAAAGACACATTTCAATCGCCCTAAGGGCGTTTGACACATTGAAGGCATTGTTGACGCGAGTTTGTGTGACTGACACGCATCACGCCTGCTCACGTCGTCCGTTTCATTTAATAACAGACTTGTGTTGTGTGAAAAAGTGAAAAACAAACAATACCTTTTCTCCCGTGCTGCATTGATGCCTGTATATGCAGCCAGTATCTATAGGTTTTCTTCAGAATAGGTAGGACACTGATTCAATTAATACAGAAATACTATCTTTTTAAAATGTGTACATTAGGAGTCCACTAATATATCCTATACATTTAGGGTTAGGTCTAGGGGTGTTTCTGGTTATATAAAAGTTAACTAGTCATTTTGTAGATCTGTGGCAAAAGAATAATAATAATTGTTTGACAACTATGTCCATCACAAGCCCACATGCAGTGGCGGCCATATATGTTTCAATCGTTTCAATTGAAACGGGGCTTGAGCCTCCAGGCCTTTTATGTAAAAAAATAAATAGTAGTAGTAGTATAGTGTGTTGTTTGGTTGTAATTGTTCCCACTTCCCAGTGTGTGCACTCACTGCACTAGCAGCGCTGACAGTTGCGATTGCATCATTGTATAGCCTATGCTACAGTAGCTGCCTTCCAGTTATACCTAGCCCTGAAACATGACTGCCATGATGATCATCATGACAGTCATGACTTAACTGCACCCTGTTTTTGGCGCTCGCTACATTTACAACAAAAACGTATATATAAACATTTCAAATATAAAGTACTCACAATTTGTCCCACGGGTGTTAGTTATAGTTGCTGCACCAGCGATTAGCACTGCTGCATTCCGCGTTCTTTAATAAAAAGCATTTTTATCCGAGCGCCCCGGCTACTTTTTTCAAACAGGGTTCGTTTGGGAAATCCACAGTTGCACACCGGGAGCGCACTCGCCTATTAGTCTGTATTGGCAGGGTGGTCAGCGTACCTATATCGAACACACCGAGTGCCACCCTCCTCGGGGCGCGTAGTTGAAAGCCAAAGCAAAATAACAGCTTGGATAAAAATGCCAAAAACAGGGTGCAGTTAAGCCATGACTCTCGTATTCAACCATGGCTAAGTTACAGTATACCTAAAGTAAAAAATGGTTTAATCAAGCAAGCTGCTTTTGTGTATTTTCTACTTGGCTGTGTATGCTGTTCATGCTTTGAAGTCCGATAATACACACTGACAAAAAATAAATATATATTTATTTTTTATTTTTTTATATATAATTATTAATTGCCACTGATTATGAATTATTAAAATTAGGACGTCATGAACGGGGCCTCCCGATCCTTAAGGATCCTGCCCCTGCCCACATAGAGATGACCGCTATATGAGCTTGTAGATGATCTGCTATTTAAGCAAAGTATGGTTTCATGTACATTAACAACAATATCCTTCCCAATTCAAACATGGAATAAAGCACCACCTCCTCCTTGACATTATTATACCAGTCAGTGCAGTATGAATGATCATATAATGGCGCCAAGTGAACCAGTTGTAAAATACAATTCTGACTTCAGTTCTTCATCCTCCAGCCATTATCTTTATCTTTATCTTCCAGAAGGCCCTCAAACTCATTGTCTCTCTCTCTCTCTCTCTCTCTCTCTCTCTCTCTCTCTCTCTGTGTCTCTCTCACACACACAAGGGCATTGCCTGCTTCTAAGTAACCTGCTAGTGCTACATACGGTATATGTGAAATCGGCTTTCCTTTCAATAATGTTATAGCCCCTTCCCCCTGTGGCCATTATGTCGGTCCGGTGCTTGTGCGTGCGTGCGTGCACCGTGGTTGGGTCTCCAGATGTGATTAATGGCCTAAATGAAACACAGCTCTGACATGAACGGCCTGTCTTTAAATAGAGTCGTTCTCTGATCTCTCTCACTCTCTCACTCCCTAGTCTCTCCCTCTCATGGACTCACTTTCTTCTTTCCATTTCGTTATTTCCTTTTATGAATTTGTAAGTCATCAACTTCAGTTCAGCCTGTCTCAGTCTTAATTCTCCTCTCCACAGGCGAACATATTGACGTGCAACAACCGGTGCAATGCACCGGGCCGGGCCCAGCAGCCCCCAAGAAAGGCTCGGTTGCAGGAAGAGTAAACACCAAGGATTCGTCAGTGATGTCACTGACTGACCGGTTTATAAACAGCTTCAAGTCTGCACTACTTCCGTGTTGCATAACGGTGACATCTCTGTCCACTCCTTCTTGGTATCTTTACCACAGCCTTGTTTCAACGCGTGTGTTACTGACATGTGCTCATGCAGCTGCCTGTCAGCAGCACAACAAAGCTCAGCTGTAGCCTATTTTGTCACGTTTGACAACTTTGACAACTTGTCACAAATGAAACACTAGATGGGATTATTATGTCATCCATGTCAACATTCAAGTACAACGTCAGAAGATGTAACCCAGGTAAAGTATAAGACACGGGTTCTCAACGTTTTTTGGCTGGGGACCGCCGGGAAATGCTTTGGCCATGTCTCGCGACCCCCGCCCCGCCCCTCCTCCCCACCACCAAATTAACCATACAAACTGACTGTAAACTCTTAATTCACATTCTCCAGCCATTCAGTCACTCTGCAAGTTTAAAGTTTTTTTCCATTTGTCCAAAGTCATTTCTGATATAGCCTGCAGCCCTCGCTGCACTTATAATATACAGACATTACATTACACACACAATATTTTGTTTAGGGGGCCTAAACTAAATATATATATCGCCAGGTCCTTTCGCCGCTGCTCCTCTCACTTCCTTGTGGCCGCTCCTCTTATGTTTCGTCCCCTCTCTTTCAATCACTGTCAATTGGAAACCAGACTTTTTGGTTTCCAATTTCAGTCCACACCCGTCTCTGGTTTCACTATTCTGACGGTCATAATATGATATCCTCAGTGGTGGAAAATGTAGCCTATACTCAAATGTTTTACTTAAGTAAAGGTATAAATACTGCCATGTAAATGTACTCCGTTACAAGTAGAAAGAAGTCCCGTATTCAAAATGTACTCAAGTAAAAGTACAAAAATATATCGGCATCAAAATGTACTAAAAGTAAAAGTACTCATATTGCATGAACGTCTCATTTCACAAGTTCAAAATGTGTACGAAACTAGCCGATCTACAAGCTCGCAATGCGTCCCATCGCGACGTATTGTGAGCTTGTAGATCGGCTATTTAATGTATATAGGGTTGAAGTGGTTGTATGTTTTCTGATAGAAAAATGTATCTCCAAAACTATAGTAAAGATTTCAAATAATTGTAGTGGAGTAAAAATAGAAATTATAGCTCTGACATAATTTGTCAGTAAAAGTGTTGGAAATTGGAAATACTCAAGTAAAGTACAAATACCTCAAAATTGTACTCAAGTACAGTACCTTAGTTACTTTACACCACTGCACATCACCCATCCATTCCATCACTGTTTTATGTCCTTCAACCTTGCCTCATATTTACCAGCAATTGCATGCCGGTACAAGGATTATACACCTCACTTCAAAGAACGCATAGAAACAGACACAAGCACGCAGACACGTGCACACGCACGCGCACACAAATGCGTAACGTGATCACAGCTACTTGTTCTGTGACTTTGGCACCTGACACTTTGTTCCCCGCTGCCTGCTGTGACGCGTTGAGGTGCTGCTCGTAAATGACGTGTCATCGCTATAGCCATGCCTGTCCCATCTGATCGCTATAGCTATGCCGTCCCATCTGGCCAACAAACGCCGTCTCCTTCCAGAAACAAGCCCCCTATACTCTCAGTCCCTGATGACGACCCCCCCCCCCCCCCTCTGGACCACAAGAACTTTGATTTCAATCGGAGCGCATGCAGGGGAGCGAGGGAAGGGAAGCAATGCATCAAAACGCCTTTGTGGTGCCACTGATAGCATGGCCTCAGGAATAATAGACTTTGATTGAATTAGCCATGCTTTTTCTATACGGCGGGCCACACACACACACCTACCTGTGATTGAAGAGAGGCAGCCTTTCCCTGCTTTGGACATGCAGGGAAAAAAGGGGTAGCTGCTGGTTGGTGGATGAGTGTGTGGGTGGAGAAAGACAAGGGGTGAGAGATTGACTGAGGGATGGAGAAACCGAGTGGATGAGATTGAGAGACAGACAGAGATAGAGAGAGAGAGAGAGAGAGAGAGAGAGAGATTAACCGTGTGTGTGTGTGTGTGTGTGTGTGTGTGTGTGTGTGTGTGTGTGTGTGTGTGTGTGTGTGTGTGTGTGTGTGTGTGTGTGTGTGTGCGAGTCCTAACGAGGCCTGTCATACACAGTAAAATCACATTTTGCAGCGCAGTGTGCATGGGCCTTTTGCTTCGTGTCCTTCAGCTCCTGCCCTTCAGCTTCGGAATGGGAAGAAGCAGACGCTATAATAGCAAGTTAGCAACATTCCAAAGGGGGAGTCAGGAGGGGTTGGGGGGGGGCATGATTCAACCATCAAACATGGAAAGAAAATAGCTCTATCTACATCAGGGGTAGGCAACCTTAGGCACCAGTGCCAACATTGGCACAAAGGAGGGTGATCACTGGCACCCTGGCAAGTGTGTGAGAAAGTATTTTTGGTTTGAAATAAACTTTAAAAAAAAATGCAGTCAAATAAATGAAGTCCCTCACATTAGTGTGTAAATTACATCCTGCATTCTACATTCATTAAAACTGAACTCTGCCCTGAGTCTAATGATCATTATAACAACGTGAAAGAAAATATTTAAGAAGAAGGAAAAACTTTATATTTGTTGACAATCAAAATAAGTTGGAATTTTTCCTGTGGTGTCATTAAAATTAATTAATGTTGATATGGCACACTGACGATCTAGAAAATAAAAACATGGCACATGGCACAAAAGGTTGCAGACCCCTGATCTACATTACAAGCTCTTAACAGTGTTGTATATGAGCATAAATGCCTAATTTATGCTCATATGCTCACATAATTATTAGCTGTCTGTTTGTGTCCGTCTGTCTGTCCTCGCTGCTCGCCTCTCAGCGCCTGGACCAATTACTCTGAATTTGCACACGGGCATTGACCATTAGCTTAAATGCACGCCACTGCGAAGCCACTTTTTTCACTTCACCAAATTGTATTTCAGTTTCTTAGCATTTATCGGAAACTCTATTTAACTCTGTGCCCGCAGTTTTTTAACCGTCCCCCGGCTCTTACGCTCATAGGCTGTAGTGTGTCGTCATGGTTACAGTGTACCCGCAGGCTATGGGATTAAGCTGTGAGAATGACGGTAGATCTCTCTAGTCTCTCCCACAGCGAAGTTGCTACAAAAGGACTGTGGAGGACTTTCATTTAGGAGCCGTGTCCATCTCCTGACAGTATACGAGCGGAGGGCCACTATGGATGTCCTTTTCCATAGCACTCGCATGCACATTGACACCAAGCCCCCAGTAAGGATATATCCAACGTTGAAGATGCCACTACCTACTGGAAAAATGTGGAATTGCAACACTTTAATGGAAGTGGACGGACGTTCATGACGTCACGTGCGTATAAGCCTCAAAATTGAGGTCCGGGGCTAGGCTAGGCTAAACGTCCGCTCACTCGAGCCATTGAGTTATAATTATACTTCCAGAAGTCTTCCGGGTGCTTATTCCGACCAGTTCCTTTCCCCTCCATCAGGCTGGCCAGGGGGAGGTAGTTTAGAGACCAGGATTACTGCATGTTTTTTGTGAGGGTACGTACCCTAGGGGACACGGGGAGAACATGCAAACTCCACACAGAAAGGCCCTTTCGCCAACCCCGCCTCGGGTATGGGCACTGATGACGCGGAGGAGGGAACACGCCCCCATCGTCCCCGGCGGGAATTGAACCCAGGACATTCTAGCTGTGAGGCGACAGCACTACCGTGCTGTGTCACCGTGCCCCACGGGTATGAACTATACAGTATATGAATAATTAGCCAGTGTACACACAGAAAAAATATATGTGCATGTTTGAAATGATTCCAAACAAGGCAGAAAGACACCCGGGCCTGGAATATAAAAGAAATATCAATGGTTGATAAGATATGTTGGTATTCACCCCGCAGCGCCCATGAGCGGAGGCTTATATAGTATGAGAAACCATGTCCCTCAGAGTGGATGGAGGGAGGCATTGCTCCAGGTCACGATAGACCCTATGGAGTCAGCCTTTGAGCGGCACAGCTGCTTATTAATATTCCTGTCTCACCAATGCGCTTTTGTGGAGGCTGTGAGATGGGATCGCGGCGATAACTGAAGTACATGGCAATGGATGCAATCCTTTGAATTACCTGGAACCTGACCGGCAAGCTAAGTCGCCTATAAGCCTGCCTGGAAGTAAATCAATGTCGGTAATTGGCTCTCTCTCTCTCTCTCTCTCTCTCCCCTCTCTCTCTCTCTCTCTATGACAATCACAATTTGCTGTCTTCCTAGCCGTTTATGTGTTAGCTTAGGACCGAGGAATGACTAAATGAGAGCAAAGGGGAGTAAATGCATGCAGTACAGTGTTGATTTTGACAGCTAATTTTGATTTGAGTTTTAGTCATACTCTCTTGAATAGTTTATTTCGTTTTAGTCACATTTTACTAGTCACCTGGTTTTAGTCGACTAAAGATCATAAGATTTTAGTCGACGAAATCTACAGTTGATTTAGTCAACTAAATGTATTTTGGCGGGCCGTGATACCGTCGTATTGACAGATTTTTACACTTGCTGAAAATATCCGATCTACAATGCGTTGCAGATCTACAAGCGTTGTGAGCTTGTAGATCTTCTATTTTCAGCATGCAACCAAGGGTAAAATGACTTACTGGATCTCTTGTCCACTAGTCCGTTCCTAACATTTTACTCTAGTTTTTATTTGTTGACGAAATTGTCAATATATTTAGTGTTAGTCATCATAGCCTAGTTTTCATTTATAGTTTCCATTTAGTTTGCGTCAGTGAAAAAAGGTAGCCGACGAACATTTTTTGTCATATTAGTTGACAAAATCAACACTGATGCAGTAGCTTTAGTCCAAAGCCTGATTTAAACCTCTTCATATACGAATATGAATACAACTCATCACATTCCATGCTACAAGTACAAACACACCTACACACAAAGCTGTGCATATAGGAGGGGCTCCTCAAGCATGTGATACATGCTACTACGGGCGTCTAAATATGACACTGTTGACACTGTTCAAATATAATTACTGGCGCAAGCAGAGCGCGCAAGTACTGCGATCGACTGGGTATATGTGTAAGTATGTCGGCGTCCTCTCTTGTTTAAGATTACGTCAGCATCCACAGCCAATAAGGGACGACCAGTCTTGGTGACATAACTAAACTACGTTTCAAGGTTGGTATAAAGGTCAATGACGGGTCTAAAGGATTTAGAACAGCAGTTGTATTAGACATTAATAGTCACGTTGAATGAATGGAAACAAGATGTCTGTTCTTCGGTGCTGTCCTTTTGGACCAATGTGCTTTATACTGTACCATGTACCCTTTTCATTTCATTGTCTAATAAAATGATCAATCAATCAAAAAGTTAGTAGCTCTAGAACTCTAGGGGCTCCATTTTCGTCACCGCTAAACCCCTTATCCATAAAATTCTTTGCCCTTTTTTACTATTTTGCTAAACATTTTTGAATAGTTAAAATGGCCAGTCTACAAGCTCACAACGTGTCAATGTAGATTGGCTAGTTGAACTATTCAAAAATGTTTTTCAAAATAGTGAAAAAAGGCAAAGAAGTTTAGAGATAAGGGGTTTAGCGATAACGAAAATGGAGCCCTTGGAGTTGTGCCACCTCATGGCACACTGCTTGCGCACAAGTAGGCCATACACGGCCTACTAGTTGGTGTACACGCGAGAGAGAGAGTGCATTTTTTGTTTGTATACTGCCATGAGAAGGGTCCATTCGGTTGGCTCCACTCTCAGATTATTTATTAATGTTTTTTTTAATGTCGGCAGTGAATGTCACCTCCTTTCTATGGGGGGAAAAAATGAGTTTACCTCGATCCCTTGTGGTCTCCAGATAGATGGATTTTCAGACGCGTTTTGAAAGAAGCCAGTGATCCACATTTTTAAAGGGATGGTGTCGGGGCATTCCACATCCAATGGCATCAAATGTCCGTGGCCTATAACGCATATCAAAGTGGGAGGTCCTTGAACAGAAGAAGGTTGAGTATCACCGCACCATGCAGTGCTCTCTCTCTCCTGTGGCTGGACTCACTTGTCATTTAATCATTCTCGTGACGTCATTCCGGCAGCTCTGCACATTACTTGCTCTGGCATGCTAATCTAACCCCAGCCAACGACTTTGAGTTGACCGCAGTGGTGGGGAAAGCACCACGTTTCTTTACTTAAGTAAAAGTATCAATACTTGCAATGTAGAAACACTTTGTTGCAGTAAAAGGTCCGGTAATCAAAATTAAAGTACCAATAAGTGAGGTATATATATATACCAATAAGCTTTACCATTAAGTTTAAAGTACAAAAGTAAGTATTGGCATCAAAATAGACTTAAAATACCAAAAGTACTTATTATGCAGAATGTCCCGTTTCACATGGTATCGTGTGTAAAATGTATTCAAATCTTTTGAAAACAGCAGATCGACCAGCTCACAATCACGCCGTGATGATGGACAACGTGAGCTTGTAGATCAGCTATTTTCAAATAACCAAGAAGTGGTTAATGTACTGTATATGTTTTGTAATAATACTTCAGTTCTTACCAGGACTGCATTGTGTGCACTGTGTGGACAGACCGCCGTGACGCATCGCAGCCTGAGTTAGGCGGTTTGGTTTAAGTATCATTGTTTTTATGACATTGCTTTGGCACGGTTGGGAGGCTGTAATGACTCTGACATTTCCTTGTGCCGCGTGTCGAACTGGACAGTGCCGCGGTCGGTCTACCATGACACTGCAGACCGGGCGTTCCTCAAAGTACCCTGACCTCAACCTTTGAGAAAAGACAATGGAACTTTTTTAAGGGGCGAACTGAGTTTTACATGGATTAAAGAACGAGTTGTTATTATTAATCAGAATTATCAATTTAGTCAATTATAGCCATCGGATATTTTTGGACAATTATGATCTTGATTATGATGTGTGAAGTAAGAAAGCATGCATTTCATTCACAATTTGCGTCCTCACTTTTGTCTTCAATGTTTGCGTTTTACACAAATGCTCAAAGCTGGCCATTCATTGTCAATGGCATTCAATGTTTGCGTTGGGTTTACACAAACCCTCAAATCTGCAATGGATTAGAAAAATCACACCATGGTGTGAAGTGAGGGGCGCTAATATTCATCATGCATCATCTCATTCTGGCCGGTCAGAATTTGCATCCTCACTTTTCTGTCTTCCGTCTTTTCTGTCCTCACTTTTTTGTCCTCAAATACGTACTTTGCTCAGCCAATCAAATAATCGCTATATGGGGTATACTGCTCAGCCAATCAAATTATCGCTGTATGGGGTACTGCTCAGGCAATCAAATCATCACTATGGGGTACTGCTCGAGCCAATCAAATCATCGCTATGGTGTACACACACAAACACAAAGCTGGGCATAGGAGGGGTTGGCACCCCCCAATAATCAAACATTTTGACAACATAAATCTTCTCTTATGGGGGGAGGGGGGGGGGGGTCCCCACTCCCTGGCAGAACACCATGAAAGCCAGATACGTCGCATCACTCCGGGGCCGGGTCCCCCCCCCCCCCCCCTCCCAACATATCTGACAGGAAAATGTTTGAGAAACAATGGTCTATTTATTCTATACGCCATTACAACATCTCTTCACCTCCACCCCCATCACGCCTCCGTGCCTTCCATCAGTACATTTCTCTCAAACTCCCCTGTCACCACCACCATCCCCGTAGTGGCCTGTATCACTCTCCCCTCCTTCACCCAGCTCTCCCCTCTCTCTCTCTCTCTCCCCCTCTACCCCTCTGCCCTGCCTCTTTAGATTTATCGCCTGTGTACCTCTCGCTCTTGTAAACTCGCGGGCCCGAGCACGGGGGGGTGGGGAGCTGCATGCGGGAGAGATGTCGCTCCGCTCTTGAATGAGGTGACACCCCGGGAGCGTCCCGCCGCTGGCGCGAGGTCAGGCGGCGCAGAATGAGATGCCACATGCACACTTGCGCCGTCTATATGACACGCACAAATGTGCACCCAACACATCGCACACACACACGCACCTCCCCACCACCACCCCATACCACCTGTGTGTGTGTGTGTGTGTGTGTGTGTCTAGAAATGCTTGCATTTGCCGAGACTCCTGTCTGTGTCCCTGCCTCTGACATGTCATTAAATCCAGAGGGGAGGGGGGGGACGGGGGACGGCGGATGGGGGGAGAGACAAATCTTTCTTCTTGACACAAGGTGGGTTCCAAACCCCCGCACACCCTGCAGGATAACATTTAGGCCTGGACAGGATGACAGATTCTGGTGATTCCGTGTATGGTATATCCCTCTCAATCTCAATGTATACGTCTGAATAGAGGTATACATACAGATTTGTGCTTGAGTATAGAGTTCAAAAGGTATAGCCTATATAGCTGGCATCATCAGCGATACAGTATACCAAAGTAAAGGTAGGCTATTCCGATTTTTCGTCGTGTCGGACAAAAAAACAACAGATGTACACGCGTTGCTTGCATATTGGCTATATTTTCTAAGCGGTTGATGTAGGTTTTGCATTCATATATTTGCCTCTAGGAAATATCACATACATTTTTCACAGTACTTGAGTAAATGTACTCGGTTACTTTCGACCACTGTATGAATAGTATCTCAAATGTGTGTGCGCGCGTGCGTATACATGCGTGTGGCGGCCTGGCAGCGCACATATGTTGAGTTGAGTGTGCATGATGATATAGATGAGTGGACGCGACGGAGCTCTGCATATTGGGTGCGTCTGCGCGTGCACATACTGCTATATATGACAGCCCCGTCAAGGACACATGGCGACGAGGCGAGGACCCCCCTGTCACACACCGGGACAGAGGTCCGCCGTAATGAGCTGTCCTCCCTGGGCAGAACGACAGCCGTGCTGCTGTCAACCCCCCCCCCACCCCAAACTATTTACTGTACTGTCCAGGCAGCAACGCACATTTGCAGGCACAGGAGCATGCTGCATTATTAACATGCATTAGTGTTGATTGATGTCGTCGGCCTAAAGTAACTGTTTTCACACCGATGAAAACTAAATAAAACGAAGCTAAAAATGACTAGAATAAGACTAAATATATTGACAATTTGTCAAAAAAAAAGGAAAGAAAAGATACTAGACTAAAATGTCAGGGAGGGACTAGTGGAGAAGAGATCCAGTAGTCAGTTTGTTTGGTTGAGTTGCGCTCTGAAAGTATCAGATCTACAAGCTATTTTCAGCATGCAACCAAGTGTAAAATCTGCCATTATACGACGCCATCAAGGCCCGCCCCCAAAATACGTTTTAGCTCAACAAAATCAACTGTAGATTTAGTCGACTGAGATCGCATGATATTTAGTCGACTAAAACTATAGACTAATAATTAGACTAACATTTAAAACATTTCAGATTACTGAAACGTTCATTCAAAATCATTCATTCAAAAGAACTATGACTAAAACTAAATCAAAATGTGCCGTCTAAATCAACACCGTCACTGACATGAATGCATGGATACATGCACGCACACATACTATAAACACGCACGCACAATTCATGCATGCATGCACATACTGTATACACATACTGTACATGCACATTACGCATGCAGGCTGAGCACACACACAGCCATCCATGATGAGCGCCTTGACCAAAAGTATCAATTCTGCAATGTAGAGATATACTATCAAAAGGTACTTAAACCATTCTGGACGGGAACCCCACTGAGAGCCACGCTGCTATTTTTGAAAAATCGGCACATATCTATGAATACTGTATATGTTCTTTCAGAGTGAGTTTTTAACTCAAATCTTTGCTTCCACAGGGGTCCCTGAAACAACATTATTTTCAGATGGGGGTCGGCGGCCAATTATACAATTTCGTTGTACACGTTGCAATGACAAATAAAGATCTATCTATCTATCTATCTATCTACATATCATTTTTGGGGTCCTTGCCATGAAATAGGTTGAGAACCACTGATATAGAAACATTATTTCAAACGTTATTTCAAAAAGGCCGAAATGCATATACAGTAGGGCTGTAAAGTGGTAAAATAGTTTTTGTAATAATAATCCAAATCTACAAATTAAAGTAACTAAAATTCCAAATCGTTGTAGTGGTGTAAAAGTACAATATTTGTCTCTGAGATGTAGTGGAGTAGAAATAGAAGTAAAAGGTATTTGAAGTTTAGGAGAAAAAGTTAAAAGAAAATCAAAATGTTACTTAAGTAGCCTACTACAGTACACCAGTGCACCACTGTCGGAGTGTCGGCTATGGTGTGTGACACTATCATGCGACAAAGTATAATTCAGGCTTATATGCATGTCTGGCCACTGCTGTCCCACTCAACTTGTTCCATTTGTTTTGATCGATATGCGGAATGTGATCCAAGGTCGGCCCAATTCCTTCCCCTGACAAACAAGGAGTCTGGGTGTAGAGTGTCCAGGCAGCATCAATAGAGTGCTGTACGTATGCAATGCATTTGGTTCTGCTGCCTGGGGGTGCTTATATCGCCTACAAGCAGAACTCTTTTTCTCTGAGCAATAATCAAACCCACGCCTATTTGACCCTTCCCACAATAGCTTCTCTCATGAGACAAGGGGGACACGCACAAACGCACACACGCACAAACACACGCGCGCCACAACTTATGCCCTTGGCAATGAATTAGTGCTTTTATACGTAACATCGTGTGAACCCGACTGTGTAAAGTATATGCTGATAATTCCAATAGCACAGTCTGTGGCTGAGCGGGAAAAAAACACTCACATACTGTACGTACGTACGCGTGCACGCGCACACACACGGCAATGAATTAGTGCTTTTATACGTAACATCGTGTGAACCCGACTGTGTAAAGTATATGCTGATAATTCCAATAGCACCGTCTGAGGCTGAGAGGGAGAAAACAAAACACTCACACGCACATACGCACGCACGCAAGCTCGCACACGCGCGCACACACAGTGTGTGTCACTGTGACACTGTGCCACTCGGCGATAGCAGGAACAGTAGTGGCTTGCATCACTCTCAGCCCTGCAAATCAATTTCCACGTCGTGTAGGAGAGCCAGTGTTGCCTGGCAATGGCTTATCGACAGTCCTCTTATTTAACGTGGCCATGCAGGCCAGGCAGCTCCCCCCTCTATACTCTACACACATTCCACTGTCGCAGTCCTGTTGCATGATCCGTCTGCGCACAGCTAGTGGGACACCTTTACTGGTGCACTTGGACTTCACAATGTAGGCATTTTAGCAGGTCTATATATACGGTCTTATATATGCAGAGCACTGTTGTTTTTGGCAGCAACATTTTGATTTTAGTTTTAGTCATTTATAGTCTCTTGAATAGTTTTCATTTTAGTTTTAGTCGCATTTTAGTCACGTGGAGTATCTTAGGGTTAGTCTAGTTTTAGTCGACTAAATATCATAAGATTTTAGTCGACTAAAATCTACAGTTGATTTAGTCGACTGGAATGTGTTTTGGTGGGCCTTGATGCCGTTGTAATGAATGTTTTTACACTTGCTGAAAATAGCTGATCTACAAACTCAGTTGTGAGCTTGTAGATGGGCTATTTTCAGCATGCAACCAAGTGTAAAATGACTGGATCTCTTGTCCACTAGTCCCTTCCTAACATTTTAGTCTAGTTTTAATTTGTTGACGAAATTGTCAGTATATTTAGTCTTAGTTTCAGTCATCATAGCTTTCATTTAGTTTCCATTTAGTTTTCGTCAGTGAAAAAAAGGTAGTCGACGAACATTTTTTGTTTTAGTTTTAGTCGACGAAAACACTGATGCAGATCGAGCGACTTGACCAATAAGCAAGGTAACAAATAAGCATATACATCAAATGTAGAGAAGCAGTGTGGTGCCTCACCAAACTAAGATCACAGGTACTGTAAGTCAATAACTTAGCATCAGTCTAAACTATAAGCAATACTATCAACATACAAATCTGGCACATTGAAACTATATACAGCTGAGCACGTTCCAGGAGGCCGCAATCAAGTTTTGATATGAGTGAGGCTTGGATAATTAAGGACTGACTCCTGGGTGAGGAAGGGTCTAATCCTTCGAATGTTATACGAGTATAATATTATGGCTGGGGGAAGAACCTTCCGCGCCTGGACGGGTTTCTGAACTGCCCACAGTCCTCCTATGAGAAGCAGACTGAGTAGAAAAAAATGGTGCCATTTTATCAAGATTATTAGTGAGGACCAATTATATGAAGATGGGTTGAAAAGTGGTGAAGTGGTCCTTTAACGCCTTTGTTAAACAGGGTGCGGGTAAGAAACGACAAGGTTTCAATGTAACCATCTTCGTCGGGTAATGGAACGAAGACAGTCTCCCATGATGAAGGCGGCGAGCCGCGGGGAAGAAGTGTCCGTCCGAATGGTCACTGGGTAAGGTTAAGCACAAGGGGGTTCCACCGCGCCTCAAGCCTGTTGTTGTCTGAGTTTGCGCCAGTACCTTCCTCCCTCCTGCTACCCGTCCTGCTCCTGAGATGCAACGGACCAGACTTTTTATTTATTTTTATATATATATATATATATATATATATATATATAAATCATTTTATTTAGATTTTCACTGAAAGATATCCCAGGATCAGGTAGACACAGTAATAGTCATGATCACAGATCATATTCCTTGGGTAATATGACAGATTTAAAGTAAGTACAACATAAGATCCGAGTTATTTTGTTTGCATGTAATAGGTAGGCCTACAGAGATAAATAATAAGGTGACTATGCTACTGAACACCCCGAGCCCCTCCCAAAAAGTAAAAGAAATGTATATTTTCTCCCCTTCATAGTACCCAATTTGGTGGTCCATCCCGGCAAATCCCCACAGAAGGTCATTGGGAGAATGAAGATAGTCACGGGTCTCCTCCGATACCCGAGCTTCAAGCCACCAGCTTCTTTTCTCAACGGACCAGACTCGAGGCGTGGTGGAACCCCCTTGTGCTATAAGGGTTTATGAAAATGTTTACTAAAAAGGTAATAAAAATCAAGTGTAAAGTCTGGCCAAAAGCCCAAAACCTCATTCACTTTTGGGTATTGAAGAGTATAATTTTCCTTGCAGCCTTCACTGCCCTGTGGAAGGTGAGATAGCAACATCTGGTGGTCAATTAATAGGAACTGCATTTCTTACTGTTAAGAGAACCCAGAAATGGGCTTTAATTCAAGCATCGATTCCTTGGCCCTTGGTGTAAAGCCTACAGAATCAAGTCCAAGTGTGACCGCTGAAATGTGAGCTTTGAACGAGAGCTGACTGTCCAGGACAACACCAAGGCTCTTGGCCGTTAATGGGAACGAAAACCAACAGGGGGTTTTCTGTGGCAGGGCAGGTTCCCAAACTGGGGGTCGGGACCCCCAGGGGGTCCCCACATTTTTTTTGGTGGTCCGCAGATGATTAGTTTAATGTGCAACATTGTTTTCTCACTCAACAGTAAACAAACCAACGTACAGTAAACGTGTATACAGGGTATCTGCATATTACTAAAATACTTTTAAGACCTTTTTAATACCAGGTTGGCTAAATCAGTGATTCTCAACCTGTGGTACGTGTACCTCTCGTGGTGCACAGAGGAGTCGCCCAAAAAAGGAGAAAAAAAGACAAAAGTGGAATGAAATATAAATATACGTATATTACTACAGGTAGTTCTTCTGACCAAGGGTTGAAATAGGCTCTCCAGCCGTGCTGGAATGGGCCTGACAGCATATCTAGCCGTTAAAAGAAGATTTGAGAACAGATTATCAGTTGGATTAGTGATTAGATTTAGAGTTTCGCCAGAGCAGCAGCATTAATGGCTTAGGAATGGAACAAAAACAAAAAACAATATCGCACCTGTGCAAACCGAGCGGTGGAACTATACATTTATTGTTATAGTTACTGTGTGTTATACCGTAGTTACATAGTGACTGTGTTCTGTGTTAAAGCGTGTGCAGTGCCTTGGAGTGCCTTAATTGGAGCCAAGCAGAGTTGTTGACTTAAGCAGCTGCAGGGTAAATAGGTCCTACTCAGACAGGGGTCAAAGGTCGTACTCAAGCGGACATATAGGGACAGTCAGACATACAGTAGCTGTTCATATAGGAGACGGTGTTCCCACCGCCACCGCTCAAAGATTCAAGGAATACATTTACCTCCTGTGTTAACTGCGCATAGCTTAATAGGATGCATGGGCCAGTTCTACGCTCCTGTATTTTTAACACAAATACGACGCGTTGTGAACTTGAAGATCGGTATAAAATCTGCCATTACGATGGCATCAAGGCCCGCCAAAACACATTTTAGTAAACACCTGTAGATTTAGTCGACTAAAATTGCATGACATTTCGTCGACTAAAACTAGACTAACAGGTGACTAAAATGTGACTAAAACTAAGTGAAAACTATTCAAGAGACTATGACTAAAACTAAAATAGAGATTTGCTGCCAAAAACGACACTGTTGGAACCACCGGGCTAAATTGTCAAATATTATGTAAAAAGAGGGGAACATTGTGGCCGCTCTACAAGCTGCGTTGTGAGCTTGTAGTTCGGCTATACTTTCACAAAATGTATCTGTGGAACCGAGTCAAACAATATGCAATGCTTATGCTACAATTCCAAGTGCTTGACAGGGTGGTGGTCACCAATTCAAATAAGATTATTTTGTGTGGTCAACACTGTTTGAGAGTTGAACCAGAAGGCAAAGCTCTCTGTCTACCGAGCAATCTTCATTCCTACTCTCACCTATGGTCATGAAGTGTCGGTCATGACCGTAAGAATAAGGTCGCGAATACAAGCGGCCGAAATGAGTTTTCTTAGAATGGTGGCTAGGCATTGGCATCTCCCTTAGAGAGATAGGGTTATACAAGTTCAGTCACACAAGAGAGACTCGGAATAGAACCGCTGCTCCTTCGCCTGGAAAGGAGCCAGCTTAGGTGGTTCGGGCATCTGGTTAGGAGGCCTCTCGGGCGTCTCCCTAGGGAGGTCCTCGACGCACGTCCCACTGGGAGGAGCAGAGCAAGGCGCAGTTGGAGGAAACACCTGGCCTTGGAACGTCTCGAAATCCCCCAGGAGGAAGTCACTAATGTTCAACCGCTTATCCGTAGTCGGGTTGCATGTTGCCCATGCGACCCGACTACGGATAAGCGGTTGAAGATGGATGGATGGATCGATGGGTGGTCACAACGTTAAAAGTTTGGTAACCCTTGGTCTATGGAAATAGTTAATATGATAATAGTAAGATCCGGACAGTACTTACCTGGGAAGAAGCGACGCTTAATTGGTCATATATGGGGCCAGCTTAGGTGGAAAGAAGTCATCCACTGTGAGATGTCAACCAGACATGTATGTGTGCTCTTCCACCTGAATGGCAGAGCGAGAGAAACAGTTGAGTGTCATCATCGGCAATGAGATGGCAAGGAAATCACATGCAGAGCACGAGAGCAGGGACTATAGTTCTGTTCTGCTTTTTTTTATTCATAAAATAAATCTACTAAATCGCCACATAATAATAGTGTCTTAAGGTTAAATACCCCAAGTACCAATCCATAGGAGCCAGTGTATAGAGGAAACAATAATTTAACCACTTCCATCCTGGCATCCCTATTTTGGGCATTTCGTTATTGGCGACATAAATTAGCCGAAATGTCCAAAATCTGTGTCACATATAGCAGTGTGTTGTGAGTTGTGACGTGAGCTTCAATGTAGATCTGCTACTTTCACTGTAGTAGATCAGGGGCTAATTGTGTCACTAAAATTATTCTCAACTCACAGGTGTAAGAAAGTGGGTGGAATTCTTTGTTATACAAGCTCCTCTTATTGATTGTTCATCATTTATCAGTCATGGCTGTGGAAGATTCGTCAAATAACAATATTGATTCCTGATTCCTGAATAAAAATGAAAAAAAAAAGAACTCTTCTTGATTTCTCCCCTAGTTTTGGCATGCATTGTCAACAAAAAAAGGCTCCTCACCAGAAATAAACATCGCCATCTAGTGGCAACCATTGCAATAGCTAGACCGATGCCTGCAGATACTTGGCTGTGTGTCGGTGTCACAAATATACAGGTAGCTGATCTACAATGCCTTGTGAAGGCATTACTGCACAATGCATTGTGAGCTTGTACATCGGCTATTTTCTGTTCCCTTCCATGTACGAATCCGGGGTTGACTGACTGTGGGTGAACCTGGGAGGAGAATCTCATGTCTGAAACCAATTAACGCACATCCACCTTCAGATTGTTCACCGTGAGATATCATCATCACTGCTGTCTAATCCCAAATTATCTTATTCCACTTTATCCGACAGACAGACAAACAGACACAACAGTACCAACTGCACACACACACACACACACACAGTAAAGAACATCTAGCTAGGATCAATAGTTTTCTGGGCCTGTAGCCAGAAACACTTGTATTCTCACAGTAGCCTACACTCAGTCGCTCTGTCACTTTACTCATGTTAACAGAAAGATTTACAGTAGTTGGTTACGCTGCATTTTCTTATTAGACGGAAGGGTCTCTCACTCAAGGCATCAAACAATTCCCGCTACCTTTTCTGATTTATTCTGCATCCCCTTCTTGGAAAGTCATCACAGAATCTCACCGCCGCCTCGGTTGGGATGAGAACAAAGGCATCAGCACTTTTTAACAGACGTGTGTGCGTGTGATGTTTTTCTCTTTTCCCGTTCTTTGTTTCGACTCACTGTATGTCTGTAACAGAGAGACTCTGCATGGTGAGAGGAGTGAAGCAGAAAAAGGTTCAAACAGCAAGATTGAAAAAGCTTTTTTTTCTTTTTTTTTTGCTTGTGAGGATAATGATGTGGCCTCTGTCGCAGAGAAAGAGCATAAGACGGTAGACTTTCAGCAAAGGAAACATGTCTCTGGTTTATTGCTGCCTGCAGGCATGTGGAATTAGAGAGAGGCCATACTGTAGAATGATCTACACTTTCTCTGTGCCGGCAAAAATGGAAAACAACAACAACAACAGCAGAAATAACCCGGTTGATAGAGATGCGCCGATCGATCGGCCACCGATCATGATCGGCCGATCATGCCTGTATCGGATCGGATCGGATTCTCAAAATAAATCAAAATTGCCGATCAAAATGCCCGATCAAAACAGACAGTGGGACAGTGGCAAGTCTCCTTTAAGGGGGCGCCTGTTTTTGCAGCTCTGGTCGCTGTTGAGAGCTTGTAGATCCGTCTGTTTGCAGCGCAGCTCCGCAGCCAGGGAAAAAATAAGAAATAAGTTACGGGAGGCATACTATCATCCGACGGAGCAATGCTCCGAGGTGCGCTGCGGGTCGGGAGAGGGTTGCGGTTAGGTTTAGGTGTCTGCCCCGGGGGAGGTTAGGGTTAGGGTGAGGGAGGAGGTAGGTTGTCGTTCGGACCAATGCTCCGTCGGATGAAAGTACTGCACTCATAAGTTACAGGTGGAGATGAAGTGAAGTTGGAACGGACAAGCAGATGCAAGCCAAGCTATTAGCTTAGCTTGTTAGCTTGAAGCTAACATCACAACCACTGGCTGGTGATGTTTTTAGCCACAGCAACATGCAGCCTGCCCAGTGGCCAAGTCTCCTCCTCCCCGGAGAAGTCTTGCCTCCCCGCGCCGTTGGAGGCTGGGAGTGCCGTGCTGCTGCTGATCCACACAGGCTCTCACATCGCGTCCTGCCTGTTTCTGCAGCGCAGTTCGCTACGCGTTGAGAGCTTGTAGATCTGTCTATTTTTGCAGCGCTGGTGTCGGGGTTCGTTCACGTTGTCAATAAAAAAAATAATTCGATTAAAGGCGGAGATGAAGTTAAATCAGTGGGTTGAATCAGTAGCTACACGCTAATCTAAGCACTAAGCTAACGATCAGCGAGCCTATACAGTATACAACACTAGCAGCCTGCTTTTTATTTTAGTCTGTACAGTGAAATGTTCAGTTGTCTGTGTCCGTGCACTGAACATGTACGGTATGTTATTATTATTATATTTTTGTATTTGATGAAAGAAGAAAGCTACAGTTTACTCTCCAAGTTGTCTCTAAGACAGTGGTTCCCAAACCTTTTCACGTCAAGGACCCCCAAATTGACACTGCAGCCCACGGACCCCCATTTGAAAAGATATGCCATGGACCCCCATAAGAAGATTGTAGCAGTGATTCTCAAATTTCTCCACCAGTTTAATTTCAAGGACCCCCAGTTTGACTACGAACCCCCATTTAATGCCACTCCTATCTCTGAGACCCCAATTTATATTGTAAAATCAATGTTAAGTGTTAACCCAAACGGGTCCATTTGGTTCCAAACTATCCTTTTAGCTGGGGACCCCCTGGAACTCCCTCAAGGACCCCTGGGGGTCCACGGACCCCACTTTGGGAACCACTGCATTTTGAGTCTCTACAGTTTACTCTGTAACCTCCAAGTTGTCTCTAAGAGAGTCTAGAGTGAAATATTGCACGTTGCCTCAGCTTGCAAAAAAACTTTCTCATCTCCTAATTTTTATACTTACAATGTCAATGATGTGTAAGAAGAGTACAGTAGAAAATACAGTAAGTATATATGCTACACAATGGAAAAAAATATGGATTTCACGACGCTGTGATCGGTATCGGCAATATCGGTATCGGCCTATACTGTTTCCAGTGATCGGTGATCGGTGATCAGCCCCAAAAAACCTGATCGGAGCATCTCTACCGGTTGACATGGATATATTTAGAGTGTGGTATTTATCCAGTCCCCAAACAGATAAGCCACCATCTAACTTCACAGAATTTGAGATCTGTGGCAGAGCTGTAAATCTCTGGAGCATTGTCCTTGGGAAGAATGACAGGTTCCTCCTACATTTAATCTTTTGAAATTAGGAATGCATTATTACTGGATTGATAATTGTGCCGGCTGTCTGGATATATTAGGTTATGCCAGTTCTCCACGTTCTCACCGGGTTTCCATATTGAATGGCTACTGGAAAAGAATTAATTTCATCAAATTAATGAGACATTGCCTTATTGGCCGAGAATTCATTTCTGAGGGGACTTGGACTGGGGGTTATTTCAAATTCACCCATTTGAGAAATTTAATGACTCCTTACTTCGGGGACAAAGACATGATTTATAGTGCTTATTTTCCCTTCACAATAAGCCCACTGCAGCATCGGAATAAGAATCACTCCCCGTCCAGCCCTGTCCAAAGCTCCGGCAGCCCAGAATTCATTTGTGTTCCCCATTAGTAATCCAATTACGCAAACTGGCTCCTGCCACCAACGCAGCTGATCGTTTTTTAATCACATCATGCCT
Source organism: Protomyctophum parallelum (assembly GCF_964188405.1). Lineage (NCBI taxonomy): Eukaryota > Metazoa > Chordata > Actinopteri > Myctophiformes > Myctophidae > Protomyctophum > Protomyctophum parallelum. Next base: position 20,826,489 of record NC_139719.1, on the reverse strand, counting down.
TTCAACTCGTTCATTTGTTTGTTTTTAATCGTCCAGAAATTTGGTCACGGGGAGGACAGAGGAATGACACTATGGCTAATAACAAAACCAATGACAAATCAACAGCCAGATGCCACGCCACTGCTGGAATCCAGTCGGCACTCTCCTCCATTCATGCTGCAGCCAGCCCAGTGCATGGCTGCAAGTGCAAGACATCTCTATTTAATCACAGAGCATATAATATCCCTGCGGGCCGCACACGATATGAACGGTTATCGACACGCTACGGGTCGATCGTTAAGACCACCGTGGCAGTATATGGGCTACAGTACAAACAAGCTAAAGCAGCCAAAGCACTGGCTGTGAGGAAGCGAGTCTCCACTCAATTAGGAGTCAAGACTTAACATTCTGTTGGCGTGGGAGTCAATAAGCCGCAGACCCCTTGGGTTTTTAGGCAGCGAAACTGTGGGAAATGTTGACAAACAGCTAATCAGTTAACCCATTTCGACCGAGACCGATTCCACAAATGTCTTCTAAATCCTGACCGTTTTCTGAAAACCCCTATGTTTCTATGTCAGTATTTCTCAAACTATTTCATGTCAAGGACCCCCAAAAATATGTAATTGGCCGTCGACCCCCCAGAAGCAAAGATTTGAGTTAAAAACGTTGGCTCTGAAAGAATATATATAGATTTGCGCCACATTTTCAAGATTTTTCAAGCTCGTAGTGTGGCACTCTGTGCCGCGCTATGAGCTTGTAGATCTGCTATTTTTCAATAGCTAAAGTATAACATGATGCTATAAAACACCAAAAGGGATTTCCGCCCAAAATGGGTTAAAGGTGAGATGAAGTAAAGCTCACATGCGTATCAGCCGGCTCAGACGAAAGTCCACCGTGTGTAACTGCTGTGTGGAAGATAAGAGAAATCTCATCTTCCCGACCAATCTGCCGGCATCTCTCTCGCTCTCTCTCTCTCACATCTCTCTCATCTCTCTCCTCTCATCTCCTCTATATTCATCTCTGTAGGCAGTTACAGTATATCTCCACAGAAAAACTAGGCTACAGCTTTTATTAGTATTGTATTGTAATGACACTAATGGGTCCATTTGGTTCAATTTTGAGTTAACTACTACTGTGCATGAGGCCTAGCATCCCTGTTCTGGGCATGTCATAATAGTTGAACTTTCTACAACAATAGAGGGGACGAAGTTAAGTATAGCATATAGGGGTTAATCACATGAAACCTATAGCACCCCTCCCTAATATTCTGGGGGCAAACCTTCAGTGAAAACAGCAAATCTACAAGCTCACAACACGACAATACAACTCATCCGTGATCTGTAGATTGGCTATTTTCGTCTAAGATTGTAGTACAAAGAGCTCTGCGGGACCTCGGTCAACAAATATAGGGTTTAACGCATTTCGACCCGATACCAGATACTACAAATGTCTTCTAAATCATGATAGTTTTCAGAAAAACATATGTTTCTAGATCAGTTGTTCTCAACTATTTCATGTCAAGGACCACCAGAATTATATGTAATTGGCCGCCGACCCCCCCCATCTGAAAATATGTAGTTCCAGACACACCCACCCCCCCCCCCCCCCAGAAACAAAGATTTGAGTTAAAAACGTTCGCTCTGAAAGAATATATATTCAAAAGGTTTGCGCTACATTTTCACGATTTGTTCAAAAATAGCAGACCTACATAGCGCGGCACTCGGAGCTTGTAGATCTGCTATTTTTAAATAGCTAAAGCATAATAATTATTGCTTAAAACACCAGAAAGGTGTTCTCCCTGTGTCCTCTAGGGTAGGTACCCTCACAGAAAACATGCAGTAATCCTGGTCACTAAACTGCCAGCCCCTGGCCAGCCGGGGCGCCTGATGGAGGGGAAAGGAACTGGTTGGAATAACGTGTTCCTTCCACGCGCTACGTCCAACCAGGGAAACTCCCCCCTGTCAGGTGTAAAGGAGCAACTCAGGCATGAAGGAAGCATGAGTTCAAGTCCGTTGCTCTCCCCTTGTCCCCCATATATGGGGACTAGGTTGGTGGAGGGTGTGTAGAGCCCAGGATCACATTAGATGATTGACACAGGGGTGAAAAATGGGTTACAAAATCGTGGGATAAAAAGAATATATATAAAAAAAAACCAACAGAAAGGGTTCCCGCCCCAAAATGGGTTAAAGTGGTTGAGTGGTAAAAAATTTCCTTCCTGGAAAGGGCAGCCAGTAAAAGACACACCACATCACTTTTGTGTGGCGAGATCACACATGGTACACATCACGCTGATGAGAACAAATAAGCAGCGATAGTCATCAACTCGCTGTCACTTAGAATTATGACACCGGCTGTATTATGACACACACACACAATACAAGGCAGTATAATCCTGAGTGTTCATTTTAACACGAACATCTGTACGTGTTAATTTAACACGCAAGGGTCCATTTGGTTCCATTCTGTACACACTCAATGTTAAATGTAATGCTCAGGATTGCAGCATGACTTTGCACACATATAGGGTACATTACCAGTGGTGGAAAAAGTACTCACTTTTTTTAAAGTAAAAGTATCAATACTGCAATATAGAAATAGTAAAAGTTCGGAATCCCGGAATGTACTTGAGTAAAAAGTGCAAAAGCATTGGATTAAAAATTACCTTAGAGTACCAAAAGTAAAAGTACTCATTATGCAGAATGTCCCGTTTCAAGTTTTCAAAAGTATACAAATCTTTTGAAATTAGCAGATCTACAAGATACAGTACATGCAATGTGTCGCATCGCGACGCATTGTGAGCTTGTAGATCTTGCCTATTTTCAAATGATCGATTTGATCCATGTATCTTGCGTTCAGTCAATATTCTGTCTGGTCTGGTGTCGAAAGCCCGCCCATCACCCCCCCCTGCCACATCCACCATCCCCGCATCCCCCCCTCTCTGTCACGGTGAGAGAGGTGAAACTGCTGCTGAGGAGCCAGAACCCCCGGAAGGCGGCCGGCCCGGATTCTGTCTCCCCCTCTGTCCTGAAGCACTGCGCTGACCAGCTCGCCCCGGTGTTCACCACCATCTTCAATGCCTCGTTGGAGCTGTGTCACGTCCCAGCGTGCTTCAAGGACTCGACCATCATCCCCGTCCCCAAGAAGGCCAAGGTCACGGGCCTTAATGATTACAGACCCGTCGCCCTGACCTCTGTGGTCATGAAGGTCCTGGAGCGCCTTGTCGTGGCTCACCTGAAGAGCATCACAGTTCCTGTGCTGGACCCGATGCAGTTTGCGTACAGGGCCAACAGATCCACGGAGGACGCCGTGAACATAGCCCTGCACTACACGCTTGAACACCTCGATACTGCAGGCAACTACGCCAGGATCCTGTTCGTGGACTTCAGCTCGGCCTTCAACACGATCCTGCCATCCATCCTGGAGCACCAGCTGTCCTTGCTGCAAGTGCCGGACTCCACTCGCAGGTGGATTACGGACTTCCTTACCACAAGTAAGACGCGCAAACGCGGGAAGCGAACGCAGCTCGTGTATGTGTGGTTGTGTGTGTGTGTGTGTGTGTGTGTGTGTGTGTGTGTGTGTGTGTGTGTGTGTGTGTGTGTTACAGCTGCGCCCTGTGTGTGTGTGTGTGCTACAGCTGCGCCCTCTGGTGGCGGGCGGGTGGTGTAACAGCGGGACAGACAGACAGACACACAGACACACAGACACACAGACATTCAGCCCTTGCTGTCATAGTAAGTGGCTCACTGCGTTCGCAAACAGGTCGCAGCGGGTGAAGCTGGGGAAGAACATTTCCAGCTCCAGGTCCACCAGCACTGGCTCCCCGCAGGGCTGTGTCCTGTCCCCACTCCTGTTCTCCCTGTACACCAACAGCTGTATTTCCCTCCATCCGTCAGTTAAGCTACTGAAGTTTGCTGACGATACCACCCTGGTGGGCCTCATCTCTAAGGGGGATGAGTCGGCCTACAGGAGGGAGATCGAGTGGCTGCAGAGTTGGTGCAGCAACAACAACCTGGAGCTTAATGCTCTTAAGACAGTGGAGATGGTGGTGGACTTCCGCAGGAACGCAGCCCCGCCCCCTCCCATCATGCTGGGAGACACCCCGGTGACCTCAGTGGAGTCATGCCGGTTCCTGGGCATGACAATTTCTCGGGACCTCAAGTGGGAGCTGAACATCATGGCCCTCCTGAAGAAGGCCCAGCAGAGGCTGTACTTCCTCCGACAGCTGAAAAAATTCAGGCTGCCGAGGCTCATGATGGCTCAGTTCTACACAGCCATTGTGGAGTCCATCCTCACTCACTCCATCCTCACCTGGTTCCCCGCTGCAGCTGCTAAAGACCTCACCAAGCTGCAGCGGGTGATTAGCTCTGCGGAGAGGGTGATTGGCCGCCCTCTGCCCTCCCTCAAGTCCCTGCACGACTCCAGGGCGCTGAAGAGAGCAAGGAAAATTATGGCCGACCCCTCCCACCCTGGCCACGGCCTCCTCGCCATGCTCCCCTCTGGGAGAAGACTGCGGCTGCTGAAGGCTACGAAAGCCCGCCACAGACAAAGTTTTTTCCCCTCAGCTGCCAGGCTGCTCAATGATTCTGGCTTCCCTTCCACCCCTGCCTCCTAGTGACACCGGCACTTTAATCACCGGCAACATTTGATGCACTATGTACTACTGTATAAACCTGCACTTTATATTTATTTCCCTGCACGGTGTTGTCTTATGTCTGTCTATTTGTGAAAAAAGAATTGAATGCACTCATGTTATGTCAAAACAAATTCCTATGTGTGTATACACAAATGGCAAATAAAAGTATCTGAATCTGAATCAGAAAATTGGCTTATTTTTCAATATCAGCTTTTTAACTAGGACGGAAAACGAAAATAGGACTGAAGTGGTTAGTGTATGTTTTGAAATCAAAATCAAAATCTACAAAGTAACTAGTAACTAAAGGTTTTCAAAGTGGCGAAAAAGTACAATATTTGCCTCCGACATGTATAGTGGAGTAGAAGTAAGAGTACTGGAAATCGTAAAGTACAAATACCTCAGAAATGTACTTAAAGTACAGTAAATGTACTTAGTTACTTTCCGCCACTGTATATCACACTTTACAGTCTGTATAGTAATATAATATTGTGCTCTTAGGGCTGTGTTGGATGTGCTGAACATTTGATATGGCGCAAAGGAAACACACGCCCACACACTTGCATATAAATATAGGTCAGTGCATACACTGTTAAATACGGACCGTTCATTTAACTCCGAGGGTGTCAAAATGGACCCGAAAGGTTCCAAATGCATCCGAAAGCGTCTGTTTTTTTTACATTTACATTCACTCATACACAGACACTCACACATGCCCACATGTTATGCGCACGCAAGCGCACACGCGCACACACACTTCAATGGGCTTTATTGGCATGAGAAAACATACGTTTACATTGCCAAAACAGAAAGCACAATACAATGTACAATACAAAATACAAGTACAATGTACCAAGATCACTCAATGCATGCAGGTATAGCGCAGGAATACACACAATGATTAGTCTTTAGGGTGGTTGTGTTCCATTTGATATCCTTCTCCTATCACAGCAGCTCACACATCTTGCTGCTGTGTTTGCACATTGTTGTACTTCGCCCAGCAGCTGATGAGAACACACACACACACACACACACACACACAACATTGCGATTTCTCATTTGCTACATTCCATCCTCCTCACACGCACCAACCCCAATCACTGTGAGGACCTTGAAGAGGACAGCGTGGTTGTAAGGCCCATCTCTCCGTCTCTCTGCCCACTCCATCTCCATCTCCCCCCCGCCCCCCCCCCAACCCAACCCAACCACTCTCACAGAAGCGTGTCTGATTTATATGACCGGGAGGTGAAGACAATAGGCTCTCCAGGGTGGACGGTGGGAGGTCGAAGGGGGCGAGAGGAGGATGACTTTGGCAGTCAGTGTCCACCAGGCTGCTGTGTTGCAGCGTCACTATAGAGGCCAGCATTGTAACAATATAAACAGCCCCAGAGGAGGTGTCCGTGGAGGGCACGTCTCAGGACTAGAGCTGACAGGAGGTGACCCCATGACCTCGTAGAGACACCTGAGCTGTGTGTGTGCGCGCGCGCGCGTGTCGTGTGTGTGACAGAGAGAATGTTGAAGAGAAACAAACAGAGGCAGACATAAGAGTCAATAGGCGTGCGTGTGTGTGTGTGTGTGTGTTTGTGTGTTTGTGCGTGCGTGCGTGCTGTCGTGCGTGCAAGAGTGAAATGACAGAAGGTGAGGACACTGGCGCTCAGGTTTTAGGAAGTTAAAGATTAGTTGTGCGTGCGACGTGTGTGTGGTGATTGGTGAGAAACTTTAGCATTCCTATACTTAATCTAGTTAAGTATAGTTCTCACTCACTCTCTCTCTCTCTCTAACATGAGGGATAAACAGGTATAAGCCGCATCTGCAGCTCCAACAACGTTGGTTTAAAAGCAGCACTTCTGCAAAAAATATAACAATCCTGCCGCTATCATGTTCACATCTTGGCTTCTTAACACTGAGAGAGGCAGTGTAAACATTTCACCCAATGACCCTGTTCAATTGCCAGGAAAGTTTCAAAGTTACGTGAATCCCCTTTTAACAGGTGATGGAGCATATAATAAGAACTGCAGAGGAGAGGAGAGGAGAGGAGAGGGTTTTTTTTTAATAAGGAACTGGGAACCTATAGAGTGGGAGGAGGTGGGAGTTTGTGTGTGGTGGTGGGCCTCGCCTGTTTAAACGCTTGCAGACGCTCATGCGTGACGAGACTGACAATCCTCTGGGAAATCAGGGCATGAGAAACCGTCAGGCTCCCTGGAAAGATATACCCAGTTCTAAGCGCAAAGATCTGACATTTTGAAATGCAAGGCGTCCAAACCACCTGCCGCATCGAATGGCTTGATATGAAACTGATGAGAGAGACAGGGATGTGAAATGGGCCTCATTTGTTAAGTTTTCAGATCTCTCTCTCTCTCTCCCTCTGCTCTGTCTCTGCCTCGCTCTACCTCCCTCACACTTTCTTTCTCACCAACTTCATCATCATTGAGCTATATCTTTCGGAAGTGTCTGGGTATATTCCGTAATGAGAACAACCCCCCTAGATATTATTGATCTATGTCCACAATTACCTTACAACGCTCAATTATTTAATACCATTCCGGTGCTCCTTGGCTTCTATAAGTTACTCAAAAGAGAAAAGGGGAAGGTTTAACGCTCCAACCTTGCCTTTTGCCGGGTAAAACAATGCGTTTGTGTGAAATGTCTTTTTATCGATCCCGCGCTATAATCCAGTCTCCTGGGTAAGTAAGCATTTTTGGTGTTTTTTCCAACACCTACACGGTCTATAAGTGACTAGGCCGGTGCAGCCCATTTCATAGCTTATTGTACAGTATTCCTTCCGGCCTAAAACACAATTTTACTCATTACGATAGCGAGGCAGTTTCTTAACCATGAAAACACAATTAAATGGAAATCAGACACCAGTTGATGTGTGGCTCTACAAGAATTAAGGGGAATAGCCTATTATGGGTAGGAACTCTTGGAGGATGCATTGTGTAATATAGCCTATGGGCATGGGCAACAACTATAGGGAAATTCTAATTGGCAGGCGATTATCCAAAAAGAAAATAATACACAGCTAACATCATCTACACACTACTAGGCACACTGCTTATAGTTAAACAGCAGAGTAACCAAAAGTCAACTTCACAGATCCCTTGTCTCAGTCACAGTTTATGCAAATGTGACGTTTTCGGTATTAGCCTATAGGACACCGAGAACAGAAGCGCATAGCATCCATTGGGCCACCCGGGCACAGGCCCAGTCAATTGAGATCTTGGCCCAGTCTAGCAACAAAAGACGTGTCACCACAGACTTTCCAGCTTCTACCTCACCTCGAAGTGACATTTGCAGCCCCTCACCACTGTGCATGCAACTTTCTGTTGTATAGCCAACGCGTCCAAAATCACACCAAACCACAGCAAGGAGCTTTTGTTTTAAATGGTCCCCCATTAGCAATTGGGCAAAACCGGTTTCACCCTACCGTCACCCGACCGCTCGCGATGATAATTGGCCCAGTCAAAAAATGTATCCACGCTACGTGCCTGCAAGCGAGAATAAAGTAATTTGGGGCACATTGTGGAGAAACGTTCAACAGAATTAACTAGCAAACTAGCAAATTTCATAGTCCATCATAGAATAACCCAGCTACAAGTACGTCAGCATTGTTTAGAACTTTAACAGTTTTTAGTCACAACCTGGCACGTTCTTTGTCAAAGATCCTATTCCTATACACCTATTTGCACAGTGTTGTGTGCACATAATGTGGGAGCATGTGTATTTCTAGGGCTGCTGAGAAGATATACAACCACTGCAGTACAATGTAAGTGTAGAGAGATCTTTGGAGGCATCCTATCCTAACTGCTATACTGTATGTAGTCAGTAGTCAGTACCAATAATAGGTTACGCCAATGGCTATCAACGTGGGGTCCGGGAAGTCGTGGACCCCCAGGGGTTCTTGAGACTGGGTCCAGAGTACTCCCCACCAAAATCATTGATAGTTAGGAACCAAATTATAGGTGTGTAACAAATGGAGTGTACAAATGGGCCGTTGCAGGTCCATTTGGTTCCATATGATTCACTCTGTCCTTCCTTCAGAGTAAAATGTCCACTGGGGATTTTACTAGAGACTAGGGATCCTAGAGATTAATAACAAAAAAACTAACAAACAAATAGTCCTAAATGGCATAATGCATATCAAATTTGGGGTCCTGGTCCATGAAATTAAAAAAGTAAAGAATGAAGGAACTGAGACCACACCTCCAGTCCCCAATATATAAACTTAACCCATTACATCCTATAATGTATTACGATGGAGCCATCTGAAGACAATGAGACAATGCCACCACTACACCGAGTGACCGTCTGCGTCAGTCTGTCTGCGTATGAGAGAGATGTGTTTTGTATGTGTGTATCAGCATGTATGAAATTAAACTGACTTTACAAACAAAGGGACATTATTAAGATAACTAAATTCATTCAGTTATAAATGGTTAAAAAAAACTAGTGTTTTTCCTGATGTGCAAATAGCTGCTTTTAAGCAATGCAGTGTATAGCTCCAATGCAATGCTTCTGGCAGGGTACAGCAACTGTCTTGGTTGGGAAGATATTTGGCGCCCTCTAGCAGCCCAGAAAAGTATTGCTATACAATTGTTAGTATAAATTTGTACACCACAGCAGCTTGTAAAATCTTACACACTGTATAGTACAGGTATATAGTACTACACTTCTACTTGATCTGCATCAGCTGGGCTTTGGGGTGAAAAATCAATGGCACCTTTCAAGCAGCTCAGGATCGTCCTCCTGTCGCATAATCTTTGCAAAAGTGCATGACAGACTGATGACCTGTAGTTAAAACCTGATCACCTGTAGTTAACCTGATCACCTGTACTTAACCTGATCACCTGATCACCTGTACTTAACCTGTTCACCTTTGGTATAGATGCGTGTGACATCATCGTACCTGGAAGTTATCCACTGAGTGGCAAAAAACTACTTTCTGGCCTTGACGGCCCATTCATGCAAACAGAAAAGTCCTGTCTGATTGCATTAAACAATGTTAAACTCACCAACATTGCAGCTGAACGAAAAGCTTGAATTATCCTCTTTCCATCTGCAAAGTTTTTATTTCATGAAAATCCACCATAGAAACGTTTCCATCTACTTTCTGTCAAGAAATGCCTGCATTTGATTATTTTTATAGTGTCAGAGTTTGGAAGTGCTTGTTTTCAATAACACAACATTTTGCTGCCTCCTGCATTATGTGACATTTAGAAACAGGTGGTACGCAGGACGGTTGAGTGATTTCCCAACTCCAACCAAGAAAGCTTAGAGAAGGAAAAGACACCACCGTCATGGTGTCACGTGACTGGACGCCAGGGCTGCGCCATGACACCCCACCACGCCCCCATGTGCAAGAACTCGCAGCGGAAGTTCGATGAATACATTGGAGTGGATGGGAGCCCGCTGGACATCTTGTAAAGAAACATTATTTATGAACGATAGCGACCTTTGTCATATAATCGGTCCAGGAATATAATAGAAGACATATCACAGATTGTTTTCCGACTGGGTGTTTTTCGACTTGCTAACTGTTTCATTTTATTCAGAAATTTAAAGAGCACAGGGTACGTTTCTGGGCTGCATGGGCTTAGCCTGCTGGTGGCAGTATTGGGTTCACGTCACAATCCTGCCTTCAAAAGCCTATATTGTTTTTAATTAATCAACATTACAAACTAAATAACGCTTTAAAAATGTTGAGAATAAAGGATTTTGCAATATTACAAGTCAGTGGTGTTTGATGAAATACTTTTTTTCACTAAAGTAAAAGTTGCCTAGCAGTATCACAATGTAATATGCTCTACAAGTGGTTAAGTTTCAGAATAAATACGCAAATTAACAGTAGCCTTGGGACCAACCCACCTAGTATAATACAACAGTAGTTTTAAGTAGTACAATACAACTTAATAGTAGTCCAGTAATAACTAATAATTGTAGTGAAAGTATAATATTTGCATGTGAAATGTAGAGGTAATTAAACGATTTAAGAGTCATGTGTCCCTCAAAATATAGTAGGCATAGGCATACCTTAAAGAAGTTAATGCTTGCTCTATCAACTCCAGACATTGCCTTATTCAGTTTCAAGTTAAATATGAATGAATGACTGGATAAATGAAATTGTACTGGTACCACGGAACGTGACGCGCACGCACGCACGCACGCATCGCGGCATGCACACAGAACAGCTGTAGGCTATAGCCTAAGCCTAAAACACAAAAGTAGACTTAAAATGGTCAGACAAACATCCTTACTGGACACTAGCGAAACTAAAAGGTTTGCTTTGGACGAATATATCTGTAACTGTTATTTGATGGAGGAGAACACCACACAGCAGCAGTAGCCTACTGGAGCCATAGCAGTCACACTCCTGTAACTTAAGTCAAGTGTGCATGGCATGCTTACCGGCTACGTGCGCTCACAGTCAGCTCAGGTATATAAACAGTTAAAGCTGTTGTTATGCAAAGTAGTGGCTATTTGAATTCGGCACGGTACTTTACACGGTGTGAAAATAGGGGGAGGTGGGCGGGTTGGTCCTAAGGCTACTGTTAATATGAAAAAAAGTATTTCATCAAACACCACTGACTTGTAATATTGCAAAATCCTTTATTCTCAACATTTTTAAAGCGTTATTTAGTTTGTAATGTTGATGAATTAAAAACAATATAGGCTTTTGAAGGCAGGATTGTGATGTGAACCCAATACTGCCACCAGCAGGCTAAGCCCATGCAGCCCAGAAACGTACCCTGTGCTCTTTAAATTTCTGAATAAAATGAAACAGTTAGCAAGTCGAAAAACACCCAGTCGGAAAACAATCTGTGATATGTCTTCTATTATATTCCTGGACCGATTATATGACAAAGGTCGCTATCGTTCATAAATAATGTTTCTTTACAAGATGTCCAGCGGGCTCCCATCCACTCCAATGTATTCATCGAACTTCCGCTGCGAGTTCTTGCACATGAGGGCGTGGTGGGGTGTCATGGCGCAGCCCTGGCGTCCAGTCACGTGACACCATGACGGTGGTGTCTTTTCCTTCTCTAAGCTTTCTTGACTCCAACACTCCATGCTGCTCAATGTTTTGCCACTCAGTCTAGATGAGGGGGGCGTGTGCACATGCATGGGAAAATCATGCATGTGCATACATACTCTCTAGTCTATACTATAGGGATGATGTTTGAGAGTGTCATTACTACACAAAACTTACTTGATAGTGCTTGGAAAATGCAGGCGATGAAAAGGGAACAGGGCTGGCTACAGCTATTCAAAACTTTCAGAAGGAATATGGGCTACAACAAGCATAGGCTATTGTTGCTGTGTGTACAGGGCCTGGGAGCAGTATGACATAATATACATACTGTACACTATTTTAGCTGTTAAATCCTTGACTGACATAAATGACGTTAGTCATATCAATGGTCATGGTTACCCACCCAGGAATGTAGCTTAGCTACCATGCAAGTTCCATACTACAATGATGGGGATTCATACAGTTTGACGTCATGGTTTCATGTGTGTCCCATGGTGCAGTGTACCTACAGCTATAAATAACGTATAGGGATATCTAATATTAGCTCACTAACTAAAATACTTTTTATTTAACATGAGTTAAATAAGGTGGACTAAGGTAAGTACAGTTGTAAGCGCCATTTTGAGTCTCCTAATTGTGGCCAATGATGTCCACTGAGAGGTGTGGTCAAGTTCAGGTTGCCATAGTTACAGGGAGGGTATTTAACCCTGTCCCTAATGAATTGCAGGTGTTGTTGATAGGAGGCAAACTGTTTTCTGACTGTGCAGACAGGGACTGTTGCATTCACCACGTTGACCGTTTGTTACTTATGTTATTTGCCTTCAAAGTATAGGATTTTGTAAGGAAAATAAATATAATTTAATATCCACTCTACGAACATTCTGGACCTCAGTTCTTTCAGCACACGTCTAAACTTCCTCATCCGTCAGCAGCCAGTAGCACCTAATACAGGGATTTATGCCATAATCAGCTGTAGCTTGGCTGAAGAATCAGCTGCCAGAAAAGTGGTGAAAGGGCCACTTAGTGCAGGAAGGCCATTCTTCTCTCCAACTCCAGCAGAAAGGCCATCCTTCTCTCCAACTCGAGCTCCAGCAGAAAGGCCATCCTTCTCTCCAGCTCCAGCCAAGGCCAAGAAGGCAGCAGCTCCACAACCCAAGAAGACTGGCCCCAGCAGCGCTGAGCTTGAGGTCAAGAGCCTGATAGCAAAAGACACTCTGATCCAGACCGCGGCTAAAGGGCCCGAGAAGATGAAGGCCAAGCAGCCTGTTGCCAAGAAGATGGCAGCTACAGGCTCAAAGGAGAGAGAGAGAGGAAAATGGCAGAGCAAGAGAAAGAAAAGATGGCAGAGCAAGAGAAAGGGGAGAAAAAGAAGATGGGAGAGCTCAAGAAAGAAACGGATAAAAGCAGAACATGCCTGAGTTTAAGCAGATCTCTGACATTCATTCAGCCCCTCTCTAAAAATCTGCTTGTGTAAAACTATTTGAGTTGAGTTTTGAAATGAATATGATTTATTGCTTAAAATGTTGTATTTTGTTTTGTTCATTGCATTTTGGGTTTTAATGGCTCTTTGTATTTTTTGTTTTGAATTGCTCTGTTTTCACACCAGTAGCAATTGGGGGTGGGTGTGTAAGCGCCATTTTGAGTCTCCTAATTGTGGCCAATGATGTCCACTGAGAGGTGTGGTCAAGTTCAGGTTGCCATAGTTACAGAGAGGGTATTTAACCCTGTCCCTAATGAATTGCAGGTGTTGTTGATAGGAGGCAAACTGTTTTCTGACTGTGCAGACAGGGACTGTTGCATTCACCATATACAGCTTTTGCCCCAACAAACATTAAATGCCATTGACAATGAACATTTACGTCATCTTGTCCCCAGACATCTCATATTTGCCATCGACAATGAAACGAGAAATTAGGTCAAATGTCTGCAACACAAACATTAAATGCCATTGACAATGAAGGGAAAATTCACGTCATCTTGTCCTCGCACGTCCCATATTGGCATCGACATTGAAAGGAGAAATCAGGACAGATGTCCGCCAAATATGACAGTAAATGTGTGGCAACAGGCCTTCTGATTGGCCAGTATTAGATGATGTACGATGATAAGAGCGCCCATCACTTCACATGATGGGTCTGATTTTTTTTTTATTATAATTTACTGCAGCAGCAGTCTGACAAACTGACCCGTTTCGGCTCATCAGGCCTTCATCAGCACCCAGTGCAGCCCCATGCATTTTGTCTCAGACATGGTTTTGTCTCTTGCCACACATTCTGAATTGGATCCACAAAACAGGTTTTGTCTAGGAAGAACTTTTTACACAGTCGACTAGCTCGACCCGTGGGCTGTGCCTGCTTCTGGGTATTTGAATATTAATTATGCTATGTAGTCACAGAAATATCAAATATCAAATGCCAGCCTGTTGGAGAAAACCAACCAAAACTCCATCAGCCAGGATGTGAAGAAGAGAAAGTGGGGGTGGATTGGACATACCCTCCGAAAACCTACTGACAACATCACTAGGCAAGCACTGGACTGGAACCCACAGGGCAAAAGAAAAGTGGGGAGGCCAAAACAGACCTGGAGAAGATCAGTGAGAGAGTGAGGCAAAGTCGACTGGATTATCGTGGGCCCAGCTGAAGAAAACAGCTCAAAACAGAGTCCGATGTCGGGGTGTGATTGCGGCCCTATGCTCCACCTATGAGCCTACAGGAATAAGTCAAGTAAGTCACAGAAATTAAATACATTTACATATAGTTGTAGATCTGATATACAACTTAGTACTTTAAAGTTATTGTGAAATGTTTTTCCAAAAAAGGATGCCAGTGTGACCACAAAACCTTAAGGACGAGCAGCCTGCAACAGCTGTTCTACAGGGGGACTGCCCGTAAATCCGACCTCCCATTAGTCCGACCTACGTGGCCGGTTAAGACTGGGTTTGGGATAGTGTTAGTAATCGGTCGGACTAACAATAACATGTTATACTTATACAGAGCACATTTTCTATTTTGAGACGTTTCAGCGAGATCGTGGGCATGAGGATCTGCAGAGATCCGTTTTCATCATTAATTTCAAACCATTTAGGTCACGTGGGTTGTAAGGTCCAGCTTGTAACGGTTTCCTCAGGAGTTTATTTGGGGTGCCATGCAGGCGTGTACCTTCCAGAGAGGAACTTAGCCTCTCCTTTTTTTGTGTAGCCGTGGTATCAAGGAAAACTAACAAAGGACTCAATAAAAGATAAAGAACCCTTAAATTAGATTGGAACAGTTTGTATTGAATGTTTAGAAGCAGGGATGGGTTAGATCACAACATTGGCTTTCAAAGAAAATAACAAAATCAAACATAAATAGCATTCAATATTCTGTCAGTTCACTTCCAGAACCAGTCTCCTAAATCAAAATATACTCAAGTTTTCACTCAAACTCAAATTGAATAATTCAAACTTAACATAACCAAAATGAGTCTTCAGGAAATAAATCAGTTCAGGAATGAATCAGTTAAATTCTAAATAAAACAAAACGATCCTCTTCAATGTTAATATCCTCTTTCTGTTTAGGCAATGGGGGCAAAACTCCTCTTGCTCTCAGTTAAGTAGGCCTTTTTCCCTATATGGAGTTGGGTTACCTGTATGGTCCTTAGGTGAATAAGGTTAACTCAAAACAGGCCAATCCACGAAAATCCTGAAGGACAACTCCCTCTCCAAACAATTCACTCCTCAGCTCCAATTCTCCCTGGATTCCAAAACGCAGTGCAGCCTGAAGATCCTCAGTTAGTGAATTATATAGTCTGTTTAGGTAGTTTGCTCCAACTTGAGCTACTTCAAGGATAAACTAAAACACTGGGTAAAGAGTGTTGAGTAGAGCGCTGGACAACTGTCATGAAGAGCTGCTGCCAGCATACAAACAAACTTCTTCCACACTGATTCACACACACCTGTGGCAATTTCAGTGGTGAGCAGGGAGATTGCCAGGTGTCAATCATCGTTGAGTGGTGATGGCTTGTCAATTAGTCAATTAAGAGTCAATTGTGACTCTGGCCGTCACATTCCTCCCCCCATGGAGAAAGCCAACCAAGATTGAAGGAGGCGGGTCGTCACAAGCTGCATGACCTGTTTGACCAGCATGACCAAAGTAATTCAGCAGTAGGGACCACAAGATCACCCCGGCCCCACCATGGGCAAGACCTACGCTGAAAAGACAATCAGCTGTGTGTGCAAGTTGTGGGATTTTAGCGGAAGTATTGCCCAAGGAAATGAGGCTACCCCGGCCCACACCTAAAATAACTACTCCCATGGTGCTTCTGTCTTTCACAGCCCTACTGTTTTGTGGTCCAAGGCATCATGAAACATCTATTAAAGGTATATTCAGTGATTTCACTCAAAAAACCTTAGGTTTCGTTTTTGGCTGTGGGACCCAGCCTTTCGTCCAATCAGGATAGAGAGTCAAAAACGAAACCTAAGGTTTTTTGACCCCCAGGGGTTAACTGGGGACAGGGAGGAACTCCTTATATGGCCAGCACACTCTATAGTAGGGAGGATTATCACAACAAAACAAAAAAATAAGTGATATTTGAATTAAGTGAAATCACTGAATATACCTTTAAATAAATAAAAAAGTAGTCATAGAAATAAATTATACAAATAGGTCTAACAAACAACCAAGAAAAGAGGGATGCAATTGCATTGCATTGGTAATCAAGCCATTTGCCAACAAATTGACTGTAGCTCCTTGACAGAACTGAAGGTTCAAGATTCTTTCTTGTTATGTCTTGGTACTGGTACCGTACACAA
Source organism: Protomyctophum parallelum (assembly GCF_964188405.1). Classification (NCBI taxonomy): domain Eukaryota; kingdom Metazoa; phylum Chordata; class Actinopteri; order Myctophiformes; family Myctophidae; genus Protomyctophum; species Protomyctophum parallelum. The sequence continues at coordinate 20,810,061 of NC_139719.1, read as the reverse complement.
GAGTAAAACATATTTGTTTGGATCCTCCTGGACCCCAAATCCTGGACATTGTAGCAGCATAGTAACAGTGATAAAACCCGAATAATATGATGGGAACTGACTATGACTACAACAGGCATACTAAAACATGTGATTTATTTTTATTGTATTTGTAAGAAGCTGAGCATGAGGAAGTTAAAATTAAGTCAATAATTTAAATAACAAGAAGTAAGCCTAAAGTCAGCTGAATAACCACATAGCTAGCCCTAGCTAGATTAGCCGCAATTTGGAACTCTGGATTGTTTCATAATGGGATGAATCTAGAGTTGCAATACCCTCCATTGACTCCCCATTCATCCAATTTGCATCTGCGATCTGCTTGTATTAAATGACGTTAAACTCACCAACATTGCAGCTGTAGGCCAAGCTTGAATTATCCTCTTTCAATCAGCAAAGCTTTTGTTTCATAAAAATCCACCGTAGACATGTTATGAGCTACCTTCTGTCAAGAAATCCTGCATGTGCATATTCTATGCAGCCAAGGATTCTGAGAAATGGGAAAGGCCTACTTTAGCTGTGTCTTCAAATCCAGCTGCCTATAACTATATGCTTCAGGTGCTGCCTTCCTACTGTAATGAGACACAATGAAACATCTATATTTCCTAGAAATGCTACAAGATTCCTTGCAAATCAGACAGACAAAGCATAGAATAGGTCCCTAAATACGACAGCCAATCCTCAGTACCACCTGGCAGCAATCTACCTGCAATCTCAGAGAGGGAGAGCAGCACACAAAACAGAGACACACTGCAGCCATTGGACATTGGCCCAAGTTTAACAAAAGCCAAGTTTGGCTAAAATTCCATTGTCATCTACCCACTGTGATTGCTACATGTGTTCTGACTAGTTTTAATTTAGGTTAACCTAGATTTATTTACTGTCTAACAAAAGATAAGTGGTTAAAAATGTGTTGTTCTTATTCGTATTACTTCTCCTCATGCTGCTCTGTAGCTCTCTGTCTGTCTGCCTGCCTTCCTAGCTGTAGGCTTCCTCTCCCTCGCCTGCCTGCCTTCCTAGCTGTATAGGCTACCTCTCCCTCACCTGCCTGCCTGCTTTCCTAGCTGTAGGCTACCTCTCCCTCGCCTGCCTGCCTTCCTAGCTGTATAGGCTACCTCTCCCTCACCTGCCTGCCTGCCTGCCTGCTTTCCTAGCTGTAGGCTACCCCTGCCTGCCTAGCTGTAGGCTACCTCTCCCTCGCCTGCCTGCCTAGCTGCCTAGCTGTAGGCTACCTCTCCCTCACCTGCCTGCCTGCCTGCCTAGCTGCCTAGCTGTAGGCTACCTCTCCCTCGCCTGCCTGCCTGCCTGCCTAGCTGCCTAGCTGTAGGCTACCTCTCCCTCACCTGCCTGCCTGCCTGCCTGCCTAGCTGCCTAGCTGTAGGCTACCTCTCCCTCACCTGCCTGCCTGCCTAGCTGCCTAGCTTAGCCCCTTTCGGGACCCTACGTAAAACTTTTCTGATATTTTGTTGAGTATTACGTTGGGTCCCTGCTCACTACTGTATTTTCGTATGGAAATTCCTATATGCGGAAGTGGAGATTCTCTCTAAAATAGGACCCGCGGCATGTGACGCCATTATTTTCCTTGAGTTATTCTGAATTCGGTAACTTTAAGTAGCTATACATCCAGCTGCGAATATCTCCTGTGGCGCGGAAGCCGTTAAGTATTTTTAATCTTTGTTTGACCGATTTGGTCGCTTTATTTCTTCTTGTTTGTTTACCGTTTATTGTACCGCCTCCCGGTGTGCGGTTGGCTTGTGAGGCTACGTCCCTGCCTCTGATCTGCTGTGTCATAGCTATAGCGCCACTAGCTAGCCAGATAGGCGGTACAATGAGGTGTCAATAAACAAGGAAGGAAAAGAAGAATCCAAGCTTCCAAACCGGGCAAACATATATTAAAAATACTTAACGGCTTCCGCGCCACAGGAGATATTCGCAGCGGCATGTATGGGTACTTATACTTTACATATTCAGAAAGCCTCATACTGAAGAATATCGTCAAAGAGCGCGGGGAGGCGGTAAACATGTAAACATGAGCCAGTAAATGTTTTAATCAGGTGGCATGGACGACGTGGAACAGGACCCAATGCACTGGGTCGAACAAATGTCAGAAACTTCAGTAGCATTTGGGTTCTGCTTGGAGGGCTATGCCTAGCTATACACTGACACGAAACAAGACAGGAACGCCCAAAAACGTCACATCCGGTTTTTTACCCTGGGCAGAATTTTCTATGGCTGCCAATGCAACTTTTTCCAATCCTTAATCACATACGGACAAACATCTATGCCGATAATATCTAACTTGAGGAGATAGCGTGCCTTGTCCACGGGCAACAGATCTTTCAACGTATGGCATTGCAAATACGTTTGACAATCGCTACTCTGCGCAATATTGTTTTGGAAATGCCGCAAATTGCATTGCAGTGAACGAGAGCAAATCACAACTTACCCTGGGGGTGGTGACTCCGCCCTGAATACGCGTTTGTGTCAGTGTATAGGCTACCTCTCCCTCGCCTGCCTAGCTGTAGGCTACCTCTCCCTCAGTCTCCATGCATGCTCCCTCTCACTATCATTTCCTCTCTCTGGGTGTGTTGGACTGCATATCCCTGTTTCTATTTTCTTCCAATTTTCTACAGCAGATGCGTGCAAAATTTGTTCAAGAAATAATTCTGAGCCATGACAGAGTTCACTGGAGGCAATCCATGCCATCTTCTACATATCCAAGTTAATTATGGGCTTAATAAGTCTTGAAATCAATTAAAACATGCAGTTTCGATGTACCGTTTAGCTTGTTGAAATATAAGCAGCATACCCTGGTGGGTAACTAATCTCAGCAACTTCTCATGCCACGTACTACTGATGCCACAGAAGGGGCCGGCAAGCCTGGCATATAGGGTCAGTTATAATGTAGTCACCCCTAAACAATTTACAAATATCGATTTTAAATTCATATTTGTATGTTATGTATATATATGCCTATATTAAGAAGACAAAAATCCACTTTCTATCTTTAAGTGTCTAGACTCCAATGTGCAAAATAAGACAGCACATAACATTCATGAGGTATACAATATATACACTAATGATTATCCTAGCATTAGGCTATATTATCATATCGTAATTATCGCACTATTGTATATTGTTTGTCTGTTTATTTGTCCTGTTTGTTTATTTTAATTTTGTTGTTGTTTGTATAACCGCTCCTATCTAGCAGAATAACAAACGCTCCAACTGATATGTCGAGGTTGTTTATTTCCCCAAGACAACGTGAAAAACTGCAACACAAAACATAACAATATCCTTTTAAACACAATGAAACATGGATTATGAATGTCCTTGTTGTCAGTCAATCATGATGTCCGTATTATATATAAACAAACAATGAGATGTACACAAACAATTAAACGATCGACAGAATTACAACACTGTTTACAAACAAAGAAAACAACAACATGTAACATACCGTGTGCGCCTTCTGCAGATTCTTTTAGGAGAGCTACTTATATTCTTTATTTAAGGACACTCTTTTTAGACGTGGGAAGAGCTCCTTGCACCACTGAAACGCAGCTTGTTCTGACTGAGTTCAGCTCACACAGGTGCAATCAATGCTGCCTCACTCTAATCACAGGGCTCTGCTCCTGCATGCCCTTCTAGGTCATAATGAACAGCAATAAAAGACCAGGCACCACACACAGCATGCCAATACAATATGTACCCGAATAAACATACATATAATGTTCACATATATTATACATTTTCAGAAAGGTAAACAATAAAATAAAAAATAATATTACAAAATACCCATTGCTGGGACAGCTACAGTTTGTGCTGTATTTTTACCTGAATTTCCTGTATTATACTTTATAAATAGATGAAGTGCTCCTCGGGGCACAGGTCTCCACCACCAGGCCAGGTCAGGTCGTGCCCTCCTGGTGGCGCTATAATAGGCCAATGTGAAAAGGGTGGAATATATTCCTCAGCCTAGTAGGAAAGTCTGTGAAAGATTTCACATTGCACGTTGCGTTCATGATTTGAGCCAATCACATGTAAACACATTTACATTTGTCTGATATGTGTGTACAGGGCCAGGGAGTGTGTGTCTTTGATGAATTGAACAAGGTGGACCCTCTTGTAAAGTGTAATGCTTTATTGGGTCGTCCACTCACAGTTAACAGTTTTTGTATTGAGTTGTGCTTGAAATGTAGCCTACTGTAATTCTACAAACTGTAAATAAATACATAAATGAATTATGAATCAATCAATCAATGTGCACACACACACACACACACACACACACACACACACACACACACACACGGAGTGCAAAACATACTAGCTCTCCCCATGCCTAGGCTATGATGCCTTCGGCCTGGTGGAGACAAAAAGCTATAAAGTGGCAGGGCTACTGACCTACTGTACAGAAGACAGATGAGATCTGAACACCCACCGCCGGTCCGCCCGTTCACACCGACGTCACAGGGGGGCGGGGCTATGCACAGGTGTGCTTCTCAGGTATAAGGTGATAGGAAATGTGCTCTCTGAAAAACAAGTTTTGTTGCGTGCCGTTATTTGAGTGCATATCGCTCCACAGTAGGTATGGCTCAGAGTCAGAACTGCGTGGGGAAGTGTGCGCTGTTATTCTTCCTCGCCATCGCTTTTGATGTGGGGGGACTGGCAATTCTTTTAGTTGGCATTTTCGCCAATCCTAAATGGGACGGACGGTGGTATGGAGATTTCCTCATCTACACGGGTTCACTGCTCATTTTCCTCAGTTTGGTCTGGTGGACTATGTGGTACACGGGCAACGTGAAAATATACTCGGAGGACAGAACGCTGGAAGCTCTGGACATTAACTTCACGCACTGGGCGAGGAAACTGTCGGAAAGACTCTCCCAGAGTGGAGTGAAAAGCCTGGAAGCTGGCGAGAAGAAGTGCACGGGGGATGAGAAGGGGATAAATGGAACAATTCCTGCTCATGCACCCTCTCGGATTACCTGGGAAGATAACACAATGTCGGGTTATGACAATAGAGCGTATGATAGGAGTACTGACAGTGTACCCTCTGACAAAACTGTGGAGTTGGGCATTTTGAATTTGAAGAACTCCGACGTGTCTCTGCAGACTGTGGATGGCAAAGCAGAAAGGCTGCTCTAACAAGTGATGGTGGGTATTTCACATTAGAAAACAAAACAAACCTCACTCCTCAGCCACCTGGATATCCGCTCTATTTTCTGTGCTTTGTATTGTTCAGAAGAACTATAGTTGTTGTGTACAGACTTTCCCACACATCCCCCTAAGGCCTAAGCCCTAACCTACTTAATGCCCTGCCTGACATCATAACCTTGCATTTCCTGAAAGTAATGCAAGGGAATGAAATATGTATGACCTGCCAGCAGCCAATGGTCCCACAAAACAACAATAATGGAATGTCATCAATATTATAAGTGCGTGCACATCCACAAAATCTCACCATACAGTAGGAGGATAGGCTATAGGCTTGCACATTTCTAATTTGGTTTCTATGAAGGCTAGTAATAATATAAGGCAGTGTGGTGGTGTTTTTGTTACCATTAGTTGCTCTATAGGATTTAAATAGAACTCTCTTTCATCATTTTATTGTTTGAGTGTGGTTGGTATAATGCAGTCCCTTTGCTCATCTGAACCTAATCTTTATTATGAGATGTCACATAATGGTCTCACTTGATCAAATGAAATACACAGTCAAGCCTGTGGAATGTATGATACCTGATTGTTCATTTGCTCATGAATATTTGTAATAATTAATTTCTTTTTTTCTGGCTGCTCTGAAAAGATCTTCAGTGGCCCTTGGCAGCTTTTAATTAATGGGCCAGGCCATTTCTATTCACCTTCACACTTCTGCATTATTTTAACTGTCAGTTAAGGATTGCTTATAACTGGGTGGCAAGCCAGACACCCGTTGGGCTGAAAGACTCAATTACATTTTAATGGAACTCCCAGAGCACTTATTGATTCAATGGAGCAGAATGTTGTAGTCTATGGGTCACCTCACTGAGGCCCCGAATATGATGATTATATTTGTCTTCTTATGCTCCCCTTAATTTGTTCCTGATACGTTATTTTAATGACACTTAGGTTGATTCATTATTTAACATGGGTAATGATCTCGAACGGGTGGGGAAACTTGTTTGAAATGGTCAAATGAACAGACGCATATACTATAGTGGTGTAGGCAGGCATACATTGTGGTTACTTTAAAATATGATATGGCTTGTACACAAAGGAGCATTTGCAGCCCTGCACTTAAGAGGCAATAACTGTTTGATCATTGGACATTCCTCTAACAAGTCTCCACCAAAGGACAACATTGGAAGTGTAAAGGCCACCTGTCCATTATGACAATGCATTTATTTGGACGCAATAGTGACTAAGAGTGAATAAATATTGGCACAGTGACAAACATAATTTTCCCAGAAGACATTAACTGATTAACTGATTTCATTAGCAGTTGAGTAACACAGCCAGATTAGGTTAAAGGTTGTATTTGCTGTTATTACAGTACACACTGCTGTTGCACCAACTGCACTGATATTTGCTTTGATTTTAGAGGCTCTGTTATCACATAAATAATCAAATTATGATTGGACTGCAGCACTTGTGGGCCTCAATTCAAATGGGAAGTTAGCTTTTTATTATTTGATACATTGTTTTTCTCAAGCTGCGATTTGAAGAGTTCATTCAGATAATAATTATGTAGTGCATTACGTATCTATTTCCCTCGTGACCTGTATTTGGTTGTCTGGTGCCAGGAAGCTATACCTACTTGAAAAGGAAATGGTTATGCAAAATTTAGATATTCAGACCTCACTGCTGAATACATAGAAATGTACTCTCTTCAGTGATACTGATTTATTAATTTCTCCCCAATTCCTTTACTTTGCAGGTGAAGTCTGGCTTGATCTGGTTTGAAGGATGGACTCCCTCTACAGTGCTGCTTTACCCATTCCCTTCCCACCATATATATTTTATTTTTTTACCAGATATGAATGAAATACTTTTAATAGAGAAGACGATTTCTTTTTCAGGGAAAAGCCCTTCACATGCAATAAACAAAAGGGCTGTGCACAGTAGATGGAAAGGTCTTCAGTTCCCCCACATGTTTGTATATATAGCAAAGTTCTATTTTAATGTGCTGCTTTTTTGTGACAGTATTTTCCTTTTGAATAAAAATTTCATAGAAAATGATGTGGTCATGGCTGTTTTCATAGAAAACGATGTGGTCATGTCTGTCTGTGTGCTACCCTGGATGATCAAAGGCAGGGTGATAACATGTGAACACCCACACAGTGAGTTGTGTAAGGAACAGGTGGGGTCAATCTTCTACACAGTAATTCTTCCATTTCCTTGTCTGGTTTCTGTCGTCTGCCTCTTTGATCACTTTAAATCTGGCGTCCCTAGTTTGTCATAATAGCAATTATTGGCAAAAAATGTTCTACAGATGCCCCTCAAAAAACAAATGGCTCAAGTAGCAGATCTTCAAGCTCACATCGCGTTGAGCGTCTATTTTTGCCACGTGACACTGTATGACGAAGTATAAAATGGAGATAGTGGTTCCTCATGCCACATGCCATGGAAGCTTTTTGTGTCAAGGCACACCTGTATTCATATCCGTGCAAAATAGCCTCTATAACATCACATTTTTAATTACTAAATGCCAAATAGTTTAAAATAAATGTATTTAGGGTATAGAATTTGACTGTTTGGAGATAAGTGTGCACAAATTACTGATCTAGTAATTAAACGAATCATAACTTAAAGGTATATTCAGTGATTTCACTTAATTCAAATATCACTTTTTTTGTTTTGTTGTGATAATCCTCTCTACTATAGAGTGTGCTGACCATATAAGGAGTTCCTCCCTGTCCCCAGTTAACCCCTGGGGGTCAAAAAACCTTAGGTTTCGTTTTTGGCTCTCTATCCTGATTGGATGAAAGGCTTAGGTCCCAGCCAAAAACGAAACCTAAGATTTTTTGAGTGAAATCACTGAATATACCTTTAATATACTATATTGCAATAATGTGTGGTTGTCTGTCTCAACTCCCAGGGCACACACCTGAATGTGTCTCACCATGGCACACCTACCCGGTGTGTTGTGCCAATAAATGTGCAATGTGTATCACACATTATGCATACTGTAGATGTTTCATGTCAAAACAGACTAATATGTTTTTGCTTTTGGGTCCATCTGTGGACCTGAGATAAAGCTTGGATCTATGGATGCAGAAATGCATTAGGTTTATGAAATGAAGATATGTCAAACAAACATGGCCATAGGTAAGAGGCGGAACACGGAACACAAAATCTGTTGTCATTTTGGGTAAACACATTTCTCTGTCAAAGTTCTGCTATGAGAAATATGCATCAGATAGTGGATCCTGAGAGGAATGTGACCTGGCGAAGAAATCAATCCTCGTCCGACTGACAAACAGCACAGAGAGGCAAAAGGAACAGATGCAAGGGAGATTTATTTCATTGTAAACATTTTGAACATGTCGGACAGATAAATTGTCTGTGAAGGCAGTGAATAATCGCACAGAGGAAGATAAAACTAACAAGCTGCTTCTGCTGAGAAATGGATTATTCGCCCTATGTTGGCCGCTGCTTAACTTTCTTCATAGTTGCGATTCTCTTTGACGCAGCAGGCCTCATTCTGTTCTTCATCGGCATCTTTGCCCCCTTAAGCTTCTGGGATTTCTTCATCTTCACAGGACCTCTGCTTATTTTCCTCAGTTTGGCATTTTGGATCTTCTGGTATCTGGGAAACCTGGAGACTGAAGAGGAGCTGCTACTGCCTTGAAATGAGATTCACAGCTGGACGGCCATGTAAGACTCAAGACACGATCACAGATCAAAATGGCTTAATTTACAGTACTTTCTGGGCATACAGTATCACCTGAAATTGGTCCAAAATGATCATTATATACAAGCTACTATCAGGTTATTATTGAATTGTGTTATTGTACAGTGAAATCACTCAACCAGCTCTTTTTCTTCTAGGTTGTTTATTGCATAATACCACCGTGGTGCCCTGGAGGATGACAGTTGAACCTGAGATGGTTCTTCAGACTTGCCTTGTTCATGAAGTTGGCATGCTTCTATTTTAGAATTTTGTATTTATCTTGTTGCACTTAGCTGACTGTCTTAAATTAAGTCTTACCAAACGAATAAATACGAAATAGGACATGAATCAGCGACATTATCTTACCGTGTAGTCTCTTTTAAAACACACAAATAAATAAATAAATAAATATTTGTATTTCTACTTATAGCAATAGCCATGGCAATGAGGAAAGCATTTTCATGTTTATTTAGAAGAGCTTCTTTTGTGATTTCCCTATTGTGAAATCTGAGAATTGGTTGTTCAAGCCATTCAGCAGAAACCAGTCGAACTGGATCCATTATCTACTTGGGTAGTGTGCTGTGCTCTTGTTTTACAAGAATGGGGATGGGATTCAGAAGAGAAAGCAGCTGTTTTCCCTAACATGACACAGGAGTTTGGTGTAATCAAACATTTTAATTAAGGATTAAACGATATTAACATTGCACCCATTTCAAATCCTGTCATCTAGTCTAGTGTGTGGCACAAGAGATGTTTCTGTTGCAACCATGGACACTCCCATCTACTGAACAATAGAAGAATATCATCTGTCTTACTGACAAAAGTCAAATGGTCTGATTTATGCTTTGGCGAAAATAACAGAAATATCACGTCACTTGACAAATTACAGTGTTGTGTAAATCAGGCTTATACAGCAATTAGGTAAAATATGTACAGTACATTGTTTTCCTAAGCTTTTTTGCAATGTCCTGATTTCATTGTGAATTTGAAGTTTTGGAAAATAGCCTTTTCTAGTAAATGCCTAATGTGTGCTGTTTTAGGAAATACATGATTTGTTTTATTATTAGTCTGACTTACGTTTAAGAGTTAATCATTATTATGATTATTAAATCCCCATCATTATCATACAGGCTTCACACACCATATAATTATATTAGGGTTTAGAGTAGACAGTTTGGTTTACCAGCTATCTCTGCCACTTTGCAAAGGCTGTAGTGTTTTCAAATGGTGGGCTTTTTCACAGTCATGTAGCCTTGCACAACGGAAGTTATTTGGAAATGTGTCAGGCATGCATTACTAATTGATCGCTGTAGCCCTGCCTCCCAAACAAACAATGCATGAAGATGGCAGTTAAGCTATGTTACTCTGTTGACATACGATTCTTAGGTGTCAAAATTCTGAAAACCTTCTCCAAGGATTAAGTTTCCAGTTCGCACCTTATGTGTCTTTCCAGAAGTCGTTGCCAAGTACCTCGCAGCGAGAATGCACACACATATACCGTAGACAAACACCCAGGCACACATGCCGTGGGTCCTCTGAACCCGACACTGTTTAACACAGTGCCGTGGTGACAAAGAGGCCAGGGATTAAGTTCTACCAGACTATAGTCAGCTCAGTGCTTGGTAGTTGTCTTGCTGCCAACAGTTCACACTCCATGGCCTCTTGTGTCCCTTGATGTGATGGCGTTTCACAGTTCACCTGTCCTAAACTCTACCCGACCTTGGTTGATGCTTTTGAGCATTGCAGGGCTAAGACAATAAAATAAGCCTTTTTTACTTGGCCCTGGAACCAATTTGCCTAAGTGCTGCATGAAATACTCTGTTCTCAAGTCACGGCAATTTCACCATGCAACTTCTTCTCAAGGACTCAAAACCAGCAAGTCAAACACATTTGCATTATAGTTATATTATGGTTGCAGATTATTTATCTGAGAAATTTACTTCTAGTATTGAATTATTCCGCAAAGCATGCAACATATATTGCAACCCATGAGCAATATATGTAAGTCATTCTTTCTAAATAACAGGTCATCACAAGAACATTAGCACACTGCATAAAAACACAAGGACAGCAGATGGCAGCACAGCACTATTCTAGTTTAGACTTTTGACTGCCACTTTGATTACTTGTCTGATTTATAACCCCAGGGTGTGTACACTACTGTTTCATTGATTTGTAATCACTGGAATAGTAGTAGGCCTAATTAATAACATTTGAAGCCACAATTTCATAAAGGTTGATTCAGTCTTTACATTTGTCTTACTTTAAACATGTAATCATCTTGTGCCTCATACATCAGTTCCTTCGAGGATCCTTCCACTGAGATGCCCACACAGAACAGAAAGCTCACATGAATCAGGAGATTCAGGATGATGTATCTATTCTGTATACAGCATATACGGTATCAATTTGTTTACACTGATTGATTGATTGAAATATGTAACAGTTTGCAGAATTACAGTACATTTCAAGCACAACTCAATACAAAGGAACGACCCAAAAGCATTACACTTGTTTTACCTTGTTCAATTCATCAAAACATTTAGAGACGTACAAATAGACAATTCTATATAGCCAAAGAACAGAACAGGAATTAATCATAAAGGATGTAAAAAGGGGCCCAGGCCGTAGAGTAACGGTCTGGGCACCGGACTGGTGATCCAGTCGCGGTGTGCCGCGGGTTCGACTCCCGGATCCGACACGGCCTTTACCGCATGTCATCCCCCCATCTCTCTCCCGTTTCCTGTCAGCCTACTTTCTATCCCTTAAAAAATCAATAAAGGCGTAAGCCGCAAAAAAATATCTTAAAAAAAAAAAAAAGGATGTAAAAAGGGAAACATATACAGTGAGGGGGAAAAGGGGTGGGTGGGTGGTGATTGGGGATTCAGATTGTACGGGCCAGTTTCGAATTGCAGCCGTCCGTAGGTGCCCTTTGAGAGCGGTTTTGAAGGAGTCAAAGGATTTGCATGTCTTAATGACTGTTGGTAGGGCGTTCCACATTTTGGTGGCATAGGAGCGAAAATAATTTAGTCCCTTGTTTGTGCCGAATCTGGGTTGCACATGGTTTGTTGCACTCCCTCTGGTGTTGTGGGTGTGGACTTTGTTAACATTAAGGAAGTATTTAGACAGGTACATGTAACATGGGTATCTTGGTGGTGTATCGAATCTTGTGGACCAGACCCATTGCAAGATGCTGTACTCTCACTCTGTCGTCGACCCTAAGCCATTCCAGCCTGTCAAAGTAGGCAGGGGTAAGGTGGGTTCGGGGAGTGAGTCCAAGTAGGAGCCCCCTGACCAGTTTGTTTTGGGAAGTCTGGAGCCTTGTTTTAAGGGCCTTTGAGGTGCTTTGGTGTGCTATGCATGCACCTCTTGGTACAAGAGGTACATGCATAGCACAGCACACCAATGAAATAATACGTTTGTTGACCATGCAGTAGCCTAGCCAAGTTGGGACAATAAAACAGTAAAAGTATCTTAACTAAACTTCAACTAACTTACCAACCCCTCAATAAACTGCTATTTATCATCATCGTCATCATCATCATCATCATCCTGTATGCCATTGGTTCTCAAAGTGGGGTCCCGGCGAGTCCCCAGCGAAATGTATTAACACAACAACATCAAAATCAATTTAACCATAACCACTGCCAGCTGTGAGCTTGGAGATCTGCTATTTAAGGATTGTAACAAGACATTAATAAAGTTTGAGAAGTATGCGCAGCCCAGTATGCGCAGCTATTAGCGCAGGGTCGATTCTTGAACACGCCAGTGTTACGCTCGTGTGTGTGTATCTTATAACTCTATGGTGTGTATGTGTGTGGTGATGATGTCATCGAAAGAGAACACGCGTGGATGGCGCATGGTTTTCTTGAATGCATTGCCTTCTCTATTTGCAGCCGCACAATCTAGATAATCACTAGAGTTGTTTTTGTTTTGTCGAATCGACTACAAAACGTGGTGTGCAACCCTCAATGATATTGTCAATGCCTGGCCTGCGTACACATTCACAACACACACACACACACACACACACACACACACACACACACACACACACACACACACACACACACACACACACACACACACACACACACACACACACTATAATAAACGACCTCCATAGCATTCCACTGAACAGAGGATTGTAAACTAACCCGTTGCATGCAAATCCTGGCAAGGATTTTCGTGGAATTTGGATTTCCATCTGGTAACTCTATGGGTATTACACTTATTTGTTCTGCTCTGTCTTGTCTTGCCCACCAGGTAGTCACAGAGACTTTAGTACATATTCATACAACTTGGCATAATTTCACTATTCTGTTTATTTATATACATTTGTCAGGGAAATTAAATTAGATAGATAGATGTAGTGATGTATGATTGTATGTAATGGTATCTTTGGAGAACATCAGATCTGACACAGACCTGTCAGTCACTGTTCACAATCACAGTCATAGCATTGTGATCCGTCTAGAGAGACTGGTCTGATCTATTTAATGTGTGAACTGTGAAGCTCTTGAACCACTAGCTGATCTCAGGACAGGTCACGTAGAGTGGACACTTGAGACGTCTGGGGAGTGGGACCTCAATGTTTGTTTTTGTGCTGATCGATTGATTGAATAGCCTACTCTATGACAGTTTGCAGAAAAAAGAACAGGAAAGTACAATTCAATTGTACTTTCAATACTCTGATAAGAGTATTTATTTTAAACCCAAGAAGGCTAGTTTCCATTGGGGTCCTTCACATGAGTTATATTTCCCCCAAAATGTAAAATGAAATAAAGAATACATTATACATGTATGCTTTATTCAATCATTTAAACATGTTTGTTGTTTGGACATAGAACAATTTACAATTTACAATTTAGGCATTTAGCAGACGCTCTTAATCCAGAGCGACTTACAATAAGCAAGAACAAAAGCATGGGAATACATCACAAAAAAGCATTTATCATAAAACATGCGTAAGCTAAGAAAGTAACAGTGGAATATCTATTCTATATTATGAGACTATACATATAAACTATATATATATATATACTACTATGCTATACATATGTACTATGGCGTGCTATGACTATATACAATGCAATTATAGTGCTGTCTACATAACATGCTATAAGTCTACAGAAATGCTATCTAAGGGGGTAGGCCCGGTAGGGTAAGTGCTATGGGCCATGATGGAGTCTAAAAAGGTGGGTTTTCAGACTACGGCGGAAGATTGGGAGTGATGCTGCAGTTCTGACTGCAATGGGAAGTGCATTCCACAGTTTTGGAGCCAGAAGTGAGACCTATAGGCCTTAATATATGTCAACAATTTGCTACAAATTGTTGACATAAACAAGTACACATTTTCAGAGCCCCTGAAACTCCAATCCGTGCTTTTTCAAAGAGCCACAATTTACAACCTGCCGTCGATCTGCGTGTCAGGGCCCTGCGGTGCAACCAACCATTTCTACGGACTATTTATATTGTTGTTGTCATTGGTAAACACGACCCAGCCTGCCTGCCCATGGTCGCCTCTCATTGGTCGGACGCGACGCCCGTCGCGGTATTTCCGCCCGTTTGGCCGTTTTTGATTGGCCGATGCCTCTTCTCTTTCTCTCTGTCGCGGCGGTGGGTCGGAGCCGCTGTGTGTCCCCGGTCTGGCACGTTCCTGCTCTAAAAATTGTTCAACGGATTAAATTCGGATCCCCCGTTTTTTAAAAGAGCCCCCTAAAAATATATTTACTCCCATCCCCACTAAATTCCGAGCACGTGCTCACAAATTGTGGCCTCTATCTTCCCATATTCAACCTAAATTGAGAGCAGCTAGAAGATGGCGGTGGTAAGCGGGATGTCGGGGTCGGCAGTAGCCCGGCTCGAGGGCCGAGAATTCGAGTACCTGATGAAGAAAAGGTCGGTGACGATCGGTCGGAACTCGTCGCAGGGCTCGGTGGACGTCAGCATGGGACACTCCAGCTTCATCTCCCGGCGGCACCTGGAGATCTTCACCGCGGGCGAGGACGGCACCGGCAGCGGGGATTTTTATCTCCGATGCCTGGGGAAAAACGGGGTGTTTGTAGACGGGGTGTTCCAGAGACGAGGGGCTCCACCTCTCCAGCTGCCACGGATGTAAGATTAAAAAATATATACATTGATCAATTGTTTGTGTTTTGGATCGGAAAGAATATCAATGAGCCACGATCAGAAAAACGGCGTGCGGATCGAACGTCCTCTCTTGTGTTATTGTTGTGTGTGTTGTTGCTGTGCCGCTGCACGTGTTGTGTCCAAGCAGCAACACCCAAACACGCTAGCCGGAATGCTAACATAGGAGCAAACAATTGAAGCTGTTTACTTCGTGTAACTAACTACTGGCCCGCTGCTGCAGTAGTAGTAGTATTTCGTTTACACACACAACCACATATCGTGATTTAACGTTGTGTAGTGTAGTTAATAGTAAGCCGCGTGCACGGTGTTCTAGCGGCTAGTAAAGGAGTGCAGTCAGTCAGTGTGTGGACCGTGTGTTGAGCTGGCTCAATGTCAACCCTGGCCTCATGTTGGCTGGTGGAGTGTTTACACTGCTGGCTGCGTCCTTGCACAGGAAGCTCCTAGGTTCATTTTCAGTTTCAACGGTGTGAAAGAAGGATTGATTGAAATATGTATAACAGTTTGCAGAATTACAGTACATTTAAAGCACAAACTCAATACAAAGAGTGTCAACTGTGAGTGGACGACCCAATTAAGCAATTAAACGTAAAAGTAGAAAGACCACAGTGCAAAAATACTGTTACAAGTAAAAGTCCTGCATTCCCCCCCCCCCCTTTTTAGTATTGGCATCAAAATCTGTATCTAAAGACTAAAGTAATATGAAGAATGTCCCATTTCACAATCGCAATGTAATTATTGATGGGACCTTGACGTTGCAGCTGGTAAAGGCGGTCTTTGTGCTAATGAATAGCTTAACCAGTAACAACAACAACAATGCATTGTTTATCAGATAATGTATGTTTTATATTCATAATCAATCTGCAGTGTAACTAAATTTGTCAAATTATTGTAGTGTAGTAAAACGTACTACATTAGCCTCTGATGTAGCCTATTGATATTGTAGTATAAACTTTAACGAAACATGGAAATACTCAAGTACCTCAACTAGAGGCATTGCACTTGTGTACTTGCACCATTGGTTATTTTAAATGAGAGTTAATAAATGTGACCAACATTTTAATGTGCATTTTCATTTATTTTCTTTTTTAAACTTACCCTTTCTTTTTTTTTATTGAATCCCTGCAGTGGAAGTAATTTGCTGTAACATGAATGCCACCAGTCAGCAAGTGGTCCAAATATATCCTATTAATAATAAATAAGACATGTTTAGACATGGCCTGTTACATAACAGCTGTGATGGACATCCATATTTAAATCCTGTCCAAATGCCCCCCACCTAGCTTCTGTTGACACTCAACTGGCTTACATGTTGCCAGTGATATCATTAGGGTAGCTCTGGTCCATAGCTCTAATGCGTTGCATTTAGAGCTATGTTACTCTCGACTTCCGCCGCTCGCATGAATGCAGATCAGTCTCTCGTCTTTAGCGTAAATAAAAAAAACGTTTTTTGCTACTCACCAAAACAAAGGCGGGTTGTGTCATTAGAGCCCCCCACCACACGTATAAACGTAACTTTTTGGCCAAAGGGGGATTTTGTTTCCACCGGGAAAAAAATACTTTGTTACTCCACTGCGCCTTCTACCGATATTGCCCAGAGTATTGCCTCATAGAGAATATTTTTCCTCCAGTGAAAAAAACCCCTTTCTGGCCAAAAAGTACAGTTTATATGTGTGGTGGGGGGTTCAGACTCAGAGTTGCACACTTGCACACAAGATTTAACATCTTGTACATCGATTTATTAAAAAGAGGGTCAATGTTTCAGTTACAATAGCCTTTTCAAGAAAAGTCCTTGTGACCAAAAGTCGCCCTCTTCTTTTATAAATCAAAGGTGAAACGTGCAGGATTGGCCTTTTTCTTTGGAAATGGACCTTCGCAAACAGGGTTTGCAAGGGCAATATTTAAATACTATATCGATATATTGTAATATGGCATAGGTGTTGGTCTTTTCCTGGTTTTAGTCACTTATTTTATACTTTAACAATTGTAAAATAGTCTTGTGATCTTGTAGACCTGCTAATGTCTGTGAAAGTCTTTGAAAAATACTATCATCTCGATATCGAGGTATTTGGTCCAAAAATATTGTGATATTTGATTTTGTTCATCACCCTACTGACCCTAGTGTGTGTTGTCTTGATTTGTGTTGTCTTAATTAGATTTATCAAGCATATAAGCATTTTGTGTGATTGACTAAAACACGTTTAATCTTTTCACCCCCCCCCCCCCCCCCCCCCCCCCCCAGGTGCTGTTTTCGGTTCCCCAGCACAAGTATAAAGATCACGTTCACAGCCCTGTCCACTGACAAGAAGGAACGAAGGAACGTGCCGGAGTCGCCGGTCAAGCCCGTCCAGCCACAGATTTCACCGCTAACCATCAACATTCCAGACAACATAGCCCACCTCATGAGCCCCTTGCCTTCACCAACCGGTACCCTTAGGTGAGACTGAACAGAATTCTTAACATCAGATGGAAATGCTAGCTTTCTCTGTGTGCGTCACCTCCTTCATTGTGCCACACACAAGTAAGACTCACAAGGGACTCTTGTTCATTTCACAGTGCGGCAAACTCTTGCCCCTCAAGTCCACGGGGGGCAGGACTGTCCAGCTACAGGATGGGCCGCGTCTTGACCTCTGACCTTATAGGGGACAACTCCCAATCAGAAAATGACAAAGAGGCCTCAGGTGGAGACAGCCCCAAGGTATGAGAGGAACAGCTGTGGTGTGAATTAATCTTCCTTCATATGTTTGAAGGGGTTTAGAATGTGTGTACGCAATGATAATGTGAAGATATCAAGGGACATTGAATGTGTGTATTTGTGGTGACATTGAAGTCTAAATATTACCCAACACCTGTGAAAACCCAGACTTTGGAGCACAAAGCCTAGTTGATCTTTTTAACTGTGCGTAAATGAATGTGTGAGACAGTAAACTTGTAAACATTTTTTAACATTCCTTTTTTTTCCTTTTTTCCACAGGATGACTCCAAACCTCCGTATTCATATGCACAGCTAATAGTTCAAGCTATCACCATGGCCCCAGACAAACAGCTGACACTGAATGGAATATACACTCACATCACCAAGAATTACCCCTACTACCGGACAGCAGACAAAGGCTGGCAGGTCAGTGTCTCCACTCTGCTAAGTCACACTTCTTCCATTTTCTTGTGGTACAGTGAGCTGTTTCAGTGAAATGCATTGATTTTGGGGCCTATAGTTTCTTAAATGTCTGATGTGCCAGGCTCTGTTACACTTCAACATTCATCCAGTTGTCATGGCTTTCATTAGATCCCATAATAACAGTACGTGAACATGTTTTGAAAATGATTCTTCCCTGGGGCATGCTGACTGGACTCTGCTCCAACCATGCAGCGTCCCCAATTCAAAGACCAGTGTTACATTTCTCACTACTCTTTCTTAATTTCCTGTCTCTCTGCTGTTCTATCTTAAAGAAAGAAAGAGGAAAGACACAGAAAACAAATAAGACAGTCAAAGGATGGCGTAGCCTCCCTGCCCAATCTTTTACTGTGAGTGCAGTTGTTGAACACAAGTACAACCAATAAAATCACAATGCAGTGGTGAATCACACGTGTGAACTGAGCGATGCAACTATACATTTATTGTTAGTTACTGTACTGTCACTGTGCTCTGTACTGTATTGTTGTAGTGTACTGTGCTCTGTATTGTACTTTGATTATATTTGGAAAATAAATCTTTGAAAGATGAGTTACTGGGGGGATGGCCCGGTTCCATCAAGCCTTACCGCGTTCGAAACGGTCGAGAAATGACATGTTTACCGTGTTGACGCTTTCCATGCTGGAACAGACAAAGGGACACGCATAAGTAGGGACACACATAGCTGCGTAATGGAGCGGAGGCGCCGCTCAAAAACTGTCTTGTGTGCATGTCAACTAGTGGGACTGTGCCCGTCTACAGTCCCGCCCCCTTTCGAGGGCCCAGGAAATAATTCCCCATAGACATTTCAAAAAAATACTTATTTAAAGACCTTTTTAAGCCTCGTACAAAGCCAACTCGAGTTGTGACAAATCATTACAACAAACGCAATGTTTTGTGCCGATCAAATAATTAGTAAGAAGAAAAACAAAACAATGTGTTGTACGCTGCCTTTTTTTTGGAGTGGTGCAACCACTCCCTTACGGAGCTGTGGGTGGCTGGGTGCGTCTGAGCATGGTTGTTTTTCACCACCTGTGTGCAACCTAACACACACACACGCACATTAACTGTATATATGGTGATTTCGGGTGTTACAGTACAGTACAGTACAGTACAGTAGAGGGACCCCCGCCCTGGGTGCGTTCCTGTGGGTCAGGATCTCACTGCTTTGTATATATGTAACTTCCGGTGCGAGATTTGGGTCCCATGAAAGTGTCATGGCGCAGCACAGTCACATGACCATGACAATTAAATGAGGACAGGAAGCGAAGACCGTATGGTGGACTCCATGTTGCTCCCTGGAAGGAAAGAAACATGCGCAATTGAGACCAAGGAAGCTGAACACAGAAGTGTTGGCTGCATATAGCCCATTGTGCATGTTTCTTTCCTTCCAGGGAGCAACATGGAGTCCACCGTACGGTTTTCGCGTCCTAACCTTATTTAATTAACCTTGGGTTTGTGCAGACTTCATGCTGCATTGACGATATGGCCATCTTGCCAGCAAGGTGCTAACTAGGTGCAACTTCCCATAGACAGTCACAGCCCATTCATCCAAACGGAAAAGTCCTATCTAATTGTATTAAACAATGTCGAACTCACAAACATTGGAGCTGTACAGAAAGCTTGAATTATCCTCTTTCAATCTGTTTTTGTTTCATAAATTCAAATGTTATGAGCTACTTCCTGTCAAGAAATTCTGTGTAGGTTATTTTTTGTCTTAAGTGTCAGAGTTTGGGAGTGCTCGTTGGATATCACTCAACAGCCATACCACCTGTTTTGAATTTTCACATAATGCTGGCTTTACTCAAAATGAGTGCTTCCAAACTCCAATACTTGTGTGAATGGGCTGTCTATGGGAAGTTGCACCTAGTTAGCACATCTGAATATTGTCAATTGCCTCTGTTTCATGATGTCGTGCACACAGTGTCAGGAGCTGTTATGGTCTACTGTCAAGGAGACCGACGAACAGTTCAAAGTCTTGGCCATGCCGTGAAGAAAAACATTAAATGATTTTCCCACCCATGTTATGTTTGCTTGTTTTTCCTGGTCTTCTAGAACTCAATTCGCCACAACCTGTCCTTGAACCGTTACTTCATCAAAGTAGCGCGGTCCCAGGAAGAGCCGGGTAAAGGCTCGTTCTGGAGGATTGACCCATCTTCCGAGAGCAAGTTGATAGAGCAGGCTTTCAGGAAGCGCAGGCCTAGGGGCGTACCCTGCTTCAGGACTCCGCTGGGACCCCTATCATCCAGGTAAAGCTGGAGTCACCCGTCTGGTTAAAATAAAATAATAGTGGGGAAGAATTTCAGCGTTGTGGTTTCTCCTTGTGCAAAGAATCAAAGCGTATCTCAGTTTTTATTTTGTTTCCCCCCCCCCCCTTTTCATCCCAGGAGTGCTCCTGCCTCTCCCAACCACACAGGGGCGCTGTCTGCTCACTCCAGTGGGGTCCAGACCCCAGACAGCCTGTCCAGAGAGGGCTCCCCAGTTCCCATGGAGCCAGAGCCCACCCCCCCACCGCCAGCCCCCGCCCCAACCACTACAGTCCAACCCAAACTCGCTGTCATCCAAGAGGCTCGCTTCGCACAGAATGCCCCTGGTAAAAGACCAGAGCAGTACCCTACCCTGCATGCCATACCATTTATACCAGACACACGCTTGTTTTTGATTTGTGGTCACAAAAATGGTTGGCCACGCTATCCAAGTTGTTTCCATCATCAATCGTTCATGATTGACTTTTCTTGTGTGAAAAAAACAATCAAATCTGCACACCCATCACCACCATACCTGCACCATACCCATTGCAGGTATTTTCTTTTATTGGTAAATAAATGATACCCACGATGTGTGCAGATTTTATTGTTTTTTCATGTTGAATTTTTGATCCAGCCTAAGCCCAGCAGGACAGGATGACTTTTGTGACACCTTTTTCCATTGACGTCTTTCCACACTCTGCAGAGTTTGGCATGGAAACGTATAACAAGGTTGAGGGTTGTAAAGCAGGGTTTCACTAATAGAGCTCCGAAGTCCTGACGTCACTCGCTCATCCCCTGGTTCACGGAAGCAATTTCTCTATAGAGAATAACATTGGGTCATCTTGAAATCGTCTCATAAGCATTGTGGTCCAAAAATAAACAAGCTGTCTCTGCGATATTGTCAGGGAGGTGCCTCAGTATCGTTTACGACAGTCAGTCACTTATATTTGATACAGTCTGTTTCTAGCGAAAATGTAACTAATTCAGCAGCAGTAACATTAACATTTTCTCTCAGTTAGTTGATTCTTTATATCCATAGGAGTGAAATAGTACTTATATGAGGCGATCTAAAATACCCCTATGGGGATTACAATGCAAATAAAAAGTACATGAACCCGTGTACTTTTGTGCCCTCTACCGATATTGACGTCAGACTTCGGTGCTCTAGAGTGTACCATGGGATTTTGTGACCACATATTATTTCAATATAACTATACTTTCAAGACTATGAGTACTTTGTGCAGACTCATTTCCCAATACAGAGGAATATTCTATACTCCAAAAAAATATGCTTTATCTACCTTTCAACCTGGTGCCCCTATTTTAGACACGTCATTATAGATGTCATGAACATTGTACAGTATATATAAATATATATATTTTTTTTTATATCGCAAAACATTCTGAAATGTAAAAAGAAAAAAAGGTCATAGCGCGTTGCGAGCATGTAAGATCTATTTTGACTATGAATGAATACATGGTGTGCCTTGATATTTTGACTTGCCCCATTGGTGACGTGCCTTTGGGCGCAAAAAAAGAGTTTGAAAACCAAGCATTGAAACGTGTGTCCTGTCTTTTCTGTGTTGAATACAAACAACATAGCCAGACCTCTTCTGGAATTCCTTACTCCCTTCCCTTCAATAGGCTCGACGCTGAACAACCAGCCGGTCCTGATCGCTGTGCAGCGCCAGATGACGCCTCAGACCGCCACCATGAAGCCTGTGACCTACACCATGGCCACGCCCACCATGGTCACGTCCGCCAACTCCAACTCCGTCATGCAAACGGTGCACGTCGTCCACCAGATCCCCACGGTCACCATGACGACCGCCGCCATTAAGACGGAACCTCAGGAGAACGGAGGCGGAGACCACAAGGATATCAAAGGTTTGGTTTGGTTCCATCTTCCTTTTCTTTTTGTTCCAAGGGGTGGTCCGGTCAGGTTCTAACCCGAGTGGAATAGTAAGAGAGTGGCGACACTAGTGTTGACTCCCATTGTAACAATGGAATGCGGAAGTGCTCGAGAACAAAGCGTGTCGCCACTCTCTTAGTATTCTCGGGTTCTAACTAAGTGTACTGTTAAAGCGTGTCGTCATCCCAACTCAAACACTGCATCAGCGGACGATTAGTCACTAATTAGTTTTGTTGTGTCACAGAGTAGAAATTGGAGCCTGACCAGATGAGTGGTGCAACAGCGCCTCCTGTTGGTACCTTAAACATACATAGGGACACCAGGGTCGCAATGAGCACTAACTATGAGACCCTGCAGATCATGTCTGTGTGTGTGTCTGTCCCGCTGTGACACCACCTGCCCGCCACCAGAGGGCGCAGCTGTAGCACTCACACACACACAGTAGAAAACTTACAAAAATTACTAACTAAAAAGAAAAAATAAGTACGTAATTTATTCAAATTGTTGTTATTGCAATTTACGAGCTGCGTTCGCTTCCCGCGTTTGCGCGTCTTACTTGTTATTATTGTATGTTGAAAGGTCTTGGTTTTAGAGCTACAACAAGGGACTCATTGTAATGAATAAAGCATTTTAAACAATGTGTATGGGACTGTATGTTAAATACGATATACCTACTATAATGCAGCTGTTGGTGGTCTCCCTACTGGTTGACCGTGTCGTTGCCTTTTATTGTAGTTTTGGACATCATTGCAATTACCTCTGAATGATAGAGCTTCAAACCGTTTGCCATCAACTTCAGTTGCCACATGCAAGTCATTCTAAATCTATTTCTCTCTCTCTCTCTGTAGTAAAAGTGGAGCAGGTTCCAGCCATCACTACCTCTATAGGTGGAGGTCGCATCATCCAGACCTCTCAGGCCACACCTGTTACAACTGTTACCATTGTGCAACAAGCCCCGCTTGGCCAGCATCAGCTTCCAATAAAGGCCATCACACAAAATGGGACACACCTGGTTCCCATCAGTACTGCTCTTACCACAGGTAACAAACGGCTGGAGGATTTGTATAAAGCTGTATGTATTGTTTACCGTACTTTAGTATGGTAAATAATGTGATATCACAAGACCACTGCGAAAGCAATACATAAAACGTTAGACAGTACTTTGCATGCACATGCATTTTTATGAATCCGATTCTCAATCAATCCGTTTACCGAAAACTGAATGAAGTGCTTCTTATTTCACTGAGGAAATTCTTCATGGAACATGACAGCAATTCCTTACGCATGCCATGTTGCAGATTGCGGCCTATTTATTGTGCATTTTAGCACCTGACACCATGTCTTATACTGAACGGTAGTGGAGAAAATTTCAAAAATGTATGTCCAAACGCTGGCTGCTGTGGTCTGTTCTAGTATAAAAAATAAAATAAAAACATTTTGTTTTCCTCTGCCAGCCGTGGCGAACCCTCTCCATCTCCTGGCGACCCACGCATCGGCCTCTGCATCCCTTCCTACCAAGAGGCAGAATGGAGACCAACAGCAAGACCAGCCCGACAACAAGAGGGTCAAAATGGAGGATGCCGGGGCGGATGTAACCCCCGCGATTAACGACAACCCCGACACGGACAGAGACGGAGATGGGAGGGCCAGGGAACAGGCTGTCAACAACTAGCTCCTCTGACCTCGATACTGACCCCTGCTATACTCCTTTGAGCCTAATGAATCTACTATTCCATCTTAACTCACTCTTCAGTTCTCAACCTCCCTCCCTCTTCCGACCCTTTCCTGGCTTTCATCTACTCCAAGGTGCCAAAAGGAGAAGACGTGCAAAATAGACCTATGGACTACAGAATGTGTGATGAGCCCCCCCCCCCCCCCCCCCCCCCTCCTGGGTATAAAAAAAAAAGACATGGAAATATGATGCAAGAACTTAAGACCAAAATGAAAAGTGAAACGAAACAAAAATGAAGAACGAACGAAGTTGCTGATGTTTGTGACCCCCCCCCCCCCCCCACGCCGATTTTCGAGACTTACCGATAACGAGAAGCACAGGTGGTTTCAATAAAATAAATAACTTAAAAAGAGAATGAGACTTAACACACGGTTGTAGAACAACATAAAAAAAAGGACCTGACATTAGTCATGTAGCCAAGCATGGTGCTTCATATATACTCCATCGTAAGATGGTGTCGCTCGAAAAAATAGATGATCTATAACTCCGAAGCGCGTCGCAACACATTGAGGGCCTGTAGATCACCTATTTCCGGCAAGTGGCACATCGTATGACGGAGTCTAAACGAAGCTTAACGATTCTCTCTGCCATCCCCGCAGAGAGAGGCCGACTTGGACGGTATGTTTTTTTATTTTTTTTATTTTTATTTTTATTTTTATTTTTACTCAAGACGTGCTCCCCAAGGAAGGGAAGGACCCAAAACGCCATCGTCCCGGTAGCATTGCGGACGAGCGCTGTGTGTGTGTCTGATAGAGAAAGGAAACAGAAGACTGGAAATCAAAATGACAAGTGGTTGCTTTCCGCAAAGGGAAGCGTGTGTACGTGAGGACATTCCCATCTTCGGCAGCTAGTCTCCATGTTGACCTACCTAAATACAGTTGTGAGTAGATATGCAGTATTCCGTTGTACATGTGTATCTTTGGATCTTTTTTGAGTGTTTCTCCGTTTTTTGTTTTTGTTTTGTTAATTCTCCCCCAGAGGCACAGATATTATAGTAATAATTAAGACGACACTATCAGCTATAAGTGGGGGGGTCTTAAAAAAAATCATTTAAATGACACCTGATATTTTGGGATCTTTTTTTAATTATTATTTGTATGTGGACTCTTTGTTCAGTGAAATGAATGTAGTCTCCTTTTCCTTAAAGAAAACACTATATGGAGTGGATTGTTCTTTTCATATATTTTTTTTCTTCTGCTCAGTCAAATGCAAAAGAAACTTTATCACTGTACATCTACAGATTTTTTTCATATTTTACAAATATCCTAAGAGATAAAAAAGTATATTCCCATGCGTATTTGACCATATGCTTCTTTGAGCTTGCATGTTACGGATCTAGAGACTATGTACTTGAGCAGATAACTGAATATGGAACTGAAGATTAGACTGAACCTATGCTATATGATTCTGACCAGTGCTGCACTTACCCTCATTGTTATTTTTCTTTCTTCTTTGTTTTTTTTCTTTTATGTTCTCCATGTCATCGTTGGCTATTTTGTTTTTTTCTTTAGTTTTCTTTTGTTTTTTTTCTTCTCTTTTGGTGTTGAAGCTGGAAGTCTCCTTGTTCAGTTATTTTATTCTGTTCAGGCTAAGAAGTCTATTCAGATTGTATTCTATGTTTCACAAGGAAAACAAGTGATAGATGTTTGTTCTGCTTAAGTGGGTAAATGCTTTTTTTTATAAATTAATTTAAAACATCTATCGCAACTTTGTCTGTTATTTATTTGCACAAACGTACAAGAGGGAGGTGCCTTTTCTACTACAAGTGTGAAAAGATGCTTCTTAAGCCCAAAAGGGTTAAACGGGAGTAAATATCCTGTTCTTTAACCTTCCCTACAATTTACCGGATTGAGAAATCTTCTAAAACCTTAATGTTTCCAAAATATTCCAAAATGGTGAAGATAGCAGAACTACAAGCAACACTGGGAGCTTGTAGATATTCCCTATTTGTATTTTAATACAAATATTTGTATTATTTTAATACAAATGGGCCTTTAGCACTTTGGGGGGGGGGGGGTCTCGACAGTTGAGCTGAAAACGTTTTGAGAACCACTGTTCTAAGCCCAGACTGCTGTAGAAAGCAGGGGACGTAGGAGGAAGGCTTTTCTTTGCATGCCAGAGGGGTTGAAAATTTGTATTTTGAACTTAAATAGCATTTGCTGTTCAATAAAGAGTGAACAAACTTCAGCAATGAGGATCGGATTGTAGAGCTCTTTAAGACTTATTTTAAGGAAGCCCTCTTAAGCCCCATTTCTATTCTTTGTCACACTATTGACAATTTACTTTTTGTACTGCTACTTTAAATGTACTTATTTCTGAGATGTAGTGGAGTAGAAGTAAAGGTATTGAATATTGAAAATACTTAAGTAAAAATATTTGTGCTATAAAGTACAGTAATTGAGTAAATGTACTTGGTTACTTTCCACCTACGGGTGAGGGCTAATGATCTAGACTATTCTAGCCTTTTTAAATTATTGGGAACAAAATTGGAAAAATACAAATTATCATGGTGTGGCATACTCAAAGTGTACATGGAATATCCTTAGATGACTTTTGTACAATTGTAAAAGCAGACATTGCATTTTTATTGGAATTTAAATGTAGGATTTTACAATCATTTATGAATTTGTCACAGAAATGTTTTGTGCAGCATCATTACAGTAGTAGCCAATGACCGCCAAGCACTGTATGAATATTGTGTAATATGTAGTGTGAGTTAACACGCAAATGTACAATCTAAAGCAGAAAGCAACAAATAAATTGCATTCCCAGAGCTGCTTACCGTCCAACGCACAACCTTTGATAAAAAAAATGAAATGCTGGTACGTTGCGTAGAAAGTTTAGCTTAAAGCGCAACTAAAAGGACATGAATATGTGATTCTTGTACATGGTTCACTGGACGGGGTCTACTGATCCTCCTTTCTATGACTACTGGCTTGCATAAAGCCCTTCAGACCCCCCACCCCATTTAATTAGCTGAATGTGTTAACCACTTAAACCCCATGGTTTCCACCAGGGCTCTATACTAGGCTATTTTCAGTTTTCTGTTATTGTGGGGAAGGCTTTCGCTGAGAATAGCCGATTGACATTGCAAGCTCACAACTGAGCATGCGAAAGCATTCCCCACAATAAAGATGCTGGGTTTTCAGTGGCTAATGGCTGTCTAGAAGCAAACCAGCTTATCACTTATCTCAGTATCAAGACTTTAAAAAGAAAATTGTAAACAAATAAAAGTGACATCATATAATTGAGTGGACAGCTACTGCTGGCCAACAAAGCGACGTATCAAAAAAGGGAACAATCAAGTCACACGCAGATAACTTTGATTTAATCAATCTATTTAGACCAATTACCGGTTCAATTAACAGTGAATGAACACTGCAAATGATTGAAAAGGTATTGTTTGCAATGTTACCAAGGTATTTTTTTCTGGTATCTATATGTTTTGCTCCTGATGGGACAAACTGAAAGAATGGTTGTTTTTGGTTTGTAGGCCTTCCCATTTAGAAAGCGCTCATTCTTAAGATCCCCAAAAACAAAACCAAAAAAAGTGTGTCAAAATCAATTAAAGTGTATATTGCACATAAACAGCAGACAAAAACAAATAGTTTTTTTCCTGTTAATATTCTGTACAGTTTTAAGCAGTTACATGGTCAGTCTGGCCGCAGTTGTGTTTATACAGTAAATATAAGCAAAATGTAATAATACTGGGATTTGGATTTTACAAAGCAGTACCACCTGAGTCATTGGACTCGGGTGAACAATCTTAAGAGTTAACTCATATTGAGCCAAAAGTGTGACTTGGTCAATGGAACACCATCAGAATAGAAGGAAAGGGGGCCATTTCAGGCAGTCAGTTAATTCAGGTGCAGTACTTTAGACAGTTTAGACAGTTTTTGGTTTAGACTAAGTCATTGGTTAGACCAGTCATTAGTCCTACAACTACAACCCATCTCAAACACTCACCCTAAACCTAACCTCCCATGGGGCAGCACACCTAAACCTAACCTTAACGCATGTCTAACCAATGACTAGTCTAAACTAAGTATGCACCCCAGTCAATTAATTCTAATGGCCCATTTATTCTCCAATAAAGAACTCTACTGTCAACTCTACTTCATTTTATCCGCTAGAGGGCATGATAGAGTAACAACGATCCGGTAGCATTTGGCAGTGTCCAAAATCACTCAATATAGGTGCACTAGGTATATAGTGATTATACCATTTGGGGTGTCCAAATGTATCTAGTGATAATTACATGTTACTTAGTGGACTCATCGTATCCCACAATGCACTGTGAAAAGTAGGATACAACCGATGGTCACTATTGCAAATGCCGTTCCTAATTTAGCCGATAGTCCCCGGACCCCTACATAAAACTACCTATATAGTTTGGGAGTAGAAGTAGTGAATGAGTGACTTCAGACACTGCCCGTCTGTCTTGCAGGGATCACTACTTCCCTCACAGTTTGCTACGGACGGGGTAGAATCTTATGGATGCATTGCATACATTTAGCATTCGTAAGCTTTCAGACAACGTTCAGCGAAGGATGAAGTAAGTGCAGTATAAATGGGCCTTAAGCTGCATTGCCAACCGCTGATGTCGTACAGTTACATTTATTTGTATGTATATACACACGCACACACACACACACACACACACACACACACACGTATATGGCAATATATGTACACGCATACATCCAGTCTCAGCTCAGAGGCACTCCCTATAGTTAGATTAGGTGGTGTTAGTTGACAAAAATCTTTTTCTCCTATATATATATTTTTTTATCCATCTACCTATTAGAATCTACAATGTGATTAAAAAATAGCCATAATAATCCATTGCAAATTCCACGGAAGACAAAAAAAAGCAATACTTTGTCCTTTCAAAAAATAAGTTTCCCTCTTCTTCTCCCTCTAGTGTTTTATTTGGGAGGTTTAAAGTCAGTGAGTGTTTGTATCCCTGTTGTCTTCCAGAAAGTCAGGGTTCCAGAGGCAACTTATCACATCAGTTCACATCCATGAAAATCACCAGTTTCTGCTGTGCATTCGTCCTTGCAGTGCACATTTACTCCACAGCTGTGCTTCTCCTGTCTTTAGTTTTTCACCCCCATCTGATGCTCTTTTACAGAGTCAATTGAGATGAGGAGGGATGCGACACACGACCTCTCCTCCCTCCAAAAACAAAAAGGAAGAAAAGTCAAAGGTCATATCTTGTCATCCGTCATCTCCAGGAACTGGGCGTAAACATCTCTGGAACACTCCCCTTTCTGGTTGAACAGGAACTTGTAGTAGCTGCCGTCAGCGCAAATGGCTGAGGAGGGAGAGATAAGGAGAAGGAATAATTAGGTTAGCCCAGGCAAGCGAGTAAGAGTGGAGACTAAAGCACTTACGCCAACAGACGGTAGACAATGACAAATCAGTTTACGATTTTGATTCCTCCACGGTGCCTCCAGCTTGGCCAGGCGCTCCAACAAACACAATTGTGTTTGTGGGTGGGACGACTGGGATCCCAACAGGGCTGAGTGTTCCGTCTCTGCACTAGCGACGACTACTACAGACCAACAAGAGGGATTGTCTAGACTCTGAACGTGCACACTTTGGAGGGCATTCCACATATCACCTCAATTCTGAGAGAAACGCAGCTAAAGATTGCATGCGTGAGAGTTTTGGGATTTTGATGACTTTGCTTAGCTCAGCCTAAAATACGGTAAATGTAATAGTATTAATTCTGGATTAATACTCATGTTTCCCCGGACTGGCAGAAAAAAGACTGTTGAAGTGCTCTTGAGCGAGGCACTGAATCCCTCCGTAACTGCTCCAGTGGAGCTGCTCAGTTTAAGACTAGTTGTACTAGGCAGCTTTTAATGTGGGTCTATGTAATCGTGCAGGACATTGCTGAAAAAGAGTCTGTGTGCTAAGCATACCTACACTGGGTATAAAAAAAAACACACTTTGTCAGCCCTGTCAACAAATCACATTCTGTATGACAAAAATGACATTTTCTGAAAGGTTGAAAATAAAAAAGGTTTGAAAAAGGTTTTCAGTTGAGAGTCATACATCATAAATGCCACGGCCTTGTCCCAACATGGACCTACCTATGACAGCATTGGGCTCTGTTCCAAAGGCACACACACAGGGGGAGCCTGACGGAACCTGGAATTTGGAGAAGCTCCACTTGGAGCTGAAGTACTTGGGAAGAAAACTGGCCGATGCCAAGCTGAAACATAAAAAGCAATTACAATTACACCCCACCAGGTTATGTTCTTTGCTGCTATTCATTATGTAAAGGATAATGTACAGCGATACAGTGTACAGTTGGCGATTTCAAAATAAACCCAACAAGGTGACACAGGACCAATGCAGTGCCACTTAATACATTTCTACTACTACTACTAAATCAATAATACTTCCATAGCAACGTAAACAGAGGCAGAAAGAATTACAAGCTCACGACACGCTGTGAGACTATGTATGAAAATGTTCTTCTCGATAAACATAATCAATAAAGTGAAGTAAAATAATCAATATTTGCAGCCCTAAATGATATGAATGAGCCTGAAGGACTAACCTTGACTGTTTATTCCTTTTGGGGTCCTCCGCTGCAAAAATATGCACTGTGCCATGGTCACTGGACACACAAATAAGGGATGCATCCTGGTTGAAGTTAATGCTGTGTAATACAAAGCAGAAGGAAAATAATGACATCAGTCTACAGGCCTTCATCAGTTTATTCCTACTTTACAGCAGACATCTAACAGAGTAGTAGGGGTGGGTTCTGGGATTCGCAAAACAAATTTGCAAAACAAATACCGGGTGCGTTTGTAATTGATTAATAAATAAATAAATAATCATTAATGTGTCAAATCGAAAAAAGGGTGTGAAAAGTGTGAGCGATTGGTGCAGGCAGTAAGGAGTTACGGCACTGTTTCTGACAGACACACACACGGACACACACACATTCGGTTAATTATAGTATGATGATATGATGATATGATTAACCTAACTTATCACTAGATGAACCTATGTGAGGTGGCTTGGTGAACAGAATCTGTCCTGATACTGGAACCATTTCAATATTGGAACTGAGAGCTGTGTGGTGGTTGCAGAACCGAAATTAACCCATTTAGGCCTGACTTCTTCTAAATCCTCCAGTTTTCTGAAATAAATATTTTCACGATTTTTCAAAAATAGCAGACCTACAAGCTTGTAGCGCGACACTCGGTGGCGCGCTATGAGCTTGTAGATCTGCTATTTTTCAATAGCTAAATTATAAAATAATGTTTAACACCAAAAGGGGTTCCCGCCCAAAATGGGTTTTAAGGGCTTATGAACGACTCTAGGTAGCAGTGAGTGGGCAGAGAAGATCTAAAGTCAGGAAAGTTCTCCTCTTTTGAATCATGTCTTTGTATCAGTTTGAGTAAGTCAGTCCTTTTTTCACTCTTGTTTTAGAAGTCCAGATATTGTGAATTATTGTCAGCTAAACATGCAATGAGTGAATCGCTACTTCCTGTTCTCACTCTTGTTTTAGAAGTCCAGATATTGTGAATTATTGTAAGCTAAACATGCAATGAGTGAATCGCTACTTCCTGTTCTTCCATTTCAGAAGTAACAGATAAAGATGACAACATTTGGACTTATATATCATGGCTAGGTAGATACAACGGAGGCAATGGATTACAAGAGTACATTTCAATTATTTTTATTTTCTACATAGCAGAGACAGATGTTTCGGATATCCAGGCTCGGCTATCCAGCCTTCATCGGTGTGATGAATCGCACTGATGAAGGCTGGATAGACGAAACGTCCGTCTCTGCTATGTAGAAAATACAAAAATTATTGAAATTTACTTTACTGTGTGCGATCATCACCTCTGTTTTTCATGATGTTATTTTGAGTGGATAACGCACCAGACGTCTAAGGCTGTCCCCGAACATTCGGGGTTCGAACCTTCGCTCGTTAGGGTTGGCACTCGCATCTTAATTAATGGGTTTTTTTTTATTATAATTATTTTCCCTTTTTTTAACTCAAATATTTCTCGGCGAGAATGCGATATTCATAATAAGAGTACTATGTTCATGTCGTGTAAGTAGACTTAGAAATAAAACTAGTGTTGACTAATCATTACATGTGGCTCTTATTTTGAAGAAGAAGTTAGTGCACAGGAAGTCCGTTTCATTTGTAAACAAGCTACTATGACACTTTCCCAAAGTTACGTACTTCCCCCCCTCAATGTTGAGTGTTACTCACCAATAAATGTTAGCCGTCTGTGAACCTCGTCTCAACTCCTGGATTAGCTGACCCGCGGAAGTGTCAAAGATTCTTATCAGAGTACCCTATGGAAAGACAATAAATATGAATAAGCCACATCTTAGCGACAAATGAGATTAAGACCACAATAGCCTAAAACATAGAGGTGTGTGTGTGTGTTTAAAAGAATATCCGCCCCACAAAAACATGCAATTGCTAAGAATATGCCAAAGAATATTCCATGTTTGGCGTACTTTCTCTGATGCAGTAGCTATCCTTGTACCCTGCAGATTTAGTGCGATACAGCACAGCACCCCCTCATGGGCAGGGATGTCGACAGGGGGCTTTTCCGTATTGGCTAAGTCCACAATCTGCACGTGCCCAGAGTGGGTTCCAGGGAACGCCAGCAGAGAGTTGTTGCTATTGGGACACAGTACACACAGACCTGAGGAAAGGAGATGGAGGCAAATTTAGATGACGTTGGAAGTGGTTGAAGTGTATTGCGTTTAGATTTTTTTCCCCCTCCAAATACATGGATGGCATTGTTGTTATGAAGTGAACCCGTTCATCCGTTTACTCACTACATGGCTGTTTGTCGCATGTCTAAAAGAGGCCTGTACTACGAAGCAAGTTCAACATACACAATCTACGATATCTTTTCGTTATCTGGCTTTACTAACCTTAAAAACCACAATCATGCTAAGCAGTCTCGCAAAGGTAGCTATCAACTTGGTAAGTCAACCCAGGATTTTCTCAATCTAGCCATAAGCGCGTTCACATAAAAGGGGTCACGGCATATGATATGAACAATCACAAACATGGACAAAACTACTGGCAGTGGCAGCAGAGAGGCATATTTCACAAATTAACAGAAAACTATAATATTAGCCAATTCAAACACAAGCCACACAGCTCAAGCTGCCAAATGTAAGACTGTAAATGCTTAAGTCAATAGGCTTGTAATGTCACTGCAAATAAGAAATAACTAGATAAAGTGCTCCTCGGGGCACAGGTCTCCACCAGGCCAGGTCAGGTCGTGGCCTCCTGGTGGCGCTATAATAGGCCAATGTGGTGCTATTTCTTCTTACGCCTTGCAAGACGGCAATTGGATGATTTGAGGCATTATGTTCCAAAAATGTGTTTTGCCAAAATCCACCTGTTGGTGGCGCTATAACAGGCCAATGTGAAAAAGGTGGGATATATTCCTCAGCCTAGTAGGAAAGTTTGTGAAAGATTTCACGTAAATTGCACGCTGCGTTCATGATTTGAGTCTTTTTCTTCAAAACGGGCCAATGCTGCAAACTTTGAAAGCCAATGTTAGCCAAATAGGATGGAATATGAAATATCGGAAAGATCCGTCTTGAACACATGACTATAGAGATACTGTGTAACGATTTGTGGGACTTTGACAGAATCTTAAGGAGTAATATAAAAATGTGTTTTACAAAAGACGGCCTCCTGGTGGCGCTATAACAGGCAGTTCTGGAAGATTTGGGGCAGAGGTTTATCGTTGGCATCCAGGGAATGTGTGTGCAAAATTTGGCATCGACCGGGTTAATGGTGCTGGAGATTAGCAGGTAACAGACAGGCGGACGGACGGATGCACACAGTGCAAAACATACTCTCTCCCCATGCCTTCGGCCTGGTGGAGACAATAAAATAAATACCAAGTTCCCATAACATTGGTGCTTGTTCAACACGAAAACTTAAATGAAATACCTTGTAGATTATAGTAGAAAGATCCACATCCGCATTTTTATTTAACACGTTTCAAACAACACAGCCTCTTTCACTGGCCCATCATTTAGCATATACTGTATGTAGATCTGACTATAACTACATTTGTGTATTCCGTAAAATTAATGTGTGCTTAGAGACAATATACATATATTCTTATTCCTTCAGCTGCAAATCCTGGCTGTGTAAAAGAGACTTGGGCGGGAGCAAATAATACATAAATATAATCATAAGTAAAGCGGAACAAGTAGGCCTAACCCTTAAGTACAATACAATAGGGGTTTAACACTTTAGCAGTCTCTGTTGTGCAATGATATGGGTATACAAAAGCAAAATGAAATGGTTTAGTTATTGCTGGCAGCCAACAGCTCATGGTTCAAGAACATGACACAGATAACCTACTCTCAGATTAAAATATATACCTCTTATAAGAAAAATCACACCCGTGTGAAGTGAGGGGCGCTCTTATTATCATACATCATTTTAATGTTTGTGTAGGACAAGGTTTGTGCACACACCAAAAGCTGAACATAGGAGGGTCTAGCTCCCCTCAAAAATGTATAGGAAAAGCAAAGGGTTTAGAGACCTGCACACAATGTGCGCAAAAGCACCACAGGATTGTCTATGAATGGTGAGGGTACTATTCTCCAAGAAAACTACAGTAGTAGCCACTAGCCAGTGCTTTTATACATGTTTATCTGTTATCTCGAACATAACCTGCTCTGGTGCAGGTCAGGTATGAGTTACCATGGTGACGGTACCCCGGTAAGCATTGAACGCCCAGTCAACTCATAATCATGAAAACCCAGGGTTAAACCTGCCTGTACCCTGCTATCCCCAAATCTTACTTCGCATTACAGGCCTCAGGTTGTTTCGATGTTGGAGATGGGACAGCAGAATGGACTGACCTTTGGGGTTATAGCAGGTCTCGAACACATGCAGCTGATGGGGGTTGTGGGTGAAGGTAAAGACTTTTATCATTGAGTCTAGGACCACCACAATCCTGAGCACAAAGAAGCAGCAGTGCACACAGCATTTCAGACAAAATGTGTATAGCAGAATGCACACAATTGTGAATTTAAACTTTGGGTCGGATATCACCCAATTACAGCCAGAAGGGACTTTAGAGCAGTGGTTTTCAAACGTTGTGTGCCCAAGGCACACCATTGGGCAGCCGCAAGTCAAAATCTCAAGGGACACCTGAATTCAAACTATTCATACCAAAAATATGTCCAAAATAGGGATGAGTCATTAAAATATTCAGTTCATTGTATAGAATTTGCCTCTGTATTGGGAATTGAGTGTGCACAAACTACTGATATAGTCAATTAAAAGATAAACCTTTTGTGTAGTTGTATAAATATTGTGTGTTTGTCACCAAATCCCAAGGCACACCCAGACTTGTTTCACAGCACACCATTTGGGAACCACTGCTTTAGAGGATAAATGATGAGTAAATTGATGTGGTCTGTGTATTCTTATATGCATTATACAATATATATGGCGTTATGGACACATTTTAAGGATAACACTATCAGTACAACAATGGACACAAACTGTCAATCTCTACGGATGACACTTTAAAATCTAATGGAATATAATGTTTGATGACAGTGGCTGGGAAGTGTGTCTCTCAGCCAGGCTACAACGAACGTGCAAATGCAATGACAGATTTTGTTCCCAGATTACATTACAGAAGTCTCGCTTCAGTGGACGTTGGAATTGTTACTTGTCACAAATATTGATCACGTTTACTTTGATCATATAAAATGGTCTAGTCAACACATCTCATCTGTATTATTACTGCATCATGGCCTAGTAATCTCAGTACTACACCACTAGTACAATTATTTGTATTAAATGGCTGCTGACTCAAAGTGTCTGAACAGATGCATGAAGAGGTTTGTGTCATTCTCTCCATCTGTTGAATAATGCAACACTTGGAAGGACAAGCAGCCCAATTATGTGGGAACTGTTACAAAACATCAGGGTTATTGGAGTGGGAGTTGTACCTGTCACGCCGAAGCTTCACCGCTTTGACTTCTGTTGAGAACTCAATCTCAATAACCGTCTTCTTCTTCAGGTCATCCCAGATCATCACTAGAATGACCAGAACCAGAGACATTAATTTAGTCATAAGCCATAATGACACAGTTTCATCAAATGTAACTACTATGAAAGTGCCTGAACCAGCCCGAGGAGCTGCAAAGGGGAAGAAGAAGAAGGGAGGGGGGGGGCTAAACTAAACTAAAGCAAACCACTATAGTATAGTTGCAAGTACCATACCTTTGTTGGGAGGATACTTGGGCTTTTTTCCTCCTCCAACAAGTGCTAGATAGTTACACCTAAATAGCATCTCCACATGGCCGACACCACCCTCCAGAAACTCTGAAAGACAAAAGACAATGTTTCATTGCCAATCTCACTGTGACAAGCGAGCCCAGGCATTTTACAATCCAGGAAGCAACACGGCCAAAAAGAGATCAAACTGTTTGGAATTGACTGTGCCAACATCTAAATCACATTTTCAAACAAACGCTTATGATGATTTGATTGGAGGCATGAGGATTTTTAAATGTCAAATTATCTCACTCTGCAGCCCAGACCACAATGACAAGTTGACAACCCCTGAAACATTCCACACAATGAAACAAGCCTCTTGGTGTAAAAGCGTGCACACAAGACCACGGGAAAAGAATCAGTTCATGCTGTAAACGTTTGCCACCAGAACCATCTGCATGTGAGTCAGCACTAAAAGCCAGGGCTGCGTCTGACTACTAGCGTAGTAAAACTCCTCGCCTCACAGTAGTTTGTTAATTCCCAGAAGTACATCGAAAAGGTTACTTTGGAACTGGTCATGTGCTGAGTCACATGTGCAGGCATCTTTTGTGGAATTATTAACTTCCTTATAGACTTATATCCAGATCAATTCTCATCGAGCACCGGAAGGAAGTACCTTGTGTCTTGCTGGCGAGTTGCTGTGTTCCTGTATGCATCAGAATTGCCTGGTTTACTATTGTTCTACATACATACATCAGAAAGACTCTAAACTTAGCTGCCAGTTGCTGAAAAGGGCTGCCAACGAGTCAACGACTAACAATGTTGAACGGCGCTACAAATTGTACTATTGTAGTGATGGAATCCGAAGGCTGAAACAGCAAGCTCTCAATGCTGGCATGATCCTACTAGGACAGTAGGACTGTAAATAGTTAATCGCCGATAAGAAATTAGTCAGTAGTCGTTAACATTTAATAACTAATCGTAATTAATCGAAAATTATGCGTTTTTATCATTGGGTGGTTTTCTGTGAATGTAATGCTGTGCGCAGACAGCATTACATTCACGAGTGGCCGAGGAACGCACATACAAAGATGCCATTGCCTGGCCCTGTATCGTCAATGCAGTGGCGTGCACAGATGGACACTAGGGGGTGCTAGAGCTCGTTTTTTTGTTTAGTGGAGTCAAGTGGACCATGGTGACATTGATCAATTCTTGATACAAAAAAAAGCTTCTAATATATTATTTATGCCCTAAAATCTATAAATCTCACTTTTTTCCATTTATTTTTCAATATATGTTTATTGGTAATAGGTTTCAACAATTTAGTACAGTTTGAACATACCATTTTTTCCACATTTTCTCCCTCACCCCATCCCTCCCCCCACAGTTATCGTCATCATTAAAACAATATAAAAAATAACATTAATGATTGAGTAAATCTCACATTAAGGTAACCGGCCGGTTCCACGCGCTGCACAAGGTGCCCTTTTTTTCACTTGAGCACCTGCCCCTCTAAATGTCTGTGCACGGCACTGCGTCAATGGTCAAATACATATTTGATTAAGGAATATAATATGTCTTTTGTATTATTTCTGTATATCAGCTAATGTAGATTTGTATGTTGGGGGAAATTAAGATTCTTAGATTTTTTTTTACAAAAACGCTGCTTATCAACTAACCGGCTAATCGATCGATAACCTTATCAAAACGTATCAATTAACTATTAATGCATTAATCGATAATTCACATTCATCCTACACATACTGTGTAGGTACTCAAACGAAAATGTTTCAAGACATTGAATATTGCTTATGCACCACCAAGGCATCCCTAATTTGTGTATGTCATATAGGTAGAAAAATTCTAAGACATTTCAAAATAGCATATCTACAAGGTCAAACAACGCAGCATTATGATACGCTTGTATCATAGCTTGTAGACTGGCTATTTTTGTACAATTAAGGATATAGTGCTTAATTACATGGTTAAACGTTTGCTGACAAATGCTGTGCTCTTTACCTTGTTTCTCCTTCTCTTTAAGAGGGTCCGTGTTGTACACACGAAATCCATTCTCCATTCCACAGGCAAAGCACCCTGAGAGCACAACATGAGATCAACCAAATCGCTTTTGTTATTAACTTTAAACGTTTGTCACATGGAAACAAACACAAACATGTATTCATCAGAGATTCATCAGTTTGCCTTCACCTATTAATTACTTAATATGTCAGAGCACTGTGATGCTTCAAGGTGGTCATGTGAGGTCACACATTTCACTGGCACCTATTTTTGTTTACGGTCATACAGACTACTGCCACCGACGTAAATATATACCTTCTGCAAAGCACATGGCACACAGCAGGGTTGGGTAAGGTGAAATTACTTGTAGTCAGTTACTGAATACAAATAGCATTCAGAATACTGAACATTACGCAATTGTTGCACCTTCATAGTCAAACAAAATGAATGGACGCAGTCTCACAACTTTGAGTTCCACAAACTCATTTTCATCTTTAAACATAAAAACATTTTCAATGCAAATACAAGACATTGAATATGCAATAACATTGCCAGGATAAACAATAGAACACATTGACTGTGCAATCTGTTCTGTGGGCCTTACGGGGCAGAGAAATCTTGCATGTCAGTTTCAATTAAAATATAGGCATTGAAAAGATGCACTTTTCATGATAGGCTAGCATTGTTCATTGTCCAAGAAAATGCATCATGCAGCACAATACATTGAAAAAGATGGATTAAAAAAAACAGTGAAAATGTCTTTGGCATATACCTGATAAAGACCTTTTCAGGTCAAAACATTGTAGGAAAAAGCTTTCGCACACCTAGAAATCAGGCATATGCACATGTGCGTAGGCCAGTGGACATCAATGGAAGGAATGAAAATACACCTGCACACTGGATCTGCTCGGTACATGAGTATGTTCTTTTAATAATGCAACGTTTCGGTCCCTCCGGACCTTCTTCAGGCATCGGTCAAAACATTGTGCAATGAAATCCACTTGTTTGGGAGCATTTAATAGCATTGTTTACCCCATAACTAAAGCATGACCCATCAACATCTCCACCAGCAGTGACCCCTGAGTGGCTGAACCTTCGTCTTTCAGGCTAGGCTCCTTACCTAGGCTTTTGAGCCTAGGTAAGGAGCTGAAGAGGCTTCACGATGTCATCTGTCTATCTAGATTCTACTTGATTCTAGTAGAAGGGGTCATGGGCGTGGGGCCAGCTGAGATGTGGATATGATTATGGATATGATATTGGGAGCAGCAGGGGTCTGCATTGAGAAAGAGGACACAGATTTTCCTGATGAGCTAGTCTCAGTTGGAGGGGGTTGAAAATTGCCATATTATAAAGTTATAATAAAAAAATGTAATCAAACTTCCTTGACAACGTCATTAGATATTTTTAGTTATGTTAATTGGGCTGATTATTGTTACTTATTTGTGTCATAATAACATACACATTAAGCAGGCTAATCCTGATCAACCCAACACTGACACAAATAAAAGTGGCGAGACAACGATACATCAACTGTAATAACTAGCAGACAAATTTATATACAGTAAAGTATCGCACTAAAAAGACACTAACTTCCATTTAAAAGAAAATCACGTGACCCCCCCCCCCCCTCCACACGTACTAGTTCTGCTAAAAGAGAGCCAATGTTAGCTTGTAAGTTTACATAGACTTACAGTGTTAACATTCGTTGTGTGTGCATATTATAATCTAGGATCAACCATCACCGAACAGAAGGTAACAATCCTGGCTAGCAATTGTAGCTAATGTCACACTACTACACCGACTCGATTAAAAACTAAACTAGCTTTGGTTTAGGGTTTAGCTAACTGACCAAATTGCTTCTGAACCGTTTTCCAAATTGCTTCTGAACCGTTTTGATGTTGCCTAGTTTCTAGTCAATGTTTATATTTTTACATTTTACATAGTAGTGTGTGTGCGTTAACGTTGGGTAGAAAACGACAAAAGAGATCATGCTAACTGTAGAGTTGTTTACCGTCAGACAAGGATAGCAGCTCAGCTGTCATAAAGCAAAATAAGATTAACAATGGCATACAGATTAAATGCGTTAGGCTGATAGGAAACAGATTTTTGTTTTCAGCTGTTTAATTGTCTGTATCTCTTGGCCAGCTAAGTAGCCAACCAGCCGTTGAAC
Source organism: Protomyctophum parallelum (assembly GCF_964188405.1). Lineage (NCBI taxonomy): Eukaryota > Metazoa > Chordata > Actinopteri > Myctophiformes > Myctophidae > Protomyctophum > Protomyctophum parallelum. The sequence goes on along the minus strand of NC_139719.1, from coordinate 20,769,475 downwards.
CTGGCTCATGACATCAACCATGAACGTCGACTTAGCGTTGTTAGCTTAGCATCCACGACGCTGTGCCAATCCCATTTATTTGGGAAGATAAATTAACGCCGCCCCGACTGCTCTTACCATGATCCTGGTTAAATCCGGCATAGAGGAGCCCGTTCCCATGCGGGTTGGACGGTAGTAAATTCATTATATGCGACATATATAACTCGAAATCCGCGACAACGTAATGACAAGCGTTACCAAATGAACTGGCCGGTGTTGCCAACCATTCCTCCACTGTGGCTCTACTCTGCCTGCTGCTTGCTGGGTGGAAGCGAGAAGGACAACAACACTGCTGCTACTGTCGAGTATCGAGTGACTCGATAACATTACTAATCTACACATTGAAGTAAGACTGCGTTACCGAAGACAGAATAGTACTGGGTTAATATGAATTTCATATCATTTCAATCTAACAAACTTGACCGATTTATAAATTGAACACATTTATGTGACGACGGACTTCCTAACCAGGAGAATACATTTATTCTGTCCATGATCGTGACATGATTAGTTAACGTTTATAACGAGTTAATGAGCCTGTTCAACTAAGCTACTACCACCAGACTCAACACGGAAATTGGGTATTGGCTGCTGCAGTGGATGTCATGCAGCTTAGAATTCTTAGATTTAAGTGGGGGAAATGTTGACTTGACATTCAGAGCTGGAATGAAATCCCCAGTTGCAAGGTAGTGTAGGTGGAGGCTAAGCCCCCCCCCCCCCCCCCCCCTCAAAACAAGCCCAATTGACTGACTTCTATGTAAACCAAGATTCATTAGCCCCCTCTAAATAGCCAGCACCCCCATAACACCCCCAGTCACAGTTTTCTGGAGCCGTCGCTGAGTGTAACATGCTAGTACTACTGCTGTTACACTGTTACAACGCAGTTATAACACTCTTATTTGTATGTTTAAAAATATTGCTTTAAAATTAGTCAGATCGAGCCCCAGTGGCCTAATGGATAAGGCACTGGCCTCCTAAGCCAGGGATTGTGGGTTCGAGTCCCATCTGGGGTGATAGTTTTTCACCCAGTCTGGAGTGACACTCTCACATAGTAAAGCATACCATAGAAATACAGAGAGGTTTCCAAATACAATATAAGCTGATAGCAATACTCACTTGACTAAGTTGACTCTAGTCAGAAGCGAAGAGGGCCTAGAGCTCTAGAGTCTAGATCCATTCATCCCCACTATCAATAACACACATAGAACATGCATCTTGTATCATTTTGTGCATAGACGATCAAATAGTGTTGATGGTCATCGGTTAGACTAGTAATGGAAATATACTTTTAGTTTAGTACACTGACCATCACATTCACATCGCAGGTATCAAATATGCTTACATAGATGAGTGATACGATACACCACACCACATACTGGGCCAAGCAGATAAAGGTCATAAATATATGAATATATAGAATATGTTAATGAAAGAAAAACTCCCTCACACTGTCCTCAAATGCAAGAAAGATATTCACTAGGTTATCTTAAGGTTGTTAAGAAATTCTACCACCAAAAGCAAACCTTATGACAGTCTGCAAAGTGAAAACCAGTCTCTCTTGTTAAGCATACATTGATTGCATTATTATGGCATACATGTTGTTTATTACCAAACAGATTGGTCAAAATCAAAATCACGTTCATGGATAACATCTTTAATTTGATACTGAAGTCAAACTTTGCCCCAAATCTGGAGATGACTCATTGACGTCATAGTACAAACGTCATCGATTGAGCATGCGTCCTTCTTATTGTGGTTTAATGTTTATATTAAAAAATATCTATAAAATCGGGTGAATTGGTTCCATGGTGTAATGGTTAGCACTCTGGACTCTGAATCCAGCGATCCGAGTTCAAATCTCGGTGGAACCTGACTTTATGTATTTAATAATAATTCTATTCCGGTGCTTTGTTATTATTTTAACAGCGCAAACAGCGTTTGTAAAAAGTTGGATAGTTGGAGAACGCCCCCCAATAGGAAACGCCCCCTTTCTGACTCTGGAGGGTTGCGTCACGCTTTGATCACGTGATCATTTAAAATCCAAGACAGTGTTACGACAACTCCATTCACTAATCACTTCATGGGGCCAGTCTCTTCTACACAACCAGAAGTTTACGGAATGCATTGGAGTCTATGGGCTCGCGCGAGTACATGAACCACGTGACCAGGCTGTTCTCTGCCCCCTCAATCTCGTAACTCTGTTTTACTAGTATACTCTAAGGTTTTACTCTATGCCCCGGTGGAGGTTCGGGGACAACAACAACTGCTTGGCGAGTCGATTGATTCAACATGGCGACGTCCATGTGTATAAACAGATTGATAAATTTTCAAGTAAATCAAACGTGTGAAAGAAACACTCTGATCAGACGTTGCATCTATCTAAGTGTGGTTGGGTACAGAAACCGAGGAACACAAGATACGCATGAGGTACGAATCTGTGAACGATATATGGCAGAAGAAGCTACAATTGCCTAGCTACAGCTGCTACACACAATAATTAATGTGCAGACAGTAACAAATGTTTTAGGCATGTAACCTTGCCTGTATTTCTTTGGCTATTTAGAAGTGTATTTGTACGTCTCTAAATGTTTTTATGAATTGAACAAGGTGGACCCTCTTGTAAACAAGTGTAATGCTTTATTGGTGTTTGAGTCATCCACACAGTTAACAGTCTTTGTATTGAGTTGTGCTTGAAATGTACTGTAATTCTGCAAACTGTTAATACATATGTCAATCAATCAACGTGAAGTAACTGTTTAATTTTTCATTGTCTGTCTTTATCCTAGGATGCCCAAGTTCACGTTCCAGTTGGTAAATATAAGCACATCTTTTGTTTTGACAACATATTGTACTTTCATAGTAAGAACATTTGATGTCAGTTGCGTCTTCCAATAGTCTGCTAATGTATTCCTCTCATTCTGGGTTAATTAGATCGGCTAACAGTATGTTACAGCCGAAGCAGTGGTCCAGGGGGTCAGCATGTCAATAAAGGTAATTGTTTGTTGCCTGACAGATATTAGCAGTACAGACCGATTTAAAAATGAATCCAAATCCCATTATCCCAATCTAAACTAACTAATTGGCTAATTGATAAATGGTAATTTACTGGAATCACACTGTGAAACTAATATACACACAGAAAGACATGAAATGTAAAATGTTACCGTTTCCTGATACAATTCCCACTAAAGTAGCATGGTATGTCCCCTAGAGGGCGATAGACATCCACAAATTATAGTCCTTCTGGATACAAATGGGTACTAAGTTCTGCTACTGTAGTTATTGAATAACTGGCTATTTAGTCCACATGAATTGTAGTGGGACCAGTGGGAGATACCGTAGTCATGGTAGATATGGGAATTTGGCTTGAAATGAGGTTGATGGGAAAGGATCTCTGAATGAAGGGCCAGGCCCACCTGAAGTTCTGAATGATGTCATAATGTAGTATGTAGCCAGCCAAACTGAACAAATTCAGGTTATTCTGGTGGAGTGTACAATTGTCTAGGGCTCTAGGCTTATCTTTCAATAAAACCTGTCGGTATAAATGCACAAGAAAAACCATGTCCCTCTCTTTCTCTTCCCATTACATAGTCAACACAAAAGCACAGGTGCGATTCCATGTGAAATCAGCAGACTGGATTGCAGAAGATGTCAGACAAAAAATCCTTGAAAAGGTTTGTATTGAAATATGACAAACTATTTACAAGCTACATTCAACACCCTATATACACGTATATGCCAATGTCACCAAAACCTTCTGTTATGTGGATCAGGCTTTTAGCGAAAGTCAAGTCTGCTGTAACCTTTAATGATTTTGAACATCTTATACATGCTTTTATCTCAACCCGACTTGACTACTGTAATGCACTTTATGTTGGTGTTACCCAAGTCTGTCTGTCACAAACTACAGTTAGTCCAAAACGCGGCCGCTCGCCTCTTAACAGGGGCACGGAAGTATGACCACATCTCCCCGATCCTTGCCTCCCTACACTGGCTCCCTGTGCGTTTAAGATTTTAATGTTTGTTTTTAAGTCTGTAAATGGGTTGGCACCAGTCTATATATCGCTATATATCGGAACTTGTAGCTCCCAAAGTATCGGCATGGGCCCTGAGGTCGACTGACCAGTCACTTCTCAAGATCCCTAAATATAAGCTGAAATCCCGGGGCGATAGGTTGTAGCACCCACATTGTGGAATCATGAACTTCCACCTCATGTTAGAGCTTCTCAAACCTTGTCTGTTTAAATCACGTCTGAAAACTCACTTGTACTGATTAAGAGTTGCTGCTTCCACTGCATTATGTTGCCCTGTTTATGTATTTTTTTCTTTGATATTTTAGTATTCATTTGTTTCAACCTTGTTGTATAAAGTTACCTTGCCTTGCAAATTGGGCATCAGTAAATCACATAAAAAAGAGGGAAAAAAGTTCCCTCTTAAAACAAACTTAGATCTCACTGTCCTTCCTACAGACCCATCTCCAAACTTCAACTCATTTCAAATGTAATTGAAAAAGCCATATTAATCATCATTCATCTCTGCAATAATGATCTCTTTGATAAATTCCATTCTGGTTCCTGTCAAATTCTGTGTCCTCCATCCTGAGGATTAGCGATTGGAACCTGCTGTTGGCCGCTGACTCAGGAGGACGCTGCTCCTCCTGTACCTGAGCTCCATTCTTTATACCACTGACCATTCTGTTCTCCAAGCCATCCATGTTGGTTTTGCCCTGAAATGGTTTACAATTACAATTACATCATATATAAAACTAGCAGAACCTTTTGTCTCTTTAGGCCTACGGTGTTCCCCAAAGCTCAATTTCTGTCCCACACCGCTTCAACTTGAAACTGATAGACAAATTGCAAAATGAGTGAGAATCAGTTCACTGCTCATCTCAAGTTGAGGTTATTAAAATAAATGACAGAACACTTTCGGTCAGGCTGCAGTCACTAATATTGGCCATCACCTAAATCTGCTGTTCTATTGACACCACTACAACTGTGAGAGAAGCATTGGATTGCAGTATTAATTAGGTAGGCCTCTTCATGTCTAAGAATTCTGTTGGTTCTTATAGAAAGCTATAACGATGTATCAAATAGTATGAATTGCACTAACATGACAGTGAGCAACAGTTTGCAGACATTGGACTTTTGCATTCAAAGCAGAGTATGTATGCAATATCAAAAATAATTCTGCATGTCCTGCCAGAACAAGACTCGTATCAACAAGGCAGGGGAGCTGCTGGTGACCTCAGAGCTAAGTAGGAGCCAGCAGCGTAACCTTGGGGACTGTATAAGGAAGATCTCTGACATTATAGCTGAAGCCAGTGAGAAGCCATATGAACCAACTGCAGAAGAAATAGCCATTAGAGAATCCAGGTATTGGTACAAGAAGCACATTTTTGGTACTATTCGGCTAAACTAGTGAACACGTTTGTTGTATTATGGACATGTCTGCTGTGCTACAGGCTTGACAAGAGCAACAAGGAGCGGCTGAAACAGAAGAAGATGCTTTCAACAATCAAGCAGAGCAGACGAGTGGATTTTGACTGAATTATTTTGAGTTGTCATTTTATTTATATTCATTTTTGTATAATGTATTAAACTTTAATAATACTGCAGTTCAGTTTGATATAATTTTGTACCGCTGAATACATTCTTTTACATAAATCAAGTTTGACTTTGATTGATTGATTGAAATCTTTATTAACAGTTTGTAGAATTTACAGTACATTTTAAGCACAAACTCAATACAAAGACTGTCAACTGAGTGGACGACCCAATTAAGCATTACACTTGTTTACAACAGGGTCCACATTGTTCAATTCATCAAAACATTTAAAGACATACAAACATTTAGAGACATACAAATAGACATTTCTCTGTAGGTAAAGAACAGAACAGGAATTCATCATATGGAAAGCAAAAAAGGGAAAAGATACAATATACTAAATAATAAATATAAATATAAATATACTAAAGTGTCCATCACAGGCCGGCACAGTGAGTACACTTTGTTTGGACATTCATTACCTGCCCTAATTACTGTAGGAGCTAAAAACAGCATAGGTAGGCAGGGGTATCAATGATGGGAAGGGAATCCATCAAAAAGCATTTATGGCATTGAAAGACAGGTCTTAATGGCATTTAAGTTAACAACAGGACAGGACATACTTGTAAGACTGAAATAAAAGTAACAAAAATCAAATCTGAAGATGAAAGTAAAATAAATGTAGTAGACATAGACTGACGGGAATAGCGGTGTGCATGGGGTGAACGGAACACTGTCCCCCGCCTCCCAGTGAGCTGTGGCGTCATCAGCTTGTGTACCACAGCACCTCAAAGGCCCTTAAAACAAGGCTCCAGACTCCCCAAAACAAACTGGTCAGGCTACTACTTGGCCTAACTCCCCGAACCCACCTCACCCCTGCCCACTTTGACAGGCTGGAATGGCTTAGGGTTGACGACAGAGTACAGCATCTTGCAATGGGTCTGGTCCACAAGATTCGATACACCACCAAGATACCCATGTACCTGTCTAAATACATGATACATACGGACATTCCTGGATGTAGGAGTGAAACAATACTAGCAGTCTAGCATTGGATCAAAACGATCTGTATTTTATCGAGTCTGACTTTTGACTAAGGAAATTTCAGACGGCTTCTACCAAATAATTTCCCATTGGCATGTATACGCCTGACATCTGAGCGGGTGTGCGATAGTCTACCGGCAGTCCGGCGCACATAAGACATATAGAAACAAAAAAATAATGGAAATTGTAAAACTAGCAGAGGATGGTTTCGATCCATCGACCTCTGGGTTATGGGCCCAGCACGCTTCCGCTGCGCCACTCTGCTGCATATGACGTTCTCAATTATTAGACACTTTCACATAATAGAAGCAAAGGGAAAAAAAAATATCACAAAATTAGCAGAGGATGGTTTCGATCCATCGACCTCTGGGTTATGGGCCCAGCACGCTTCCGCTGCGCCACTCTGCTGTGTACATGCCGAGCTCTTCTGTTTAGTATTTATTGTAATCGTCCATTAATCATGAGTTTCTGACGTCACGTTGTTGGTCACGCAGTTGTTAATAGTCATCGTTAGTTAGTACAGTTCATATATATATTCACTATTCAGGGCCAGGCGGCCAGAAGCTCTTCTACTCTGTGTTGAGTACAAAATAAATCGTGAATTTAAGGTAGCATTCGTTGCCAAGCTAACCTACTGCCAAGCTAATAATGAATCTGAAGAAGACATATCGGTCATAATAAACTCATAATGAAATGACCGTCTTGGGGTTAGTTCAAAATAGTCTTTGCCGGTTCCACTCTTGGTGTTCGTATGCATCTTGTATCAAGGCTACGCCAGCCGCAGCAAAAGACGACCACGAAGGGACTCGAACCCTCAATCTTCTGATCCGAAGTCAGACGCCTTATCCATTAGGCCACGCGGTCTGGGTGCATTGACGGTGGTGGAGGCCGGTATCTAAAAGTATCAGGTCATGTGTCTGGGTTTATTTCTATTATAGTTAATAATGTTTACACTTTACAGTTTTGTAAAAGTCCATAGCATTGCCTACTGCCATACCACTTTTGTTTTGTTTTGTTTTGTTGTCTTTTTCTACTACAACGTTGGAGGCAGAGCCGTCTAGATGAGGGACTGAGGGTCTGTGTATTAAGGCAAGCTGTGTGATTTTGTCCCGATATATATATTTTGAAATACTTAACTTTTATATGGATGTGATGTCGATCAGAGCGTGCTGACTGCTGAAACCTTGCCAAATATAGATGATTCCACGTAGGGGTGCCCTGAGCCGGCTGAGCGCAGCCATTACTGAGGTCCGTGTAAATTCAGCACTGATTAGCTACACCTGGCCAACAGGGCACTGCAGGTGTAGCTAATATAAAGTGCTGATTGTATTATATTATTATTACAAATTTACACCATTGATTGATTGATTTATTAACAGTTTGAAGAATTACACTCAATACAAGAAGTACAACTCAATACAAAAACAACTGTGAGTGGACGACACCCATAAAGCATTACACTTGTTTACATTAGGGCCCACCATTTTCAATTCATCCAAAAAGTACTCGGTAGTCTACTGGCTGCACCCATAGAGTATAAGGCTGCACCCAGAGCACCCCTCTGTGGAATGCAGCGAGAGTAAGCGCATGCATAAAGTGAGTGGCAAAGTGAGTTTACTTTAATGTTGTTTAGTGCAATCAGATAGGACTGTGGGCTGTCAAGGCCAGAAAGTATAGTTCTTTGCCACTCAGAGCTCAGAGGTGTTCCTGCATAACTTCCGGCCGATGATGTAACAGCCTCTATTCGTGTCGTAATACTCTATGGTCGTACCGTACGTCACAGATACTTCATAGATGACTGACGACCCCTAGCCTGATTATCAGACTGTAGCTTGCAGTCCACTCAGAGAGTGGCTGGGTTCTTTGGGCTGGATCCAGGCTAGACGACCCCACCAGCCACCAGGAGTTCTGTTCCATTCTCAGAATCCCACTCATGTGAAACAAATCAAAATCATTCAGTTTGGTAGGTTATCCTTATCCCTGATATTATTGTTTTGAATTGTGCAGTGTTTTACCTTTCAAATTCAGGGTCTCAGCTCTCCTCCAGTTAGTTGGTCAAGTTCAACATATTGGCCACAAGCAAACAGATAGATAGGCCTATATATTGAATAATATAGCGGTCAAGAGGTGCACTAACACATCCAAACACTTTGAGGGGTGCTGCCGTGCTGGATCAAAAAAGTACTCAGCCTTGAAAAGTACTCATACTGGCTGGATCAGGATGATGGTATACAGCGCACTTTCATGGTCCAAACCTAAAGGATGAACCGCTGCTGTCTGAATGTCGTGGTAACCCTACCCCGCTCCGTGAAGCATCAAGCATGCATGACGGACGAGGACTAACTTGCTCCAATGCTCCTGCATTAAACCCAAACCACACCAGAGGGTCGCCAGACTCGCCATGCAACTCCTTGCAACATGCAACTACTTGCAACCATTATTCCCAATTAATGGCAGTTGCAAGGAGTTGCATTGGTGTGTTTTGTTTTGCTGCAAGGAGTTGCAACTGGTGTGGTTTGGGCCAATTGACCAAAAATGTCCCAACAATTGCACAATCTATGTCTAATGGGCAGATTTCCATGAAATTTACATTTCCGTTGGTGTTACCTTTCAAGAGAGGCATTTGTTTTTGCCCTAATGTGATCTATCTGATCAACATGAAGTCAAATGATCTCCAAAGTCATATCAATGTAGGCCTACTGTATAGAGAACTTTGCTTCATGTCATCAAAAGTCTTAATCCAACACTTCTGTGTGAGATTTAAACACAACACAAGAGGCATAAATAATATCAATGCTTTATTAACATAGCTCAGTGATGAAGAGAGCTAACATACTGTATGACCAATCGTTGATGCCAGTATTCTATTAACTAATAATACACACATTTGAACCGGATGATATACGTAAGTAAAACAAATTAGGTTCAATCTAAGAATATGTTAGTGACATTCGCATACAGGCACCAAAACAAAAATAATAAAACGTTATTTTATAGAACAATGTTATAACATTCACACACAAATAAATAGATAACTATACAAGTCTTCATATGCAAAAGATGACATTTTCAAGTGCAATAGGTAAGACATTGCAGCACATAAACCTATAAGAGCCATTACATTAAAAGACTGAGATAACAGGCTCATGGGGTTTGGCATCATTTACGCCAATGGCTTGATGTACTGTTCCTCACTCCTTGGTGCCACTGCCTACATACATACATTACTGTCATACTATTACAAGTGACTCAACAACGCAACATATTATCAACAGTTTGATTTGTTGAATCTGGCATGTGGGTGTTGGTTTCCTGTGAACTCAACTCTACACACAACAGTCCTAGTCCGGAGCTAGGACTGAACTTTGTTTCAACAGTTAAGACAGTTCACTTCAGTCCCCCAGTCAGAATGCGTTGAGAGACCCTGAGAGAAAACAAAAGGATTCTTGGACTTTCCAAACGGCAATAAAATCCATTCTCTTAACTTACATTTCACATTACCACACATCACACTACGCTTGAAGCATACATACGCTATGTCCTCAAACGGTTTTACTGCAGAATTAGATATAAAATATGCAACATTCATATTAAGAAAGTTCTAAATCTTTAATTTACCCCAAGAAAAAGGCATAGGTACATACTGTACTGTCTATAGTGGAAAAAAGGTGCAATACGGTTGCAGGTTTGTTAGTTTTATATCATACTGTTATATAAAGGCTCAAGCTAGAATCCTTATATGGCATAAGGGTGACAATTCTGTTATATGTCCCTCTGTAATTAGAGAAAAAATATCTGCAAACGGCATTTTGACCTCTAAGCTCCTCTTTATCAGGAACTATCCATATTTACTGTACGTTCCCAAGCCTTTCCTTGTCTTCATACAACGGCCAGTAGATTATGTTTTGGCCATTATTATCACAATCACAGTTATGCCTGGTTATGTTTATTTATTCATTTTTTGGTTTTGTTTATTAGAGGTGAGGCAGCAAAGTACACCTCCTTTCCCAACAGCGTAAACGGCTTATACTGTATGTGGTCGTGTCAGAACAAAAGACAATAAAAATACACTTAAATAAGCAACATATCTATTTCACAGCCTTTAGCATTTAATATGCTCTTGCATGAGTGTTCGTAATACCTAGGGCACAGAAAAGGCAACAATATCCAGAGATTGTTTGCGGCATCTTTTCACAAAGATAGAGGACAGCAGCTTTTGTTCTGCTAGCAGTTAGTGGGTTTATCATTCCGCGACATTGAGGACTCAATGAGACAGGACATTTTGAGAAATAAGAAATAATCTTCTCCCCAGCATCATACTTAAATATAATTTTACTTGCCTGCCTTGATTATATAGAATTGCTACTCATGAATGTTGATAACAACTCCTGCACAGTGGCCTAATGGTGATATGCTCCCTTTAGAGTGAAGTAGCATGACACTGAGAATTTCACAGTGGAAGGATAAAGTTCCTTATTCAAACATTATTTCCACAACTGTAAGTGCATAAATAGGATTGTGGATGCCTAAATAACATTAACTTACTTAATCCTCTATTGCATTTGAGCACTGGGTTTCTAAGTACGGTGAGGCATCCCTAAAATATAAAATACAGTATCAAGGTCACACACGGGCACGCACGCACACACACACACAGAGCAAAGAGCAGTGCGCCATAGTAGCAACATGCTCCAGTTGACGATTTATAATTAGAAAATGTACTTTTATAGATATACTGATATACCAGTTTCTGAATTATTAGCCAGCTCACTCTTGAAGATGGTTGAGAAGAGTGGAGACTAACTGAACTATATACTGTAACTGTATGCCGTAATGGATTGATTATATAGAGCTCAACAATGTCACGTTCCTGTTTTAATCTCAGATAGACAAATTTAATCCATGTTCTTTAGCGGATGCACATTTCTAGAGGCAGGTTTAACCATTAAATGATTTTGGTGCAGTGTGATGGTGTGAGAGGCATACGGCTGTTATCTTCTTGGCTGTATCTTGTTAATGTCGTTAGTATAGCTGTGTTGTTTTGTAGCAAAATGCAACTGACAATTAACATAGTTCTTAGATAAGGATAGGCAGAGAGTACATGTTCAATTGATGCAATTGGTGCCACATCTAAAGGTGCAAAATTTGATTGCTGTTTATGTCTTATAATTTAGGGCTGAATTTAATTGTAGTCATTTAAATTCATTTCATGCTAATTGGATTCTACCTTATTTGACTATCTTATTAGACACGGCCCATAAAGCATTTTTTGAGCTGCCATTGCCTTTCGGCATGCATTTCTATGAGAAAGCCATCCTCTTCCCAGCACCTTTCGTTTTAGTGCTTTCGGCAGCTCGTGTCAATTTTGACAAAATGCTCTGGGCACCTCGAGTATAAAACAGTTCAACATTTGGAGGGGAGCGCCACTCGTCAATGTCGGGACAAAAAGCGATGAACAAACGTGACAGAGAGAGGGGAGGTTGATTACAGCTGCGCAACCACACACCAAATCATCTGATCGATCCTAGCAACAATAATTTGGAAAGGCTCTGGGTATTCACATTTTTGACATCCAAAGCAAAAAAACACAGCCTCTAACAGTGCTCCATTTCTGTCAGGGGAAAACTCAAACTATGAACAAAACAAAGCAATCCCATAGCAACTCTCAAAACCCCAGGTGATTATTGTTTACTAGATTTGCCAAACTTGCTAGATTTGCTCGTTTTAGAAGCTTTGGTAGCTTTGATGTCAGTCTTGGTCTTCTGGATACGAGAAAAGATCTCTTTAAAAAGGGCTTTGTACTCTGGAGTATTCTGGCCCAGTCGCTTATCCACAGCCTCCACCTGTTTGCTGATGCTCTCGATGGCCTCTGGGGTGGAGGGGGACATGAGGGTGGGGGTGGGAGGAGGCGCCGGGCTGGGGCCCATGGCACAGTCTTTCATGGAGGGGTCTCTGGAGACGGGCCGAGAGGTCTGTACCCCGGTGTGACAAATGCCCTCCTCGTGGCGCCTACATTTCCCCAGCAACTCCTCATACTTCTCCAGTAAGGCGTGGTACTGCTCGTCCACCTCCCTGAGTATGGACATCCCCCTCTTCCTCACACTGTTGGCGTGGATAGCGTAGCTCCCCCTCCGGCGGCCTGAGGCGTCACGCGCCACGATGGCGTTGAGCGCAGTGTCGCTGCAGCTCTTCCTCACCGGGCTGGACGTGGGCAGGGCCTCCCCGCCCACTCCCCCGCCGCCTTCCGTCTCCTCCCTCACCCCTCCTCCCGTCTCCGCCCCCTCCGCCTCCAGGAATAAGGTGTCCGTCTCCGGGGTGTTGTTGAGGAGGTTCTGCGTGAACGCCAGGCCGTCGTCCTCGCCGCTCAGGAGGAACGTCCGCGCGCGCCGCAGCTGCTGCAGCTCCTGGAGCTCTACCTCCAACTCGCGCACCCTCACCTGGCAGCTCTCAGCGTCCTGCCGGGGGGAGAAACATACATTTATTGAAGCAACAAAAAAATCTCACGACTGAAACATACTGTGCAATTTGTGAAACGGTGTGAAAGGAGCCCACCTAGCACCAACAATTAACACATAATGTTTTAAAAAAAAGCTGTTTTAGTAATATTGTTCCTGCTGTTATACATCCAGCCAACCGGGTGAAGAAATCACAGATTGAGGCTTTAACCATTGCTTTTACATGAAAAGCAAATTAGGCACGATTCGGTTTTTATGGAAGTTGCTTCTAAACATATTGATAGCTTGACCACTTCAAGTGCTCTAATCTTAAAATAACAACAGAAAATAGCCATAAAGGCATGCTGGCGTCTATGGAATCCAAATGATCAGTCGTGGCGACTGAGGACATATATGTTGTCACATCATGTGACGTGTCACATTTGGGTACGGCGTATTAAGTATTCATTGGAGCTTGAGGCCTATACCTGCACCCTTTTCTCCAGGCGAGAGAACTCCCCCAGGAGAAGGTGGCACTCCTTCTCTGCTCCCTCCCTGCGTCCCCTCTCTGCCCGCACAGCTGAGCGCAGAGCTGACACCGCCTCCCTCAGTCGCTCATTCTCTTCCTCGACTGGCGGGCGCTTTGCTTCCACAGAGAAACTCTCAGCTCGGCCCACCACAAACCCATCCTCGTAACTGAAAGAAATACGCACGAGTCGCACACAGACACACACACACACACAATGTTAGCTAGTCTTTTTCGGTACTAAACAAGGTACTCATTATTAATACTAGTAGTAGTATTTTATACAATATTTATCCTTAATAATGTTTTATCCCACGATTTTGTAACCCATTTTTCACCCCTGTGTCAATCATCTAATGTGATCCTGGGCTCTACACACCCTCCGCTAACCTAGTCCCCATATATGGGGGACAAAGGGAGAGCAACGGACTTGAACTCATGCTTCCTTCATGCCTGAGTGTCCAAGTTGCTCCTTTACACCTGACAGGGGGGAGTTTCCCTGGTTGGACGTAGCGCGTGGAAGGAACACGTTATTCCAACCAGTTCCTTTCCCCTCCATCAGGCGCCCCGGCTGGCCAGGGGGAGGCAGTTTAGTGACCAGGATCACTGCATGTTTTTTGTGAGGGTACCTACCCTAGGGGACACGGGGAGAACATGCAAACTCCACACAGAAAGGCCCTTTCGCCAACCCCGCCTTCGGGTATGGGCACTGATGACGCGGAGGAGGAAACACGCCGCCAGCGCCCACAGCGTCCCGAGTGGGAATCGAACCCAGGACCTTCTAGCTGTGAGGCGACAGCACTAGTAGCCTACCAACTGTGCCACCGTGCCCCCTTCATTTATCCTTTTTTATCCTTTTTTTTAAACCTTTTTTATCCTTTTTTTAATCACAATTCTCTTCACCATATTGTATGATTTTAAAACCATAAAATAGTTTCACCCTGACCTGGGTGCTGTACAAAGCTCCCTCAGGCAAGGGAAGGAGTGGATGGTTTTGCGGCGTTCCCTCTTCTCCCTCTTCACACGGAGCTGTTCCATGGAGCGAAGCTGCTCCACCTGCCCTGAGAGAGACTCCACGTGGGTCTGCAGAGTCTCAATGGTCCCTGTCAACCTGTCAAACACAGGAAGAGAATGGGTTAGGAGTGACAGTGCATGGTTGCACTTTTTAGCCTGTGACACAAAGACACAAAATTTGATGTTTCCCCGGGACCCAAAATAGCAGATCTACAAGCTCAAAAAGCGTCGCTTCGCGCTGCATTGTGAGCTTGTAGATCGTCTATTTTCACTACTCTTATTATTATTTATTTATGGATTATGGATTTTCTTCTTAAATGGTGGGGGAGGGGACAATCTTTTGAAAAAAAAATGTTGTTGTAGGAAAAGAAAATAGGATTTTTCCTCAAGTCGTGACCCATAAAAATTGGTCTGTGACCCACAAATGTGTTCCGGTTAGAATGGAAGGTGGGAAGGAAAAGACAGAGGGAAGTAGGGAAATAAAAACAAGAAAGAGAGAGAGGTTTAGAAAGAAAGAAAGAAAGAAAGAAAGGAAGGAAGGAAGGAAGGAAGAAAAAAAGAAAGAAAGAAAGAAAGCTCAAATCCTGGTGTCTGTCACCTCTCGATCTTGTGCTGTGAGGTCTTGCTGTCGGTCACCAGTGTGCGGTTGGTGAGTTCCAGTTCCCTGGCGGTGCTATCCAACTGCTCGTACACTTTGGCATGCTGCTCATTCATGTCCCGCAAAACGTCCAGCTGCTTCGACAGGTACTGGAGGGCATAAATGAACATGAATGTATTTGTTGTGATTTTGGTTGACCACCTGAGTGGTCCCTCATGAGTCTCCCTCTAAACCAAAGGGGTGGTGGTGGGTGAGGATCAGCTGAGTCGCACATGCAGAGAACATGTGTCAACACCAGGACGCATTGCACTTACATTCTAGTTTATTAGACACACACACAGAGAAATATATACAGTAAGAACAGTGGCTGTATGACGTGCCTAGCAGATATGGAAACGAGGACAAGAACAGAATGAGCAGGAACAGAGCATGCGTCTCATATCATTGTCAGTCTCTCTGATACAGTAGTGGACGGTCATCATATCATGGATATCAATATGCTTACGTAGATGAGTGTTTCGCCACTGAGCCAAGCATAAATCATCATAACAGTATTGACTTGTCAAACTGACTAAACTGCACATAATGCACAATGCACATACACACAGTGACCACACATTAATTTGATTTTGATATTGACGGGGATGCCAGGTTGAAACTAAAGTGGTAAATCGTATACAACACGCACCTTACACAGACAGGCCCACATGCATGGGGCTTATACAGGAGACACTTCATTTGTGTCCCGAGTCTGACTAACTTTATCTCTCATTTCAGTTAATAGTATTGTTTAAAATCAACCACATGAATCCTACTGTCTCTATATTGATCATATCAAGCAAAGATTCTGTGAAAACAGCTGATCTACACAAGCTGACAATGCGATACGCTTTTGCCAAGTACAGACCCTCGGGGGATCCTGGTCAATGAAGTTGAAGTGGTTTAATGGCTTATGTCAGTGAGGAGGGAGGAGGGGAATGGGTTTCCTTTTCCTGCATCTCTTGATTGAATATTTTTTTCCCCCCTACACTGATTCTCAGTTTCCATTAGACAACTCATTACCTGGGTTAATGGCTTAGAACTTGTTTGTTGCTGTTTGGCCAAATGCTCAGCTCACCAATAGATGAATACATATACCCCCTTTGTTGATTTCATCATCAAAACGAGAGCCCAGACACTTTTAAATATCCCAAACGACATCTTTTCGAATACACATTTTAGTGGGAGAAACGGAGACTACTGGGTGGCTCATTCTTCCTCCTCCTATTCCTCTTTTGGTCCGGCTGAATCCTAATGATCTCTCGGTATTAACCCATTTTAATACTTTAGCTATTAAAAAATAGCAGATCTACAAGCTCATATCGCGGCACAGAGTGCCATGCTACGAGCTTGTAGGTCGTTTTTTAACTCAAATCTTTGCTTCTGGGTGGTCCCTGGAACTACATATTTTCAGATGGGGGTCGGCGGCCAATTGCATTATATTTTTGGGGGTCCTTGACATGAAAAAAAACTACTGACATAGAAAGATGGGTTTTTCAGAAACCTGTCAGGATTTAGAAGGCATTTGTAGAATCATTCCCAGGTTCAATGCCGGACCGCATTGATGAATTGTCATCCGTCCATACCTCAATCTCCTGCACCTGCTCTTCATTAGTGATGTACATCTGCTGTAGGGAGTCCTCCAGCTCCTTGTTCCTCTCCAGCAACGTCTTGCCCAGCTCGGCCGCCAGGTGGAGGTCTGGACAAAAAGGGAGCCGAGACGGAGAGAGAGAGACAGAGAGAGAGAGAGGAGACATTGAAGATACATTGATGGGAATAGCAGTGATACCAGAGAGCACATTTCAACAACAAGGCAATTGAAAGTGCTTTACACAAAACATTAAGACTCAGTAAGACTCATTACAAAAGGACCTTTGCATACGATTACAAACAGTTATTTAGGAATTCAGGAAATAAAATTTCCCCCCCCCTGAGACAGAGTGGTATATAGATGTAAGAGGAAAAGAAGAAAAGGACTAGAGGGAAAATTGAATTAGACTGAGAGAGGATGGTGGATGAACAATCGCAAGGATGGAGATGAAAAGCGACATTTAGGAGTTCATTATACACAAAGTGGTGCAGTGGCTTTTCTTATCTAGGCTATCTGGAGGTACAGTAGAGGTCTGGTATAATGTATGCGCTCAAAATTAATGGAGCCCATTGGTCTACTTTGGGAAAGGTTATTAAAAAGGTGTCTGTCAGGACGGGCACGGCACTTTATTTTAGTCTGGAATTAAGCAGGACAGCTACAGGGAGAGAAAGAAAGAGAGCTGGAGCCAGAGAGAGAGAGAGCATTCACAGTGCATCCCCCATTGCAGACGGTGTATGAAGGTCAATGATGTGTGCCAAGATAATCTGATGAAGAGCCCACCTCTCCAATGAGATCAGGACCAAAATAGTTGGAGATTCATAAAGCATTCCAGTCAGTGAGTGAGCTGCTCCTCGCTCACAATAAGGTCAGGGGGAAACTTCCAATGTGCCAGAAAGGATATAGCCTCCGATATATGTGCAATATGCGTGTAATAGAAGTTGTCAAAAGTTGTATTGAAAGTTATTAAAAAAACCTGATTTACAATAAGATTTTCAACATGTGCAGGATGTCCGTGTACTGTAGACAATCAGATTTTCAACACAAGGCTTGCACAGATGAAAAAAATATATTATGTAAAAAATAAAGGTAAAAATGACCTCTTTCTTTTACAGACCAGTCCATTTGCACTGCTTTGCATTCAAAGAAAGGTTGAAAAGAAAGAAAGTACCAACAGTGTTCCACAAAATAATTATATAATTATAATGAACAATTATAGAATCATACCATCAAATCAAATTATGGACTTTGTGTGCTGCAGGATGTACATTTTTTCTTCTTCTTTTTGCGATGCATCAAAATAGGTATCGAGTATCATTATTTATACTATTATTGTGCCCCCCAAAGATAAATAAATAATATATATTGCATACAGTATACATTATACATCACACACACACACACACACACACACGCGCGCAATCACACATCATACACTACAATATAGTGTAATATACAGTATTAAATAATGCATTGCGTCGTTCAGGGAGCTTTTAGCAACAAGCATTCAGCGATCCACAGCGTCGGCCGGGGGTCGTAAAACAATGGAAGCACTTAAGAGAGCAGCCGTTGCTTTGCTCTTTATTGCCTTAATTTGTGCTTCCAAGTCATTGCAGGCCGAACTGGATGCTGAGTCACTCTCCGCTCAGCACTGACAGGTATCTGTGCGGTGTGTACATATTTTGCTGGGTCTGATGACTCAGCAAGATGTGAACCGAGAAACAGAAAGGGAGACGGGGCTGCAGCTGCACTGAAAAAGCCAATAAGGTTGTCACGCTGAGACCAGTGTCTGTCTGTCTTCAGCGATCAATACAGTGATCACTGGGAGTGATTCCAGAGTCAGACGTTGATTGCTTTCGTTAAACGCTGACCTCTGACCCAACCATGCGTTTGCATTCAGGGGCCTAAGCATGAAATAACATGCAAGTCAGCAGCAAACAATATGCCAGTCAGCAGCAAACAAGCATTTATACTGTACTGTACACAGGACATTTAAAGAATATTGCATGTACCTGTATACACACTTGATGTTAGCCAGGGGTCTCGGGGACACAAGTACAATTCATGTTCTACTTGCCCAAAGGTCATGTCCACTTTACAAACCGTAATAGGTACAATTTTAATTAACTTTTTTCTTTTTCTTTGTTCAATTTACTTTTCTGGCGTTCAAAATGGACATACCTCAATATGCATGCAACTTGTAGAGTTGTATTGCAAATATCTCAATAGCTATACAATATGACTTCTTTTACTATGACTCATTTTCCACAGACTGTTGCCCAAAGTCCATCGGGCAACCTGAAAGCAAACTCCACCGGCCCGAACGTTTTATTCACTTGCCACGTGCAGTCGGGCAACCGTTAGTGTCGACTAAACCCGTTATTCCTCATCATAGGCTTTTCCACCACATCTACATATTGCCTCTTCCCAGTGGCCTGCACGGATAGACACTAGGGGGTGCTAGAGCACCACCTGCCCTTGCCCTGTAATATATTATTTATGCCCCAAAATCTATAAATCTCACCCTATTAAGGCAACCGGCCGGTTCCACGAGCTGCACAAGGTGCCCTTTTTTCACTTGAGCGCCACCTGCCCCCCTAAATGGCTGTGCACGCCACTGCCTCTTCCTGTCTTTGCTCAATTAAACATGTGTACTGAGCAGTGAGAATACTACAGCATAGCATGCTGCTGTTCACAGCTGCTGCACATGGGCTAATTCACAGGCTTGCTTCCACACTGACAGCTTAATTAATTCCCGTGTGGGTTTGGCCACACACAGGTAGGCTACAAATGAACGCAGCAATCCGTAGAGTTAGGCTTGGTTTATATGCCGTTACACAGAGGTGTGGTGCAAAAACTGCTGATCTACTAGCCAGTACAACGCATAGCAGTATGACGCGCTGTGGGCTTGTAGATCTGCTATTTTCGGTGGCGCACAACTATAAATGCTAGAGTTGTCAATGGTGTGTCTGTCTAGCCAATCTAGCCATCCCTATTTCCTATTGACCAGCAAGAGGTATGTGGAAATGAAACTGATAGGCTTCATTTTCAATGTCTCTTTCACAAGTGATTTATTTTCTTGTCTTAGTTGTTCTTGGCACATGGCTCACCAATAATTAGTTATTCTTTCATACGCCAGCGATTTCTTTTCTCCCACCTCCAACACAAGAATGGGTTCTGTATAGTCCTAAACTCAACTGTTCTTCTGTTATTCACCATGGGGTTGAATAAGGCTCACAGCTTCAATGTAAAGCTGTGTACTGAGTTGTACAGCCATGTTACTCACCGAAAATAACTGATTTTGAATGCCTTTTTTTACAGTTGAAAATCTATTATTTTCAGCGAGCAACATGATCATAATATGATCATGTTGCTCGCTGAAAATAATTGATTGATTGATACTTGGTCATATTATGACCAAGTATAAATTAGGCTTAAGACAGCACTGGAGACACTGCTAGAAATGTCAATGCTTAATAGAAACACGACACTCTGTGCTTGTCTTATTTCTGATGTAATGATGACTTAAAAGCCGGCACAGCTGTGGCTTTTACAGCCACTTGGATGGTGTTGCTCCCATAAATTATCTGTTTTCCTCGAGAGAAAAAAAGAGAAACTGAATTACATAACAAGCAGAGAATGTGTACCGCTTTGGCTGAGGTCTGCCGACAACTGACCACCAAACCCCTCTCTAAAGCTAAGGGCGGGTTTGAAAACTCCCAAACCAGACAAAACCAATAAAACACGGACAACCACAAACAGCGTCTGTATTCAGAGTTCTGTCTCTCTATCTATGATGATTAGTATACTGGGATATATCTTTTGCAGAGATAAAACAGGTTTACTCAATATCCCCTCACTTCAGGGACAACATAAACTAGGGAGAGGGAAAGATAGGAGAAGGCTGGGCTAGAGGACTGAAATTGAAAGTGAAGAGATAAATGTTTAAAGTTCCCCTCAGTAGTAACCACATGAACCCTAGCGTCGCTAATTCTGTGCAATGTCAAATTGACACGGACAACCACAAACAGCGTCTGTATTCAGAGTTCTGTCTCTCTATCTATGATGATTAGTATACTGGGATATACTGGGATATATCTTTTGCAGAGATAAAACAGGTTTACTCAATATCCCTATTCTGTGCAATGTCAAATTGACGACTAGCATTCAGCAAAATAGGCAAATCCACAAGCTCACAATGTGTCAGCTATTGTCGGCAATGAGATTTGGTGTAGAGTTAGTAAAAAGGGAGGGGACCAAGTACAGACCCCTGGAGGACCCCGGTCCAAAAAGTATATACTGTAGGTTTGAAATGGTTAACCATGCAATGCTGGCCACCAGCCATTCACAGTCTGCTTATCTTAACTCTGTGTTGTAGCCCAAGGAGGACGACATTGTCATCGTCATCTCAGGGTCAGTGCCTGTACATAAGCTACAGTGCTGCATGAATTTTCTGCACGTTTTAATAAACAATGGACAGCCCTATAGTTGCGCATGCATACAGTAATGCATATGCAATCTAAAAAATGCTTTTGTGCACAGCACACACAACGTTGCTGCATGTGTAAGCAGGCCAATCTGTGCCCCCTATTCCTGCATGCATGTGGAATACCGCCCGGTACACATAGTGATCTTCTCATGCAAAGCAGCACAGGAGTTGTTTTGTGTCTCTCCTGTGAATCATTGGAATGTGGAAGAAAACATTCCATTTCCTGTCCCCTGACCTGATCTGTGCGACAGACCCACTCTGAGAGAGCAAACACAGTCAAGTTTATAGTGCTAGTGTCTTCAAGTGGCGCAAGCACGTTATAGCCTGTAATAAGAGTAGACTGCCCTGGAAGCTACTCATTAGATTAAGCCTTGATATCCAGTGGGTCCTAGCTAGCCTCCTGTCTCAGCTGGTCTGGGCACATATTTGCGTCCTGGACTAACGCCATTACAGGCTCTGGCTGACTAACAAAGGGCTTGAACAAAGAAGCATCCTATTCACACATTTACTTTTTAGTCTCTTGACTCTTTTTGTTTCAGTATCGGAAAGACGGAAACACAAGTACATCGGCAAACATACTCCCACTTCAGACTTCACATCATTCAACATTCCACGTTTCACATCTGCTGAATTTCCAGGACACGGATGCAGGATAGTTTTTTCTTTCCTTCCAGTGAGCTTTGTTTGCCCAGTGATCCTAACATCATCTCAGGGTAACTGGAAGGCTCGCCCCAAAACACGCTCGCCCCCATTTATTTTGCGGACCCCTCGCCCCCCCAACGGTTAATGTATTTGTTTTACTGAGGATAAGGTTAGAAATAAGTGTAGGGTTAGGCAGGTTAGGGGTTAAGTTTAGGAATAAGGTTAGGTTTTTGGCAGCGTTTTACTTAGGTTACATTTAGGGATAAGGTGCAGACTGTTCAGAGGTTGTCGCATTTGCTCCAAAGCGACTGCGTTTTGGGACAAGCGTTTTGGTATTCCACCTCAGTGGTTCCTCTGCAGCTAGAAGGTACAGTAATACAATGCCAGTGGTGTCTCTCTTTCTGATGGAGTCATCGCACCTGGCAGTGTCACACATCTGTCGGTGTGTGCACAGCCAGTCAGCACTTTAAACCCTGAACCATACCCTATACTCGACACTGTGGGCAACTGGCAGCCCGGGGGCCACATGCCAAATCCAGCTTTAATTACTTCATGACTAGTATTACATGACTAGTACTTAATGACTAGTATTAAAATGTTATTGTCTTTTTGTGTCCAATTTAGTTATGTTAACAGTTCATAAAGTACTGAGAAAACTGTTGCGCCTTTCTTCGTCCTTTTTTTCAAACTTGACTACAGTATTGGTGGTCTCAAAAACATAAGGGAAACTTTGACAGAAAAAGACTCGCTCACCGTATAGAAAATAGAAGTAAAACTCCTTAGACTGAGACTTTTTTATTTTATTGTATCATGCTCATAAAGTTCTCTGTGCTCAAAGTGCAATTAAAAAGCAGAGTTTTAATTGCACTTTGAGCACAGAGCACTTTATGAGCATGATAAAAGAAAATAAAAAATATTTTCTTAAGACTCAGTCTAAGGAGATTTACTTCCAGTTCATAAGGTTAACATAACTATAACTAAATACATTTGAAATTCAATAAAAAAGGTAACTTTTCAGGTTTTCAATTCAAATATAGCAAAAATAGCTGATCTACAAGCAATGCGACGCGTTTTGAGCTTGTAGATCGGCTATTTTTGCTACGACAGTAATATGCACTGTGGCCCTGTGGAGTGAGTGTGGAATTATTTTGGCCCTCGCCAGGGTCAGGACTCGGGAGTCCTCTCCTCTGTGGAGCAAGCTGGTCAGGAAAGGGGCAGTGCAACATTGAGATGGATGAACAGAAAAGCAGGACAAATTGTTCTTCAATATGCAAAAATGCAGTCCTTTCTAGTGCTGTCTATTTCACACGCATATCTCTCACAAGATATGTTGTATCTGACTGTACCTCTCTCCACTGTCATTTTGCAAATTATACAGTGAAGAAGAATACCAATGCCATGTGCCATGCTAGTTGTGTGCATGTGTGTGTGTGTGTGTGTGTGTGTGTGTGTGTGTGTGTGTGTGTGTGTGTGTGTGTGTGTGTGTGTGTGTGTGTGTGTGTGTGTGTGTGTGTGCGTGTGCACGCGCGCGTGCGTGCGTGTGTGTGTGTGTGTGTGTGTGTCTGCATCAGCTCATTGCACCAAGCTGGTTGTGTAATAACTGCTTTGGCACAGACTAGGTGATAGATTAAGAAGGCAGGAGATGACAATTGGTGGTGCAAAGGGAGAGGCGGTGTTATGTGTGGGTGATTCTGTCATTTGTCTTTCTTCTATTTATTTCGAATGTTTCAGAGAAATGGCTGCTTACCGTACATGCAGGGAGCAGACTGGCTGTGTACTAGTACCACACATATTTCACTCTGGTACAGATAATGTAAACCTTTTAAACACCAAAATACCACCTGAATACGGAAACATATAACTACCTTTCTAAAGAGCATATGACATTTATATTCAGGGTGTTTCTGTTGTTTAGGTTGTAGGTATAATTAGATTGTTTCTCAAGGAAATGACTCGTGCCATAGGCTATAAATATAAACATATTATCAGGACACACTCAGGATGAGGTGAGTGGCTAAACACTACCAAATGCCATCCAATGGAGTCGAGAACTCCAAGAACTCCAAATATTTAAGCAACCAATACCAAATAACAACTGCATCCGACTTGCAGTTATGCCATGGTAGGTGGGCTTAATGGAGAGAGTTACTATCTGAGTTTCAGGGTAGACACCGTTTTTTGAGTGGTGCAACCACTCCTATAGACAGCTATGTGTGTCCCTGGCTGGCTGGGTCTGTCCCTGCCTGGCTGGCTGGGTCTGTCTGAGCACGAAATAGCCTTTGGTTAGTTTTCACAACCAAGTGTCACTGTTGCGCAGCCTAACACATATAACACATATTAACTGTATATATGATGATTTGGGGTGTTACAGTACAGTACAGTACAGTACAGTACAGTACAGTACAGTACAGTACAGTACAGTACAGTACAGTACAGTACAGTACAGTACAGTACAGTACAGTACAGTACAGTACAGTACAGGGACCCCCACACTGTAACTCTGTCATTTCTTGACCATTTCGGATGCGGGCGGCTCATCGGAACCGGGCCGGCATCCTGGCCGCGTTCCTGTGGGCCTGGAACTTCCGCGGACCCCCCGGGGAATCCCACACAGAGTTGCACCACTCCCTTCACACGGGTGTGATTTTAATTAGTCAAATAGAATAGGCCTATACTTCCATGTACACTTGTAAAGTGTATAGCTTTTATTCCAAAATGCAAGGCTTAAGTAAACTTCTTTAAGACTTGAGTCCCGTTATTTGCCGAGGGTTCTTTGTGCTTGATAGTTTACAGAGTTTAATAATAAGCAAAGTTATAGAAAACTTCAAACAGATCGAATACATATTTTTTGATCACTTCAAAAGAAAGCTGTGTTCCAGTTGTCGGAACCGTGACAAATCTACTGGTTGCTGGCAACTAAGCTGTCAAAGTGGCCTAGCTTGTGCATTATATGATACAAAAAAAAGTACATGCAAATTAAAAGCAAATTGTGTGTAGGTGACATCATAGCTCTTGCATGAAAAAGACCTTTGTGCAGAAGAGAAGAGCTGCGCTCACCCAGCTGGGATGCTGCATGCAGAGGGCCGTGCGTGTAGAGGGTGTGAGGAGGGTGTTTTGCTTACCCTGCTCGAGATCGTGCTGGTCGTACCATGGCTCTTCCTCTTCGGTCACGAATTCTTCCATTCTCCCTGAGCTTAGCAACATGGATCATGAGCCACCTCCACAACACCGCCTGAAGTCTGCCCGCGATGAACTGCAGGATCGAACACGCGCTCTCTCTCTCTCTCGCGTCTCGCCCTCTCTCTCTCCGTGTGTGTGTGTGTGTGTACGTGTATGTGTGTGTGTGCGTTCGCGCGCGCGTGTGCGCGCCCCGGACGCCGCGTCCTCACATGCACAAGGAGGATGTTGTACAGTCAGTATGACGTCTGCTGCCTAAACAAAAGACATCCAGTTTGGTCCTCTCTTAGCACCCGGCGACGAATAACTGACGCCCTCCCCTAGTAGTCTCCTTATTATAATATCGAAACACAAATCCACTTTATGGGCGCCTTTTGCACGCAGTCTCCACACCCACTGTCTTTATTATCAACGTAATAACGTAGGCCTATACGTCTGTATCTATCTGCACTCTGGAAGTCAGCTGTTGGAAGAAGAAGTGTTGTTTGTCTGTGTGTTTTCTATTTCCTTCCTCCGTCACACTCCCACCTCTCCTCTCATCCCCCCCGTCCCATGCTGTTCCAGGGACCGCTGCTGTGCTGCAGACTCACACACACACACACACACGCCCAGACAGACAGACAGACACACTGCTAGACGTGGCAGATGATGATGATGGTGGTGATGTTGCAATAGGCAGCAGCACTTCCTCTCTCCTGCTGCTTCCAGCCTCCAGTGTCCATCTCCCAAAATGACTCTCATCACAGTCGGTACCAGTGTTGCCAGACTTTGCGAGGTAAACAACAAGCAAAGGTCTAGTATGAAAACAAGCCCAAAAGAAGCGACTAGGCCAAGAGCACTTAAAACCTATATAATAAATATAGCCTAGCCCTAGACTAGACTGTAGTATTATAAAATAGCCGATACTGTAGACTACAGTAGGCTATATTGACTATTTTCAAAATAATCGTTAGTGGGGGAAAGTGTTTTTTTAACAACACATATGTATTTACACTTACATTTACTTATTTTTTATTTATTTTAATATTATTTATTATTTATTTTTTGGGGAGTTGTGAAAATGTTTGAGGGACACTTGTTTAAACAATAATCTAAATAATTTGGATTTAACCACCAATATTTACAAGCAACTAACTTTACAGACAAGCCCAAGGTCGCTTATAATAAACAGACATGGCAACACGGGTCGGTACTATAGCCATCAATCAATGTCAATGACCAAAAACGTTTTAGGGGTTTGACTTGGCTGATTGATTGATTGAGGACGGTTCACAATCACAACCCACGGTCCACAGATAAATGAAGCTCATATCGAATATAGAAATGAGAGATAATTTGAGCAACCTGGACAGTGGACACCTAATATTTATTCTTTTAAACACACGATTCAAGCATTTTTCCAAAAAGGCAGATGATACATTTTCTTTGTTTCATCTTAATGTACATCTCAGCTGGGTCCAGAAATGCCATTTTTGTTGATTATACATTAGTATAGCACAATAATGACGATTGCTACAGTGTGTAGATGAAGATATAGGACAATGAGTTTAAGCATGGTAGCCTAATTATATTACTATATGGCTTTGAATCTTATCTCCTGCAGTAATACCGTACATTTAATACGTTAAAATACGTTTTAATTTAGCACAGACACTACTACAGTAGTAGCCTATGTGGCTAGTATACAGCTCCATTCTACTGAACACTAGAGGGCAGGCATGAGCTACAAACCTTTGAACAGCCTTCTGTGATTCCCCTTCTCTTCTCTCTTGAGGTGTAGCCTAATCATATTTCCCCATTAGTTCGAGCACTTTGCCCGATGAAAGCCACCAGTATGTACAAGCAGAAGCAGGAAGCAATAAGTGGAGGGGGAAGGGTGGATTTAGCTGGTGGTAACTAAACTCATATAGCATATTAGCAGCAGTGGTTCTCAAGCTTTTCAGGCTGTGGCCTGTGAGGCTGTGACCCCCCCAAATTAATCATTTGAACTGGGGACTGATAAACACTTGGAATTGTAGGAGTTGAGATGCATCACAATTAGTTAATTTGGTTTGACTCGGTAGTTCCACAGATAAATCTTCGGGCGCTGTGAGCTTGTAGATCATCTATTTTCACAATCTTTGTCTCTTTATATTATTTGACAGTTTGGCCAATGTTTGACCAGTATTTATAGTATAGTTCCTACTTTTTTTTTTTTTTCCCATGAAAATATTTATTGTCTTTAGTCTGTAGTTGCTAAACATTTACTACATAAAAAATGTGGCACCTGGAGCCAACAACTGTGGCTTTAAAAAGACAATATCAAAGTTGACATTGTTGACAGCCAACTAGTGCTGCACGATTTCTTTTTTTTTAATGCTGTTTTTATTAGGCATTTTTTGTATATGACAACTTCAGAATATCCTTGACAATGATAATGAGTTATTCAGTTATATAAAATGAAAGATAATGACAGGTAATGTAAATTCCACATACAATACATAATAAAAATATATATAAATGTGATAAACACGAAAAAACAGTTAAACAATGACAAATGTGAACAGACAAACAAAACAAAGACAACAGGACAGACACTCTTGCTCTCAAACTTTCCCAACACGTTGTTGTAAATTAACTGAATTACAGACATTTCTTTTTAAATGAGAAAAAATTAAATAAAGAAAAAATACTGAGGAAAAAATACTAAATATGTTATCTATTGTGTAGGAGGGGTTAGCGTGCACCTATTGAAATGGTCAATGAAGGGATAGTTCCTACTTTTGATGCAGTAATGGTTATTGGTATTTTTTTCTTTCTGGTATTAAAACGGTTTTTAAAGTCCTTCAATTGTCACTTCGCTGTCATACGTGCCGGGGACCCTCCCCCCGTATGCGGGAGTCCCGACCCACAGGTTGAGGACCACTGGTACAGTAGCCTATAGTAACCCCCAAAAAGTGAGCAATGGGGTTATTATTTTCAGTCGGGATACTGCTGGTCATGGGGTTGGTGGTGATGTGACAGGATCATGCAGGCTCCTGTTGAAAAAGACTGAGAGATTCAGCAGAGTGACTCAACCACAAAGAACAATGTCACAGCCCACCTCCACAATGCCACCAGGATGGTAGAATCTGACAGTACATGTGTCATGCAGCACAGCCATTTCTCATCTGTGTGGGTGTACACTGTGCGGTTGGTCTCTAATAACAACCTAAAACATGAACCTTGGTTGAAAAAAACTAAAGTTGTCCTTTAAAGTAAGAGATGTCTGTACCTTTTTCCCCACCACTGTGTGTGTGTGTGTGTGTGTGTGTGTGTGTGTGTGTGTGTGTGTGTGTGTGTGCGCGAGCGCATGTGCATGCATGCGTGCGTGCTATAAGTTGAGACATTACATTTTAGTTTCTTCCAGTCACTTCACTGTCACCTTTTGTGCCTTTTTTGGACCGATTGGCGACAAGGAAGACATTGAATTAATTCACTTGACTGGCAGCCTCACGTATACATTCCTACATTGCAATATTGTAATGATGATAAAGCAAAGATGAGACAGAGACAGCCATGTTGTGTTTATTCGTGATGATGGCACAAGTGTGGGAAGTGTGACAATATGACAGTGTACTGTAGACACTCATCGACGGAACAGAAGAACATAGTCAACTTATCACCCTCTGTTGTTGAATCAGTCTCTCTCAAGGAGTTATTTCACTCACTCACCTGAACCTTTCAGACAGAATAAAGCCACCAGACAGTGTAATATGCTATTAATAACAAAGGGTAACCCAGAGGTGTACATAGTTGAGGCATGAAATGTCAAAGTTCAAATGTCAATTTGCATAATTATCTTATAGGACATTTAATGCAGCAAATTGAAATACCTTGAGTTGAGACAAACTTTAAAATGCAATCAGTCTTCAACTAGTACCGGTATTAAAAATGTATGTAGCCTACAGCAATGTGTTTTATTCTATTCTCCTGGCAGCGAGGCGTTTCACCAGGACAACAGCAGCTATTTCATGCCATCTCCCTCAGATCCCTGACAGAAGGGGTCACTAGCATGGACATGTTTTTCTTACTGATTTCCCGCCCACAACACAAAGTGCCTCGCCAAGATAGAGTAGACGCATCACTGTCAGCAAGACCAACATGGGCTACTCAATAACTGATCTTCTTGACCTTGAGCTTTGACCACCAAAATGTCACTTATCAAATCTGATTAATTTGCAGATCTAATATATTAAGTTTCATTGCCTTGTGTTTTGATATCATGACTATACAGTACAGTATAATATCTCCCTTAGAGATGTGAGATAGGGTGAGAAGTTCAGTCACGCGAGAGAGACTCGGAGTAGAGTCGCTGCTTCTTCGCCTGGAAAGGAGCCAGCTTAAGTGGTTCGGGCATTTGGTTAGGATGCCTCTCGAGTGTCTCCCTAGGGAGGTCCTCGAGGCACGTCCCACTGGGATGAGACACCGGGGCAGACCAAGGCGCAGTTGGAGGAAACACATCGACTCACTGGCCTTGGAACGCCTTGGGATCCCCCAGGAGGAAGTCACTAATGTTGCTCTGGAGAGGGAAGTCTGGAGCTCTCTGGTGGAGCTGTTGCCCCCGCGACCCGACTACGGATAAGTGGTTGAAAATGGATGGATGGAATGACAGTATTATATAGAGTCATTGCAGACAGAGTGACATACACAAGAAAGAAAAGATTTGATTAAAAACAGGCCCCTTCTTCTTAGAATTCAGAGCAGCTGTGTTTGTTGACAGAAGAGCAGAACTGACTAGCTTTGCAATTCAAATGGTAGTTTTGCATAATGAAAGCAGTGTGTCATTTGCTGTCATACATATGTATCACCCACCCAACAGGGACCTAATGGATGCTATTAAGCATCTCCTTCACATCTCTTTCTGGTAAATGCTAATTGATTTTTGAAAGTCGGATAACTATGCCCTATATATTTTGTTGTATGACGAATTGCAGAAATAGCCAAACTACAAGCTCACAATGTGATGAGTTGTGACCTTAGAGTATACTCTATGGTTGTGACCTTGTAGATTTGTATTTGTTCATGAAATGTTTTGCATATTTTGACCTGTGATTAATTGAACATTCAACACACCTGCATGTGCATTGTGCACAGATGAAGAACTTTGGAGCATTGCAGTCTCCATTTTAGAGCAAGCGCTAGAGTTACCTGCACAAAGACAGCCTTTCTATGACCCATAAGCCCACCCCTGCCCTACAGTAGATGTCCCCGCCCACACATGGCATGCACAAAGACACACACATCATACATAAAAATGCATAAAGCCATACACGCTCAAATACAGGACTACGTGTCTATGCCCCTCGCCACACATGCAGCCACCAGCCCACCACACAGCCTTGGACGAATGCCATTGGAGTGCAGGGTAAATACACCACACACACACACCCCCACACACCATGGCCAGTGCAGTCTGTCTCACAGAGGCCCTGTTTCTGACAGTGTCAGGGGGTCACAGTGGTTAAAGCCCTATCATGTTACACACAAGGTCTGGCTGAAACAAAAGGACCGACTCAACAGGCTGCCGCCTCGCCAAACCTCACCACGTCTGATCACATGGGGAGAGGGATGCAAATCAATCCATTGTTACACCCAATGCTTACAACTCGTCACTGACATTTTAACACTTCAATCTATGCAGCAGCTTCAGAATGGAAACGGAGCCAATTGTCTTTCTTGAACGTTCGTCGGTCGGCGTGATCACTTTTCTGTTGTGTCTACAAAGTCTAGCACACAAGTAGTTTCAAACTGTCGCAGGCCACAAAAAGACAATCGTCTTGCGTATTGTTGGTCTTCCCCTCTTCTCGGCTGACGCAGTGTCTGTTCTGTTTAATTAGGAACAAGTTGAGGTGGCACCGTGGCTGCCAAAGATTAAATTTGCAAGTGATGAGCTTATTATGGCCGCATGCAAATTTGAAAATACATGCTCACACAAACACACACACACACACACTTGTACCACCTCTTTAAATTCTCTTGGATTCGAGTGGCACTAATGGCATGTATTACTGTCATGATGGTGTTGTACGGGTGCCATTTGGTCAAGGCTTTACAGGTCATCGTCATTAGTGTGGTTTAAACTTTAACGACCCCCAGTGAGACTCTCATTCAGATGCAAGAACTCTTTGTGCCCCTTTTTCTCCTAAGTTACAATAATGTCCCGGGAACTGAGCTATGGTAATTCAAATGGTTTGACTGAGTTGGAAATGAGTTACTCCCCAGACACACACATTCTGTGCACGCACACGCGCGTGCGCGCACACACACACACACACACACACACACACACACACACACACACACACACACACACACACACACACACACACACACACACACACACACACACACACACACACACACCGCTATTTCCTTGCAGCTTTGTTTCAGACAGCAAAGCATTCTGAAGACAAAGGTAAATGAACACTTTTTTCTTGGTGGTACCCTTTCCGTTGAGGGAAAACATACCTCAGATGTAATAGCTTTGAGAGGGAATTTACAGACAGAAAACGTGCTTCAAATAGACCAACCAAATAAGAGACCACTTGTCTCCAAATCTTTTGTTCGGCGTCTCTACGTGCATGGTAATTTAATTTGACTGAATTTCATTCGACTGAATTCCAACACAAGCATACCGTGACCTCATGCTACTTAATGAAGCACTGATTAGGTGATCAACTACTGAACCAAATCTAATTTAACCACATGAACCATAGGGCCCCTATTCTGGGCATGTCACATATTAACGCCTGGGTTCATGAACCATAGGGCCCCTATTCTGGGCATGTCACATATTAACGCCTGGGTTCATGAACCATAGGGCCCCTATTCTGGGCATGTCACATATTAACGCCTGGGTTCCCGAGCTTGTAGATCTGCTATTTTTGGCAAAGAGAAGGTCTTAACCGGCCACGTAAGTCTCCTAACCTCATATCAGTCTTAACCGGCCACGTAAGTCTCCTAACCTCATATCAGTCTTAACCGGCCACGTAAGTCTCCTAACCTCATATCAGTCTTAACCGGCCACGTAAGTCTCTTAACCTCATATCAGTCTTAACCGGCCACGTAAGTCTCCTAACCTCATATCAGTCTTAACCGGCCACGTAAGTCAGTTGACGATGCACGCCGTCGCTGTCAAAAGAGTAGCCGAAACAGTTTCCCTCCTAGCTGTGCCTTCGCCATCTGTTGCGGAAGACACATAGTGGCCAGCCAGCCAGCCAGCCTCATCCTTCTCTCCCTGACCTTGTCCGTGACTTGTGGGAGGTTTCTGGAGTGGTCCTCTCCTCTCATGTGACATCAAGTGTCATTCGTAACATTCTTGTGTAGACAACACCCAGGGCCTTTTCCTGATGTACTATGTGAGCGTCAATGACTCGGTCACTTACAACAGTGTGATTCTAGTACTCTAGCCACGAACAGCCGCCTCTTGAGGTCATATCTCCCATCTTTCCACACTCTCCGCATCCTGTACAAGGCATTCCAGGCAAGTGCCCTCCGGGCACAATCTGCATAGTGATGCGCCATCCTGTGAGAGGGTTATCTAATAGTCCAAGAAACAGGCTGTACACTTAAAATTATGGATTCACAAGATCTGGCATTTATTGATTGCCCACAATTATCCCAAATTGAATGGTCATGTGATATACATATGAACAGCAAAGACATATATGAAAGCAAATACGACCTGTTACATCACGAATTCGGATTCGATCATATGAGTCCACAGATTTGGGGGCCCCGCGAAGCGCAGGCCAGAGAGGGAGTCTGACCTGGAGAATTCTGACGTGTCCCTCTCTGCCCTGACAAATTACAATATATAGCAATCTATCTCCCACTGAAGTGACCTTGCATGCGCGCAGCTCAGCGGCACACTCTGAAAGTAATGGTAACTGCTTGAAGGGTCTACTTTACCCCACCAATAGGCAAGGCCGAGGATCGGGACACGATGTACTCCCCGAAGCTTTTTTAAAGTAGATGCAGGTTATCACTGCTGTGACAGGTTCTGCACCCTGATGCTTTCCAGTTTCCTCTTCAGAGACACTATCTGAAGTGTTGTGATGTGCGATGTGTGATGCATGGGCCGAAAGCCATTCTGTGAGTTTCTCAGCCAACGGTTGATGGTTTAGGATCGTCTGGTTAACTGTCTGAGTCTTGAGTTCAAGCTTATACCCCGGTAGCTTGGTAGTTAAATAAATACATATTATTCCACTAAACTATTGAGTTTTATATTTGCATTACTTTAGACTTTTTAGTTGTTTTGACCATAAATCAGAGCTACACACATGCGCCAACAGGCACAAGGACGGACGGACAGACACACACACAGACAAGACAGACATAGCTGGATAGATAGATGGATAGCTAAACAGATATACTGTAGGTGCCCATTGGCATTGTGTCTCAGTGCTGCGTGGTCAGCAGATGGACAAAGCGCGCACACACAGACACATGCATACACATACACACAGAGGCATGCACCCCACCCCCTACTCCTACTCCTGCTCATGTGGAAGGAGCCTGGTCTCCACGGTGACCAAAGACAAAAACGGAGGCCTGGCTACAGGAGCAGCTGCCCTTGAGAGAGAGAGAGACAGAGAGAGAGAGAGGGAGGGAGGGGTAGTGGAAAAAAGCGTGAATGAGAGGTAGGAGACAGGGCAGAGGGTGGGAACTAGAAGGAGAGAGAGAGAGAACACATGCAGTGAAAGCTGTGGAGAAAGCAGGAGGGAGGGAGGCCTGGACATGCAGGGAGCGAGGGAGGGAGGGAGGGAGGGTGAAAAAGAGGAGGAGAGACACACAAACTCCTTCCAAACACAGGAGTTACTGACACACAGTGTTGGAAAGTGAACTTCAGTGAAACAGACGCAGAGCAGGAGGAGAGTACAAAGAGACACTGCTGTGCTTTCTACACGCAGCCCTACAGAGACGAGCCTACACCAGTGATCGACTGAGAGAGAAAGGAAAAAGCACAGACCATCATTTGTCATTAGCCTGTCTGTCTGTACCCGAATTGGAGCCAGCTAATTAAATGAGAGAGTCAAGAACCACAAGAAAACAACTGGGATAGAAGGAGGGGGAGGGTGCCAGGCAGCGAGAAGGATCTTTAAAAACATCACGTACAGGGGTTGTCTGAGTTTCTTCTCTCTACTGGAGAAAAGCTATAGCTGCTCCACTGCACTCCACTCCACTTTATGTAAACTTGGACACATTCCCTCCACAGGTAAGAGAGCCAGTCTTAAATGTTTTCTCATTCAATATGTTTAATTCAAATTATGTCATTCAACGGATGACATCATTGATAATACAGGGACACACTTCCACACTGGTACGCAATAAGGTTTACAGTGTGTCCTGTGTCAACTGTCAATGTTATTTACATTTTTTGGAACACAAATCTTTATAGCTGATAAAGAGAGTTCAGCACTACATATTAAATGATGGATTATACTAACATAAAGACATTTAAATGGTACATTTGAGTTCCTTGCTCTGTTCTGCCACCTGTTTAACATGATCTGGGACTGGTAGTGTGGTGGTTGAGGCACAAAGAGGAGCAGAAATCGCAGTGTGTGTGTGTGTGGGGGGGGAAGCAGCAACAGAAACAAAACAACAGAGGTCAGGTAACCCTGAGACAGCTGGAGAGGCTCTCCTTGAACACGAGACCCAAACATGTGACCGTGTATAGCCATGCGCCGTATAGTATACACAAAGAAGCACAATTGGTCTGGTCCCTGCAGCAGGATTCCAAACAACTGCTTTGATGTGGCATTATAAAATATAGTGGATCTTGAATAATGCATGTTGATAATGAGCTTTTTCACTCAGTCCTGTACCCTCTGACTGCAATCACTTTTGAGTGGGCGGAAAAAACAGTGTCTTGCCAGTTGGGTGTCTGAGAAACTTCCTGTTTTACTGGAAATTAACACGGTTCTTCTCGCTGGTTTAATATCACCGTCTCTTGTATCTGCCTACGATAAGCAGCCCCCTCACAGCTGTCTGGGAGGTGGTGGTGACAGGCCCTGCTCTGAAATACCAAGGCCTGAAATAGTCTGGCATGTTTATAATTACACTGTATGGACAGGACGGTGCTCCTGCACTCATATACACACAGGTCCAGATACTGTACACTCAGACTCTGGCAGAGAGTCAGTCATGCAGGCTGTCCACACATCAAGCATACATAAAACGGAATTCATGTTGTCGTCAAATGACGTGTACACAAAATAACTGACTTTCTTTACCAGTATTTTGACTATACGGTATATACAGTCACACTGGCATACATACAGTACATCGGCATGTGCAAAGAAAAGACACATGCTAACGCCGCACACATGTACATGCACACAGGGAGTAAATCAGTGTGCTAATTAGAGGTAGTGCTGTACTAAAATGAGCAAGTGCTCCAAAAGACATAGAAATTAAGGATCTAGGGCATATATGTGCACACCAGCTTTGAAGAGTAATTGCAGTGTACGCAGGGAAAATTGCACAGTGGCTTCAGGGTGGAGGACAGGGTGGAGCTGGAGATAAATATAACTAATTCATTTTTTTTGTATGATTACTATACACGTGTGCCAGGCCGCTAGCTTCATTTGAGCTAAAGTGCTCACAAAGTCAAATCCTCTGTGTTCATTTATCTATGATTATTATTTAATCAATTATTAAGCAATTATCTAACCAGACGGTTGCATATACACACTCTCATAGTTAAGTGTCTTTGGGATTTTCTTCTATTCAGGGACACTGACCCTGCCGTGAGTCTCTCTCTCTCCCCCCGTGAGGCCAACCTACGCCTGCCTGACCTGCACCATCAGGATGGAGGTGAAGGAGGAGATGATGGACATCCTCCAGAAGGTGTGGACCAAACTGCAGGGTCTCCCCCAGGCCAGCTCACTGGAGCTGGGGGCCTTCGCTGTACTCATCCTCTTTGTTGGTGAGTAGACAGTGGAAAGCAACTCGTTACAACGTGCTATTGTTCCTGTCACTGAGGAGATTAGTCATGTTGTAGTACACTGAAAAACGTAACACTGAATGTGTTCCCAAAGCAGTGATACGTTCATGACAGTAGATGTTTGATCCTACTCGACTGCTTTTGGAAAGGCAGTAATTACAGAGCAGCGTATGCAGTTATCCTGTCATGGCTCAATTGGGAGTTTGTTCTATTTAAGTTGGCATAGAGAACCTCATTTAAAGGAGTAGTTACCCCAAAAATATTTTCTATCAATTACACACCCCAAGAAGCCTTGAATTCATGGAATTGTTTTGTTTATGTCGCATTTCTAAGCCAATAATCTGATGACCGGCTGAGCCTCCGGTAGGCTTAGGAATGCGACAAAAACCAAATATTCTCCATGAATTCAAGCCTTCTTGGGGTGTGTAATTGATATAAAATACTTATTCATTTGTGATGAACTACTCCTTTAAGTGAAGAGTAAAGAGCATCAATGAATTGGGGAGTGATTGGTTGGTAGGGTGAATTTATTGAAATATGGTTATTATGGTCGGGATGCCATATTGATTGCCCCCCCCCCCCCACAGTGACCATATAACTATTAACTAAGTAACATGTTACTTAGAGTAGTAGCTGCTTTTTTACTTATACTTACTTATACTTGAGTGATTATAGTGAAATAAGAGACCACCTGTATAGACAAACATCACACCCGTGTGAAGTGAGGGGTGCTCTTATCATCGTACATCATCCATTCATTGTCAATGGGAATTTAATGTTTGTGTAAGACGAAAATCGACACTATAGCTGAATATAGAAGGGCTAGCGCCCCTCAAAAACACACTGACAAAAACACTACACTACGAGCTCACAATGGGCTATTGTTGGTGCACGACTCTGTCGTATGAAGAAGTATAAATCAGGCTTTTAACAGTTACAAAAGAGTCTGACCTCTCTTCCATATGCCCCCTCCCCTTTCTTGCGCACCAAACCACTCTACCCCCGAACCCCTTTCTCTCCTTCCATGCAGTCACGTTTCTGTTCCTGATCGTGTTGTCCTGTGTCCACTGCTGCTGTTGTGGAAAGCCCCAGTACCAGGGCTCCAGAGTGCAGCCTCTACAGCCCGTCTGAAGATGAGACAAAGAACTGATGCCTCTACTGTAAATACATGTCACACAGGGACGTGCGGAGAGTGTTAGAGGGGCAGGGGCTGAAATCCCGTTAAGAGGGCACCTTTGGACAAAAATAGCGAAAATAGCAGATCTACAAGCTCACAACGCGTCGCGCTGCGACACATTGAGAGCTATTTTTGGGCGCAACCCAGCACTCTTTAGCACGACATGTGATTTCTAAACCAATTTGTTCAACGCAAAATACTGTCTTCACGTTCTGGAGCAATTCTCCTGAATGCTGCCTTCCGGCACCGAATGGATAGGAGTGGCATTTGATTTTCTTTCACCATATAAGTAAATGCTGCATTCGTGGTCTGGAAAGAGCAGTTGTCTTACAGACATGTGCACGTCCCTGATGCCACACTTCCCTCAATCCTTCAGATGTGTGTGAACCCAAGTGATGTGCCCGGTTTAGTGAGAGAAGAGCTGCACACGTCAGATTTCTCCCTTCTCCTCCAGATTAACGTTAGATCTGTGATCCCTTTGTGGAAAAAGGGGTAAAGAAAAGATGGATAAAGGAAAGCACACCCCGGAAGATATTTACAGGCTATTTCCACTAGCTGTGGTGGAGACTGGAGACGCGCAGAAACAGAGGCCGCCGTGGTGGTGGACACAGCCTCGGGAGACAGCAGAGTGGTACAATCCATCAAGATTCATTTAAAGGACAATGACACACTGTGCTGCAGATCTTTTCCCAAGAACAAAACACACTGTGCTTTCAGAGGACAGATGGAGGAAACAATGGGAAGGTCAACTTAATAATGTAACTCAGCTGCTCTTATAGGCCTACTGAGTTTGTAACTGGTTGATCAGTTGGCTGTGGTGGTGTGAATATGAAGAATATAAAATACTCCCAGTGTGTGCTCCAAGGCTGAACATGTGGAAAATAGACTGAAATTCCAATGTGTTTGTGTGTGCCAAATCTGCCAATAAATGTTTGCCATTGAAAATGTCTCAATGTAAAGGTTGGAGTGCGCCATCTGCTGGTGTGATGAGTACTTAACCATTTTATAACGTTTGCCAGTGGCTAATTGTATAGCAAGATGATCAGTGTTTCCTATAAGTGAAGGTTTTTGCCATGACAACATTGTAGAACTGTGGCCATCAGTGGCACTACTACACAGTAAAATCCTCAGTGATATATTAACTCTCAGTGTGCAAATTGAACCAAATGGACCAGTAAGTGTCCATTTGATTCACACTCAAGATTTTATGGTTCACGTCTACATTGTTATTTAAACAGTGTTGGACTATAGTGATTCTTAGTTGTTACTGAAAAGTAACATTCAGATTAATTATGAAAATAATTAAATCTGTGATGTAAAATATTAAACACAATAAATATTTTTGAGATCATTTTTATTTGCTTGATTGTTATTATAATTTTGTTTTCATACCCAAATGTTGGGACGACTTTCTCGCTACAATTCTCTGTACACTTAATCAAGTCCAGTCAGTGAGTCGTTTTTTAATCAAAAAACGAATCAGTAAAGAGACTGAACCATTGTATACATACCTTATCACCAGGGCAGGCCTCTCCCTTGACTCTAGTATTATGTGTAAACATTAACCAGAAAAGTCTTGTTAGTCCTGCACTGCCGCAAACAAACCGACATTTAGTTTCACTCTGAAAACGCAAGGTGGAAATACCGTACAAGCATCGGCAGGGCTTGGATTTGAATGGAGATATAGAATGGACTGAGTGATGGTACCTTAAATAAGGTTTCTAGATATTCTGTCAAGCCACCATATAGGACCGGTTCTGGATCAGGAAGTGAACTGAGAAGAGCTCATTTCAACCATTAACAGATTACATGAACTGAGCAGGTCCCACTAAGCAGTCTAGGTGAACACTAGGGAAATGGAGAGTGGAAGTGTAGAGAGGTAAGTTTTTCAAATGGGATTGTGTTGGTGTGTTACCCATAGTAATGTTGTAACTTCTGTCTGCTGATACCTGCATGACATCTGCAGTGCTGCCTATATGAACGCAAAAGTAAACCATGAAGGATTCAGGCAAACAAAAATAAGTTTTACACTTTTACTCTTATATAACTGTACACAAGATGTAACAATAAGGTACAACCTTGAACCTTGTTTAATTGCCAAACTAGACGTATCATCAGATAATGAATCCTTTCTGCACCTCTTCTACTTCTTTAAACTGTGTGCTGATGATGATGTTGATTTACTACGTTGTTGACTGATAAACAGAATGAGTGTGTTCAGTGGCCATTGGTGGTTATCAGTTTAACATTATAGTCCAGTCCTTTCAAACTCATATGATCGTTTGTCAATCTGCCAATCTCCCCAGTGTTCCAAATCGCCCAGACACTGCGGACTCACCTGAACAATGGACAGAGTGGATCCTGCTTCGTCTGCAGCACGAGCCATGGGCATTGGGTGGCATGGTGGTCATTGCATTATTTGTGCTGGGAACTCTTTCTCTGGGCATCTTTGCTCTACTATATGGATGCTGCTGTGCCCCGAGAGAGAAGAAGCAGCAGAAGATAAAACAGATGAAGAAGAACAGTGTGATTTAGATGTGTAGGCCCTACGTGTGATACAGAATACCACGATGACTGAACCATGCATGACTTTGAATGAATCAGGAATTTGGCAGCACCTATGTATCTATGTTGGGCCCGTCTTTTAGTATTCTGTAGTCTTGTGAGAAGATAGAATTCCTATTTTGAATGTAATTTTCTATTTTGAATGTAATTTTCTATAGTATTTGCCTACTTTCAAAGGATTAGTGTTTGCTTTAAAGCCAGCTAGCCGCTTTCTCTCTTTGTTTAGTGTTATTTAGACTTGCAAAATTTCATTTTTTTCTCAAAACATTTGTGAAGTGACTGAAGTCACAAGGTCCTGTAATAAATCAATTGCTAACAAATAATGTGTTAATATAATGTATTTAGTGGTGACGATGGTTAAGTTGTA
Source organism: Protomyctophum parallelum (assembly GCF_964188405.1). NCBI lineage: Eukaryota > Metazoa > Chordata > Actinopteri > Myctophiformes > Myctophidae > Protomyctophum > Protomyctophum parallelum. Next base: position 20,729,257 of record NC_139719.1, on the reverse strand, counting down.
CAAAACCAGCAGCACCCCAGTACATCATCAACTAGAAAATTCGCAATTTAAAAAAATTGCAGAGTGTGGTTGCCGCAGTGGCTTACATATGCCCCTCCCACTAGTATTGCCAGCCAATTACAATTTCAAGTCACGCCTTAGATCATGCGTAAGTAATTCGGAGGGGATTTAACCCCCGAAATTCATGTTTTTGCGACAAACGGTTACATTTCTCGCATTTGCGGCGCCCCCTATGGATGAAAATGGAATTGCTTTTAGAACTTGGTTGATTGAACCACCCCGGACATGTGATTGAAATGTGGGATGGATTGGACATTCCGTTTGTGATTTATGGCATTTTTTGTGATATAGGCCCCTCCTACTAACTTCGGAAGACGATTACGGCCGAACGATACGCACTTTCAAAATTCTGCAGTTCAGTTTTAATTGGATGGGTCCAGAGATCACGTGTGCCGATTTCTGTGAGATTTGGACAAAATCTGTAGGAGGAAAAGCAAAAAGTGTGTTTTGGACAAAATTCAAAATGGCGGAAAATCTATCATGGCGGAAATGGGCGTGGCCTATTTTTTATTTTACGACCTACGGTTCAAGAGTTATAAGCCAAAAGGTAAAGTGGGCTGTTATAGCGCCACCATGAGGCCGACCGATAAAATTTTAGGGTTAAATAATTTTAGGGATAATGTTGAATTATCCCTAAAAGTTTTGTAACTATAGTGATTACAGTCTCCGAGGAACAAATACTTGAATGTGAATTTTTGCCTTTTCCCATTCATGTCAATGGGGAAATTAAAAAATCACTTTCACCTAGAAACTACATTCACACTTTGTTATTCAGCTTACTGTGGAGACACATGCTGGAACTTTTTAGTATTGAGTTTGTGCTTGAAATGTACTGTAATTCGACAATCAATCAATCAATCAATCACTGACCTTGAGCAGTATAAATGACCTTCATAAGATTAGTAAATGACCTTCACCAGTATATATGACCTTGACCAGTATAAATGACCTTGACCAGTATAAATGACCTTGACCAGTATGCGGTCCGTGACCATGGACTATAGCCTTTCTCTTTTCCGCGATTTTCACCTTTTTTTTTCAAATCCTCCGAAATCGAAAAAAAAACGACATACTATTGTATGACCTCCGAGACCATGGATTAATGACCTTGACATGTATAAATGACCTTCACCAGTATAAATGACCTTGATCAGTATAAATGACCTTCACCAGTATAAATGACCTTGATCAGTATAAATGACCTTGACCAGTATAAATGACCTTGATCAGTGTAAATTACCTTGACCAGTATAAATTACCTTGACCTGTATGCAGTCCGACACCATAGACTATAGCCCTTCACTTTTCCGCGATTTTCACCTTTTTTTAAATCCTCAACAATGATGAAGAATCGCGCACTATAGCGCGCCGCTCAATGACCTCTGAGACCATGGACCAATGAACCATGTAAATACAACACATTGAGCAGGGCACTGCAGGGAGTTGAACCCCGTTCAATGAACCATGTAAATGCAACACATTGAGCAGGGCACTGCAGGGAGTTGAACCCCGTTCAATGAACCATGTAAATACAACACATTGAGCAGGGCACTGCAGGGAGTTGAACCCCGTTCAATGAACCATGTAAATACAACACATTGAGCAGGGCACTGCAGGGAGTTGAACCCCGTTCCGGTAAACCAGAAGTACGACACCAGTGCCTTAGGTTTTTTCCTTTACAGGTCCTATCGTTGAAATGTAAATTTTACATTTCAAACAGTAAAGTAATGTATAAAGAAGAGAAACACAAAAGCACAAAAATAACATTTTCGAATTACCTTTGCTTTGATTTTTTAAACTTTCTCTTTTGCCGACCTCCCACATTTCATTCGATGATTAACAAAAAACAGTGTTGGATCTGTAAGGATCCATTTGGTTACACGTGCGTGCGTGTGTACATGCTTCGATAACCAGTGTTGGACCTGTAAGGGTCAATTTGGTTACATGTGTTACACTCTCAGAGTTAAAGACCTGTAAGGGTCTATTTGGTTACATGTGTTACACTCTCAGAATGACAGACCTGTAAGGGTCCATTTGGTTACATGTGTTACACTCTCAGACTTACAGACATGGACCAAATGGTCCATTTGGTTACACTAGACCTGTACGTGCCCGTCGGCCACCATATATACTCTCAGAGTTAGAGCTGTAAGGGTCCATTTGGTTACATGTGTTACACTCTCAGAGTTACATTTGGTTAGCGTGTGCATGCACATGTGCGCCCGTGCGTGTGTAGGTGCATGTGTGTGTGCGTGCGTGTGTGCACGCTTCAATGACCACTGTTGGACCCCATGGGGATCAAGGACCTCAGGGAGCCACCCATAATTCACAACGATCACAGCGAACTCTGTTGCGTCACAACTGGTGGCCAACAGTCATAACCAACACCGCCGCCGACCCACAGGAGAATACCATCGCACAGTGGTATCAGACCAACCACAATCAGCCAGCCCTCAAACCAAACCCTTCGACCTAGAAGAACTCGAAACAGCAATGGGAAAGTTGAGCACCTGGGACCTAACGCAAAGACCTGGCTCGTGGGGATACTGAATAAATGCATGGCACAGAAAACCATCCCTTCTGTCTGGAGAAAGGCCAAAGTGGTTGCAATCCCCAAACCTGGCAAAGACCCATCATCCCCAAAGAGCTACCGACCCATTTCCCTCCTCTGCATCACCTACAAGAGAGGCTGCTACTCCAACGCCTCATGCCACTCATAGACACCAAGCTGACTAAAGACCAAGCTGGTTTCCGTCCCGTCCTGTGCTGGACAGAGCTCAACCTCACCCAACACATTGAGGATGGGTTTGAGGGAAAACAAATAACTGGAGCAGCATTCAGAGATCTCTCTGCTGCCTACGACACTGTCCAACACCGCACAATGGTCAGGAAAAGCCTCCTCAACAACAGGCGCTTCTATGTCCAGTTAAATGACCAGAGGAGTAAATGGAAAGCCCAAAAGAACGGCCTACCACAAGGTAGCCTGCTCGCCCCCTCCTTTTCAATATCTACACAAACGTCCAGCCACTACCCAAAGTAGTAGTACTGGAATGAAATGATAGAACACCTCACACACACATAGTTTCCTTTCGTGGCTGTTTACATTCGAGGGTCGCCGGTCCTCTCGAACGGAACAGTTTAACGCCATGCCCAGGACGAAAAGATATAGAGAACACCAACATGACAAATAACAGCAGGAAGGCATGGGCCACAATCCACCGTCTTGGCAAAGACCACACCACCCATAATTCACAACGGTCACAGCAAACTCTATTGCATCACAACTGGTGTAGTTATTGGATGGAGCCCGCACACCACCAAAAAAAGAAAAACAACATACTATAGTATGCCCTCCGTGACCATGGACTTTAGCCTTTCGCTTTTCTGCGATTTAACCTTTTTTCAAATCCTCAACAATGATGAAGAATCGTGCACTATAGCGTGCCACTTAATGACCTTGACCAATATCAATGACCTTGAGCAGTATAAATTACCTTCAATAAGACTAGTAAATTACCTTGACCAGTATAAATGACCTTGACCAGTATAAATGACCTTCACCAGTAGAAATGACCGTGACCAGTATATGACTGTGACCAGTATACATGACCTTCATGAGACTAGTAAATGACCGTGACCAGTATAAATGACCTTTATAAGACTAGTAAATGATCTTCACCAGTATAAATGACCTTGACCAGTATGCGGTCCGTGACCATGGACTATAGCCTTTTGCTTTTCCTTGATTTTCACCTTTAAAAAATCCTCAACAATGATGAAGAATCGCGCACTATAGCGCGCCGCTCAATGACCTGAGACCATGGACCAATGAATGAAATACAGGCCCAGGCCATAGCGTAATGGTCTGGGCACCGGACTGGTGATCCAGTCGCGGTGTGCCGCGGGTTCGACTCCCGGACCCGACACGGCCTTTACCGCATGTCATCCCCCCATCTCTCTCCCGTTTCCTGTCAGCCTACTGTCTGTCCCTTAAAAAAAAATCAATAAAGGCGTAAGCCACAAAAAAATATCTTAAAAAAAAAAAAAAAAATGAATGAAATACAACACATTGAGCAGGGCACTGCAGGGAGTTGAACCCCGTTCCGGTAAACCAGAAGTCCGACACCAGTGCCTTAGTTTTTGTGTTGTTGTTCATTTAAAGGTCCAGGTGTGCATACGCATGTGCGCCTGTGCGTGTGTAGGTGCATGTGTGCATGTGTGTGTGCACGCTTCAATGACCACTGTTGGACCCAATGGCGATCAAGGACCTCAGGGAGCCACCCATAATTCACAACGGTCACAGCAAACTCTGTTGCATCACAACTGGTGGCCAACAGTCGTAACCAACACCGCCGCCGACCCACAGGAGAATACCATCGCACAGTGGTATCAGACCAACCACAATCAGCCAGCCCTCAAACCAAACCATTCGACCTAGAAGAACTCGAAACCCGGAAAAGCAGCAGGGATTGATGACATACTGGCAGAAATTATACAGCACCTGGAACCTAACGCAAAGACCTGGCTCGTGGGGATGCTGAACACATGCATGGCACAGAAAACCATCCCTTCTGTCTGGAGAAAGGTCAAAGTGGTTGCAATCCCCAAACCTGGCAAAGACCCATCATCCTCAAAGAGCTACCGACCCATTTCCCTCCTCTGCATCACCTACAAGAGAGGCTGCTACTCCAACACCTCATACCACTCATAGACACCAAGCTGACTAAAGACCAAGCTGGTTTCCGTCCCGTCCTGTGCTGGACAGAGCTCAACCTCACCCAACACATTGAGGATGGGTTTGAGGGAAAACAAATAACTGGAGCAGCAACTGGAGGGCGAAGCAAGCACGCAGGCAGCTTGTGCCTGCCTGCGTGCCTGCCTGCCTTCCTGCCTGCCTTCCTCATGTGGAAACTGCTTAGTTGACTTTGTGTGTGTCTTTCTTTTTCTGTCTGTCTTTCTTAGGATGAAGATCAAGGTAGACGCCGTTGGAAGGCTCAACACAAGCCGATGCCCCTAGAGATCCATCCCAAAGCTTCCCTCAGGGAGCCCAGCAAGCCAGCTAGCCAGCAAGCCCGCCCAGTCAGCCAACGCAGCCAGCCAGCTCCGCCAGTCAGCCAGTGTAGAAAGTCAGGCTGACAAGCCAGAGCATATCAGCCCTTGCAGTCCGCCATTGCAGCCATACCAGCCTTGCTCAGTCAGCTCAGCCAGGCCTCTCTCGAGGCCTGGCTCTCTGTCTGCCTGGCCCGGTCTGCCCTGCCCTGCCTTGCAGCAACAGAACCAGCCTTGCTAGCAAGCCAGCCAGCTCAGAATACGAGCTCAGCAAGCCAACGCAGCTGGCAAGCACGCAGTTAGTCTAAACCAGTTTCAGACAGGCAGGCCAAGGCAGACAGACAGGAAGACCGAGGCGCCTAGGCAGGCAGACAGGCCAGGAAGGCAACAAAGTGCAGGCAGGGGGACTATCCGGCCTAAGGCTGCGCTGCAAGGGTTGGAGCCTGGCCAGCTCCTGCTGGTCTTGGCTGAGTGGCTGTGGCTGCACAGTAAGGCTGCGGTAACCTAGTCTGGGCTTGCTGCTGCACTGGCTTGCTCAGCTCGCATTCTGAGCTGGCTGGCTTGCCAGAAAGGCTGGTTCTGTTGCTGCAAGGCAGGGCAGGGCAGACCGGGCCAGGCAGACAGAGAGCCAGGCCTCGAGAGAGGCCTGGCTGAGCTGACTGAGCAAGGCTGGTATGGCTGCAGTGGCTGACTGCAACGGCTGATATGCTCTGGCTTGGCAGCCTGACTTTCTACACTGGCTGACTGGCGGAGCCGACTGGCTGCGTTCGCTGACTGGGCAGGCTTGCTGGCTAGCTGGCTTGCTGAACTCCCTGAGGGAAGCTTTGGGATGGATCTCTAGGGGCATCGGCTTGTGTTGAGCCTTCCAAAGGCGTCTGCCTTGATCTCCGTCCTAAGAAAGAAAGACAGAAAAAGAAAGACACACACAAACCCAACTATGCAGCTTGCACCTGAGGAACCGAGACGCGAAAAACCGCCACCGACCCACAGGAGAATACCATCGCACAGTGGTATCAGACCAACCTCAATCAGCCAGCCCTCAAACCAAACCCTTCGACCTAGAAGAACTCAAAACTGCAATGGGAAAGTTGAAACCCGGAAAAGCAGCAGGGATTGATGACATACTGGCAGAAATGATACAGCACCTGGGACCTAACGCAAAGACCTGGCTCGTGGGGATACTGAATACATGCATGGCACAGAAAACCATCCCTTCTGTCTGGAGAAAGGCCAAAGTGGTTGCAATCCCCAAACCTGGCAAAGACCCATCATCCCCAAAGAGCTACCGACCCATTTCCCTCCTCTGCATCACCTACAAGAGAGGCTGCTACTCCTGTTTACATTCGAGGGTTGCCGGTCCTCTCGAACGGAACAGTTTAACGTCATGCCCAGGACGAAAAGATATAGAGAACACCAACATGACAAATAACAGCAGGAAGGCATGAGCCACAATCCACCGTCTTGGCAAAGACCACACCACCCATAATTCACAAAGGTCACAGCAAACTCTGTTGCATCACAACTGGTGTAGGTATTGGATGGAGCCCGCACATCACAGGTGTAAAAAAAACGTTCTGTATTGAAATACTGACAACGTTTCGATCTATTTGATCTTCATCAGGTCATGTGTACACAAAACATACACTTTTATACTAAGGGAGTGCCCCCATCAACCAATCAAAACACCACATTTTGGTGCCCCTCCCATCACTGCAGGTGTGACACGTCAACCCTGAGTGAGTATGTGGGGACCCAGACATATTGATGTAATATAGTCTGTTCAGAAATGTTAGTGCCTCTCATAGAGCTTGTAGGTGATGCAGAGGAAGGAAATGGGTCGGTAGCTCTTCGGGGATAATGGGTCTTTGCCAGGTTTAGGGATTGCAACCACTTTGGCCTTTCTCCAGACAGAAGGGATGGTTTTCTGTGCCATGCACGTGTTCAGCATCCCCACAAGCCAGGTCTTTGCGCTAGGTCCCAGGTGCTGTATCATTTCTTCCCGCATGTCATCAATCCCTGCTGCTTTTCCGGGTTTCAACTTTCCCATTGCAGTTTCAAGTTCTTCTAGGTCGAAGGGTTTGGTTTGAGGACTGGCTGATTGTGGTTGGTCTGATACCACTGTGCGATGGTATTCTATGTGGGTCGGTGGCGGTGTTGGTTACGACTGTTGGCCACCAGTTGTGACCAACACCGCCACCGACCCACAGGAGAATACCATCACACAGTGGTATCAGACCAACCTCAATCAGCCAGCCCTCAAACCAAACCCTTCGACCTAGAAGAACTCGAAACTGCAATGGGAAAGTTGAAACCCGGAAAAGCAGCAGGGATTGATGACATACTGGCAGAAATGATACAGCACCTGGGACCTAACGCAAAGACCTGGCTCGTGGGGATACTGAATAAATGCATGGCACAGAAAACCATCCCTTCTGTCTGGAGAAAGGCCAAAGTGGTTGCAATCCCCAAACCTGGCAAAGACCCATCACCCCCAAAGAGCTACCGACCCATTTCCCTCCTCTGCATCACCTACAAGAGAGGCTGCTACTCCAACGCCTCATACCACTCACAGACACCAAGCTGACTAAAGACCAAGCTGGTTTCCGTCCTGGCCGCTCCTGTGCTGGACAGAGCTCAACCTCACCCAACACATGGAGGATGGGTTTGAGGGAAAACAAATAACTGGAGCAGCATTCAGAGATCTCTCTCTGCTGCCTATGACACTGTCCAACACCGCACAATGGTCGGGAAAAGCCTCCTCAACAACAGGCGCTTCTATGTCCAGTTAAATGACCAGAGGAGTAAATGGAAAGCCCAAAAGAACGGCCTACCACAAGGTAGCCTGCTCGTCCCCTCCTTTTCAATATCTACACAAACGTCCAGCCACTACCCAAAGTAGTAGTACTGGAATGAAATGATAGAACACCTCACACACACATAGTTTCCTTTCGTGGCTGTTTACATTCGAGGGTCGCCGGTCCTCTCGAACGGAACAGTTTAACGTCATGCCCAGGACGAAAAGATATAGAGAACACCAACATGACAAATAACAGCAGGAAGGCATGGGCCACAATCCACCGTCTTGGGGGGAAAAAAATAGCTGATCAATAAGCCCCAAACGCGTTGCACTGTGACCCGTTTTGAGCTTGTACATCGGCTATTTTTGCTACAACAGCAATATGCAACGTGGCCCTCTGGAGTGAGAGTGGAAATATAGTGGAAATATAGTCTCCATCGTCAAAGTTGCCCACCCCCATTCTAAACACTACAACATGCAGAGGAGAAGTCATAACAGAACCATCTAAACACTACAACATGCAGAGGAGAAGTCATAACAGAACCATCTAAACACTACAGCATGCAGAAGAGAAGTCATAACAGAACCATCTAAACACTACAACATGCAGAGGAGAAGTCATAACAGAACCATCTAAACACTACAGCATGCAGAGGAGAAGTCATAACAGAACCATCTAAACACTACAGCATGCAGAGGAGAAGTCATAACAGAACCATCTAAACACTACAGCATGCAGAGGAGAAGTCATAACAGAACCATCTAATCACTACAGCATGAAGAGGGGAAGTCATAACAGAACTATCTAAACACTACAGCATGCAGAGGAGAAGTCATAACAGAACCATCTAAACACTACAGCATGCAGAGGAGAAGTCATAACAGAACCATCTAAACACTACAGCATGCAGAGGGGAAGTCATAACAGAACCATCTAAACACTACAACATGCAGAGGAGAAGTCATAACAGAACCATCTAAATACTACAACATGCAGTCATAACAGAACCATCTAAACACTACAGCATGCAGTCATAACAGAACCATCTAAACACTACTCTGTTCACCTCTAGTCGATTATTTATTCAGCCACGGACCACCATTTGAGGCCATTTAGCCTCTCAGACCCATTTGAGCCACTGACCACCATTGTGAGCATAGAGTATATTATGAATAGAGAAAAGGCACCCAGAGGAAACCCTGAGGCCAAATGGACATAGTGGCCGAATGAAGGTATTGCAGCCTGGCCCCAAACACATGAACGCGCTGGTCCGTTGACTATCATTGTGCACGTTCACGACGGCAGCACGCTAGCTAGCTAACGAACACGCTAGTTCGTTAGCTAGCTAGCGTGCTGCCGTCGTGAACCAGAATGCTCTGTTCCTACTGTGTTGTGTTCATATATGTTACTAACTACATTATAAAACCATGATCCAGTAGCCCAATGGATACCGTCGATGGTAATAATGTGAACAACCGGGCCCGGGTTCACTTCCCAGTCGATGACCGAGTTTATTTTCTTCTTAACAAACACAACTGTTTGTCTGCATCAAGTCGAGGTCCTTTATTCATTCGGTATCTGAGCCACGGGACCACCATTTTTAGGCTCAAATACTGAATGAATAATGGACCTCGACGAGAAAAGCTAAAACAATTGTGTTAGTTTGGTAAGAAATGAAGCTAAACTCTCAGTCCTCGGTGGGGACTCGAACCCGGGCCCTGGCCGTAGTCTACTAGGCGCCGACGGTAACCATTCGGCTACTCGAACACGGTTTTACAGAGTGGCACGAACATAATATATAAACATCACAACAAAGTTATCATAAAGTGATCACAGATGTTTGAACAACAACAACGTTAAGTATTAAATAACATTGAACGTACCTGCTTGCTGCGGACACGACGACGACCGACATGGTGACGTGGCAAAACAACACTGAGCAAAACCCCCTCCACGCGTCTCTTCCGTATTTGAGGGGGGGCGGCACTTCCTTCCGGGTGTGACGTGAGGCCACGCCCGCGAGGACGTGGAGCTTTCTTGAGTAAGACCCGGAAGCGGGTTACGTCACGGCTTATAAATAGTCAATACAGACATCAGTCCCCTTCCTGGCAGCGTCCTCAGTGGTCTAGCGGTTTAGACACCCGACTTTTAATACAACTTTATGTAACTTCACGGGTTCAAACCCCTCTGATGTTTTTCTCAATCATTGATTCACAATATACCAGAATGCACGTTTAATCATAATACATAAAGCAGACAGCCCTGTGATTAAACCTTCAGCATTACATTACACTGCAACCCCACTGTGGCTAATACCTTTTTATTCACAATGCCAAGTTATTGTACTCCTAATAATATATCATGGTGTAGTCTAGCTCTGGTTTGATTGATTGATTTAAATATTTTATTAATAGTTTGTAGAATTACAGTACATTTCAAGCACAAACTCAATACAAAGACTGTTAACTGTGAGTGGACGACCCAATTAAGCATTACACTTGTTTAAGAGGGTCCACATTGTTCAATTCATCAAAAGTCCACATTGTTCAATTCATCAAAAAACTACATTATTACAAACCTACATTATGTGGGATCCTTTTTTAGCTTACAAACGGAGTGACATTTCTGGCCACAACGTGGGTGTCGCTGGGCTGTGGCGCTGCCAACTGACTTTTGTGTTTCCCTCTGCTTCATCACCTTTTAGTTCCTTTATTACAGCGAATCAAAGGTGTGTGAAATACTTCTGTAATTAATGACTTGCTGACTATCTCGCGATTTTAGCCTGGATTTAGTGTTCACGCCACATAGGCTATACATTGAAGACCACATAGGCTATAGCCTACATGAAGACCCGACTCCAGCAGCAGAACTGACAGGTAGGCTACAGTAGCCTACCCAAAAAAAGCCCTATCTTGACCACAGAAACGCCCCTAAAAGACACGGTATCCTACCGTCGGTATACGTGTAACATAGTGTGTATAAATTGGCAGATTTTATTTTTTATTTTGCACGTCACTTTCTGACTTTCCAAAGGAAACGTTTCAATGCCTTATTGCTGTGTTGTTGGTGATTTGTGGATTCGTTTTTAGATCAATCAGGGATCTGTTAATAACTTAATACTGTACTGCAGTCTGCAGTTGTTCCCAAATCCACATTTGTTGAGCCCCCATTAGACCCCCATTAGACACTACTTGATATGTATCAAACAAATTTGGCTAATAATAAATTTATTAACATAATTTCAAACATTAAACCATTTAAACTTCTTCACCTGAACTGAACCAGCTCGGTGAAATAACTCAGTACTCAAAACATGTTAATTGATATCAATTTTATTTATAACTGCCAATGTCATGTAAATGTACAACGCACAAAATGTATGTCACCATAACCAAACATGTATTTCTACTTGATAAACCTTATTTATTGGAAGACGGAGCACTTGCAGCATGTATAGATTTTGAGTCTATAATTTTGTTCTAAATACCTGCAAATTGACAAATTGTACATAACTCCTGTACTGGACGCTTTATCGTATAAAGTAAAGAAAATAAAGAACCAGACCACGTGATTAGACAAAAAGTCTCTGCAAGCTGATAAAAAAAAAAAAAAAACAGTTTCTTACCCAAACTTACAAGTGAAACTTCAGTAGTATTTAACCCATTCTGACCTGAGATCAGATTCATACGAGGTTTCCACATGGACACACACTGGTCTGATTAACCCATTCTGACCTGAGATCAGATTCATACGAGGTTTCCACATGGACACACACTGGTCTGATTAACACGGTTCTGAATGTGAAAATCTGACATAACATTTCTATGTTCCGCATCTAGAGCCATACTGTAAAATAGATTCCAGCCTCACAAGAACTATGCATACATTTCACCTGGGCTGGTGGTGATTCACATTAAATGCCGGCAAAGCCATCCTTCCTTTAATCACTTGAAACATGTGAAATTATCCTTTACAAATGTTCAAAAACAGCCTCACAATGCTGTGTTGTGAGTTTGTAGATCAGCCATTTTTACAATTGAACATTGTTGTGCGACTAAGTGTATATATTATGTAGGACTTAAGAGGTTAATTACAAAATGATGTAACAATAACTGAACGACTTCTACAAACATCTGTCAAAGGCATCACAAATTTTAAAAAATTGCAGAGTGTGGTTGCCGCAGTGGCTTACATATGCCCCTCCCACTAGTATTGCCAGCCAATTACAATTTCAAGTCACGCCTTAGATCATGCGTAAGTAATTCGGAGGGGTTTAACCCCCGAAATTCATGTTTTTGCGACAAACGGTTACATTTCTCGCATTTGCGGCGCCCCCTATGGATGAAAATGGAATTGCTTTTAGAACTTGGTTGATTGAACCACCCCGGACATGTGATTGAATGGCATCGTGATTTATGGCATTTTTTGTGATATAGGCCCCTCCTACTAACTTCGGAAGACGATTACGGCCGAACGATACGCACAAAATTCTGCAGTTCAGTTTTAATTGGATGGGTCCAGAGATCACGTGTGCCGATTTCTGTGAGATTTGGACAACATCTGTAGGAGGAAAAGCAAAAAGTGTGTTTTGGACAAAATTCAAAATGGCGGAAAATCTATCATGGCGGAAATGGGCGTGGCCTATATGGGGAGATGCGTCATGACCCAAGGAATCCAGGGAAAAAATATTTTTTATTTTACGACCTACGGTTCAAGAGTTATAAGCCAAAAGGTAAAGTGGGCTGTTATAGCGCCACCATGAGGCCGACCGATAAAATTTTAGGGTTAAATAATTCTAGGGATAATGTTGAATTATCCCTAAAGGTTTTGTAACTATAGTGATTACAGTCTCCGAGGAACAAATACTTGAATGTGAATTTTTGCCTTTTCCCATTCATGTCAATGGGGAAATTTAATTCACTAATAAATTCATATCAATTAAACTATAGGCCTACAACATTTCTCTTAACAAAATACAAGCACACGATTCCCGATTTTTCCGGTCAATTTGACATATGGCTCAAGTGCGTACAGCGTACAGTGTGGGAGGTATAAAGCGTCAAAATAAAGACTACTCCAGTGAAATAATAAAGTGTCACAGTTACAAGAGTCTGGTTGCCCATTCGGGCAACCACACTAATGAGAGAGAGAGAGAGAGAGAGAGAGAGAGAGAGAGAGAGAGAGAGAGAGAGAGAGAGAGAGAGAGAGAGAGAGTATACTAGTATAGCAGCATCAAAGACACTGGTACAGCATCAAATGATAAATAATGTAATGTGTATTATTCACATGTATCTCTTTAATATCAATCAGAATTTGTTTTAAGCTGAAACACAAGACTCCTCCTGTAAACACCTTTACAATTTTATCCCACTGCCGCAAGGGCAAACGAATAAATATAACAGGCAAATACCCATTTAATTCATATTTTTGACCATATTGGTCATTCACCATTTCTTTTATTTTACATGCCGTTTATTAGCTTTACTACTGTCATATACATTATAATGACAATTTGAACTCCAACAAGAAAATAAAGAACTTACCTAACAAATAAAGACGTTGTAACCATTTAGGCCCTACAATTATTCTATTTTAATAGTAGCAAACATTGTTCAAATGAAAGAAAAATATAAACATCAAGAGTCAAGAGTAGACTACATTTCCCAAACAAGAAATGAGCGCATCATGCGTCGTCCGCTTTCATAGTCGCTGACGCCATCACTGTGCGACCCTGTTGCGTTTCGTTTATGCGACGCGTGTAAGGATCTAGAGACAGAAATGGCGAGTGCTAAAAGGAGTGCACTTCTCTCATCTTTAGCGGCTTATGGGGACGATTCTGAGCCCGATTCAGAACCCGAAACAGACGATCCAGGTACACAATATGAATTGCAATCATCTAATTCAAGTAAACTGAAGTCAGGGGGGAAATTAACGTTCCCTTTTCGCCCAAATCGTGTTAGCTACTGCAGTGCCAGCTAGTTGCTACCACTCACAAGTCACAACAAGGCATGTTCGTCTTATTTCATTGTTCTTTACACAAAACAAGAAGACATAAGAAACAAACGCATTACAAAAGGACATTTAACATTTCACTTAAGAGAATAGAAAACAAGGTTTGATTGATTGCATTTTTATTTATTTATTTCACAGTATGTAGATTACATACATTTACATTTCAGACGAAAGCACAAGTCAATACCAAAACTGCTACTTTGTGGACGAATCCATGAAAAGCACAAGACTTGTTTTCATCAGGGTTCACCATTTTCAATTCATCATAACAATTAAACTGAAAATGATCAAGGAAGTAAAATAGGGAAAAACATGTACAGTATGGGAAAAAAGATGTGGGTGGGGGGAACTCACTCACATAATGGCTTAGCCCTCCAAGCATAACCCAATGGTACTGAAGTTTCTGACTTTTTGACGACACAGACCATTGGGTCCTGTTGCAGCAGTATCCTGCCACCTGGTACGCAGCCATACATGAAACATAAACAACGTGTTTATGGCCTGTCTGCGCTCTTTGACGACATTTTTTCATGTGAGGGTTTCTGAATATGTGAAGTATAAGTACCCATACATGCCACTGCGAATATCTCCTGTGGCGCGGAAGCCGTTAAGTATTTTTAATCTTTGTTTGACCGATTTGGTCGCTTTGATTCTTCTCTTCCTTCCTTGTTTATTGACACCTCATTGTACCGCCTATCTGGCTAGCTAGTGGCGCTATAGCTATGACAGAGCAGATCAGAGGCAGGGACGTAGCCGGCACAAGCCAACCGCACACCGGGAGGCGGTACAATAAACTGTAAACAAACAAGAAGAAATAAAGCGACCAAATCGGTCAAACAAAGATTAAAAATACTTAACGGCTTCCGCACCACAGGAGATATTCGCAGCGGAATGTATAGGTACTTAAAGTTCCCGAATTCAGAATAACGCAAACAAAAAAAGGACGTCAAACGCCGCAGATTCGATCTTAGAGAGCATGTTTATCATCCGCGTTCCAGAATTCCCATACGGAAATATAGTCATGAACAGGGACCCTACATAAAACTCATCAAAATTTCAGAAAAGCTTTATGTAGGGTTCCGAGAGGGGCTAATAATGGCTGTTGGTAGGGCGTTACACATTTTAGTGGCATAGGAGCTAAATTAATTTAATCCCTTGTTTGAGCCGAATCTGGGTCCTTTGTTGAACTCCCCTCTGGTGTTGTGATCGAGTGTAGACTTCGTTGACATTAAAGAAGTATTTTTGGTAGACAAGTTTAGTAGTACTTGGGTTGGGTTCATGAGTTGTGCATGTGTATTTATCAGATTTAACAATTTTTTATTGTACTTACGGTGGTTATTGCAGAGAATGGCGACCTTACGAATCAACTTTTAGTTGGTTGCATTGGTGTGCCTAATTTTTTTCACCAGCATAGGTTCACCTAGCCTTTGATCAAGACCCTCCTAGATGTATTTTGATTAGTCAGACTCGATACAATACATCTATGGTAGTCTTGATCCAAGGCTAACGTTGCTAAAGGTGCAGTGGTGAAGCCAATTAAAATCTTTAGTTGCGTTGCGGTCATGCTGCACTGGAGTTGCGGTCATGCTGCACTGGACAGATATTTGGATGCACTCCAGAGTGCACCAATTTAGGGTTAGTGTTTGGCAAATTTTGCGAGAGAAACAAGCAACCAGGTCTATGAAAACAAACCCAAAATAATCATCTAGGGAAGGTCAGTCAAACTTTATTGTCTTTTATTTATTGACATTTTCATGTCAATTCCCATCTGAAGATATGTTGTGCCATTGGCAGTGATCCCCTTAATAGATTTGTGTATTTTTAAATGTTCCAGATTTTTCGCATTTCCTTCAAGACATACCAGATCTACAAGCGACGCGCTGCGAGCTTGTAGTTCACATCGGCTTGTAGATCCATTCAGCTATTTCCAAATTGAAATAGCTGAATAGCTGATGGGTTAAAGTGGTTCAACTGAAGCAAGCCCAAATAAGCAACTGCAATAGAAATAAGGCAAAAAAGAAATGCAACTCCCAATATTTGCAAACAACTTTGCAGAACAAACAAGCACAAAGTCACTAATAATAATCGGACTTGACAACATTGGTGCACATCTGGCCATTTAAAACGACAAGAGGATTGCAAGTTCTTCCTGTGACTATCTCTACTAATATTCCAATGCAAATGCTTTTGATAAAATATGTTTGTGCCTGTAGAAAAACTCCCTTTTACTTTAGCCTTTCTTAAATAAATAAAAAAACGCTCCAAAATCATTATTGTCGGGAGATTAGTCCAGTGCAGTCCACCAGCCTTGTCATGGCTCTAGATTAGAGTATAAGAAAAAGCTGCCAATACTGACTAAAATACTGGTTTTTATAATCGTTGACTTTTTCCTGCATTTTATTAGTAGTGTATAGTATATTATAGACAGGAATTGGGGGAGAGAGATGGGACACGCACGCACTCTCATTGTTTAACGTTGGTCTGCATTGGCTTGTCAGAATTAAATCACACATTGTGTTTGTCCAGGAGTTGGCGTTAAGATTCTCCATTCACTGCGATAACGTCTAACTCATTAATCTGCTCATTCTGTTCCCAAGAAGAGGACCGTGGAGGGGGCCTAGTCTCGTCAAGTTATGGTGATGAAGACGGGACCCTGCTGGCCGATCCCGATGATAGGCGATCTGGAGATGACGACAGTAGAGACAGTTCCCGCAACTCGGTTAGTGTTTGACTTTTCATTTCTCGGTGCGCTTGTTTTTGTCACTCATGAGTCATGATACTTGCTGAGAAGAAGATACAATTGTTAAACTTACACATCTGGCATTATCTGTTGAGCTTTCACTACAGATGTGTTGTTGGGTGCAAAGCCAGGACAAAAAGTTACTGCAATTCTTTTGACATTATGTCAATAAGTGCTGCACGATTCTTTCTCGAATGTGAATGTCGATTTTTCCTCCACAAGAATTGAGATCAAGATTCTCACTCGATTCTTGTTTTTTCCATGAAAATATTCATTGTCTGTAGTTGGTGAACATTACATTACTACATTCGAAATGTGGCACCTGGAACCAACTACTATGGCTTTAAACAGACAACATCAAGTGCTTGACTTAAGGCCTATTCATAGTCTGGATTTCCGGTGGTGAGGTGACCACCGCTCCGGTGGTGAGCTGACCACCGGAGCTGAAATAACGTTGAGCGGTGGTGAGTAAAAACAGAGAAGGGCTGGAGCGGTGGCGGTGGTTTGCTCTTCACCGCGACTCGTGACGTCATGTTGTAGTTCGGTGGTCACCTAACCACCTAAATCCAGACTATGTATGAGCCTTAAAATGAATTTTACAGCCAACTAGTGCTGCACGAATCTCGCTCAAATTTATAAATGAGATTGCATAAGTTTCTGAATCTAGATCTCGATCTTTCTTCGATGAATTGTGCAGCACTAATGTCAATATGAAATTGTGATTATGCCAATTTATACAGAATCCTTTCCCACTGGCATCCACTGGGAATGTTCTGGCAATGTTCCATGTTGGTGTTTGTTATGTCGGAAAAGGAGCTAGTGTCGCTCACCATTTTATTTCAGTCTATCTTCCCACTCTCGACCTTGTATAATTATTTTAACATTTCTATGCAGGTGGACTTGGAATGAAAGCATCAGATTTCCCTAGGCAACGACACAACTGTTGACTAAGATATTCATGTGTAGAATATATAATCAACAACTGCCTAAATAAGTTTCACATTCTCTTAATGACTTCACCTCTAAACAGACATGGTGATCAATTTACAATTTAGGCATTTAGCAGACGCTCTTAATCCAGAGCGATTTACATTAAGCAATAACAAAAACATGGCATACATCACATATATAAAAAGTAGTTATCATGAATAATGTATAAACTAAGAACATAACAGTGGAGTATCTATGTAAACTATACATACTATACTATATTATATATTATACATGTGTACTATAAAGTGCTATGACTACATAAAATGCAATTCTAATGCTGTCTACGTAACAAGCTATAAGTCTGTTTAAAATACTATGCACATGCATGATTTTCCCTTCAGGACACGCCCCCCCTCATCTAGACTGTGGCAAAACTTTGAGGCTTCGTATACACATAAAGAACAACTGTGCTGTGCTCTGCCTGTGTTTCATGGCCACCCCAATGCTTTTCCAATGGAAGACACTTGTGTTTGATTCCCCCCCCACCCCTCCCCCCATCACACACAACTGTTTGGTCAAACCACGTGACTTCCATTGGAAAAGCATTGAGGCGGCCATCAAACACGGACAGCACAGAGCATGTTCGTCTGATATGTGTGTACGAAGCCTGAGCAGCATGGAGTGTTGGAGTTTGGAAGCGCTTGTTGGAAATCACTCAACCGTCCTGCGTACCACCTATTTCTAATTGTCACATAATGCAGGGCGCAGCAAAATGTTGTGTTATTGAAAACAAGCACTTCCAAACTCTGACACATTTCTTGACAGAAAGTAGCTCATAACGTTTCTATGGTGGATTTTTACAAAAACAAACAACAACAAAAACGTTGCGGATAGAAAGAGGATAATTCAAGCTTTTCGTACAGCAATGTTGGTGAGTTTAACATTGTTTAATGCAATCAGACAGGACTTTTCTGTTTGGATGAATGAGCCGTCAAGGCCAGAAAGTAGTTTTTTGCCACTCAGTGGGCGTTCCCGCATGACTTCCAGGTACGACGAATCGATGATGTCACGTGCATACCCTTGGCATTTCCTTGTGTGAAAAGGTTCCCACATACTTGTTCCCCTCCTCTTTTCTCTCTACACCAGGGGCCCTATCTTGTGCCTCACAGTACCCCCTATGTCTAAACTTTTTTAATTTTCAAAAACATTGTATAATGGTGAAAATAGCAGATTTACATCGACAAGCAATAGCATCGTACATCGTGGCGAGCTTGTAGATGGGCTCTTTGAACTATTTAAATTAGTTTAGCACGAGATAGGGCTCCAGATCTCTTAGCCGAAAATAGCCAATGTACATGCTCGTATTGTCTTTGCCATCAGGGCTCAAAAGTTAAGTTTTTGGTCCTGCAACTGTCTTGAATTCTAGTTTAGTTTTATTTAAATCGATTATTGATTTTTTTTTATAATCGATTAGTTGAATTAATTCAATTGTTAAACCCCTAGTTGACTTATTTTTGGTCTTTATTTTGATGTTTGATAAATAAATCCATGCAATTCATGCAATGCAAATGCAAACGTGTTTCTTATACTTTGAACATATCTCATAGTATAAGCACAAATTTAATGGATATATTACTGATGTTTACGGTTAAAAACTCCTTAGACTGAGACTTAGAAAATATTTTTTCCTTAACCCATTCTGACCGGGCACCCATTTTGGTGTCAGCATCATGTTATGCTTTAGCTATTGAAAAATAGCAGATCTACAAGCTCATATCGCGCCACCGAGTGGCGCGATACGAGCTTGTAGATCTGCTATTTTTGAAAAATCTAAAAAAACGACTGACATTTTTAGAATCTGATCTCAGGTCAGAATGGGTTCATCAGACCAGTGTGTGTCCGGCGGAAACCTCGTATGAATCTGATCTCAGGTCAGAATGGGTTAATTTTATCATGCTCATAAAGTTCTCTGTGCTCAAAGTGCAATTAAAAAGCTTTCTAATTTCACTTTGAGCACAGAGCACTTTATGAGCATGATAAAATAAAGGAAAAAATATTTTCTAAGTCTCAGTCTAAGGAGTTTTACTTCTAGTTTCTATACGGTGAGCGAGGCTTTTTCTGTCAAAGTTTCCCTTATGTTTTTGAGACCACTGCTACCGTAGTCAAGTTTGGAAAAAAGGACAAAGTGCTTGTTTAGGGTTATCATCTACTACATGTCCATTCATATCATGGCAAACCAGTGGAAATCAAGCTTGTGCAGAAAAACGTGCAGATTCATAGGTTATGATGATGAAAAGAATGGGCCTGGTGCTGCATATTTCTGTCTGTGTACTGTGTGTGCACAGTAAAGTACGCACAGTTTTTCATGCAAGCATTTTGATGACGGTGAGATTTTCTTGCCTCCGTGTGGGTCTCTTTGATTTATTTTGTGTGCAAGTGCGCTCATGTGACGTAGCGTGGAGCTTGTCGGTGCCGCCTTACCTTTGTTAAAATGATATACTTCCATTGTGCATAAATGTAATGATGCGTTTGTCTACTGCCCCAGACACCGTCAGGTCAGGCGCTGTTTTTATTGTCCCCCCGGGATGACTGTATACATCCTTCATGTTGAGCGCTGCTTGTCGAAGTTGTCGTGTGAGAGTCTTGGATGTGGTGCGAGAAATACAGTATTAGGCTTCTGGATGTTGGGCCTGTAATGCTGTGTGGTCCCCCCCCCCCCCCCCCCCTCCTGATCTCATCTCATTTTAGTACTACCTACAGTGTTAATCTCTGAATTATCTCTCTGCATTTTTGTTTTTATAGGACATGGAAGAATCTGACGAGGGGAGACCCGCAGATGATGTTAAGGTATTTGAAACCCCCCACTGCTGTGGGACGGTTTTGACTCGGGGTGGGAAAAAGGAATTCGCCACTGCTGTTTGTGTAGGATTAATTTGTCACTTGACTAACCAAATTGCAGAAGAGCGAGGAAAGCATGTTGGCTCACTAGAGGGTGCTGTGGTCTTTTGAATCTGCAAACTGGCAGTTTGCAGGCCGGTTTGGTAGCTTGCAGGTAATGCCTGGCTGGTCAGTTGCTGCTTTTGCTCTTGGTATTTTCTTTAAGATGGTTATTCTTGCCGTGGTGAGGCGAGGGCAAGACTTTCATAAATCTGAGTAAATTGTGTGTTTTACTCAACATACCTATCTTGGCTCAAAAGTCAAAACACATAGTTGGGAATTGTGAATACAATAATAACCCCACCATTAGTGTTTGAGTGTTTGAGTTGGAAGGCTGTTACATGGAGATCATGCCAGCTTCCTGCTGTACTGATTGGCATGGGTCACTAAGGTGAGGGTGGGTCACTTCTAAAAACAAAGAAACAATACAGTAGTGAGGATGTGTGCTCTATCACGGATGGAAAATATTGTTTGCCGAGTAATCGATTTTTGAGTGAGATATAATGTTTTATTTTTAGCATGTCTCATTCTAGATGTAGAAGATGTTTAGTTGTTCAACAATAAGCCATATTGATAGCTGCAGCACTATTGGCTATTGCTAATAGAACTCTATATTATTATAGTTATTGGATACTGGTATTTGGATACTGTACTGACTTGTTGTCAGTAATAGGTCATGTGACTGAAATGACTGAATATTATTCAGTCACATTACATCAATGCAACCAAACATCTGCATCGTGATGAGACTGGCTGTTCTTTTAGTTACGCAGCCCTAATAACTTGGCAGGCATTTATGTTCTATCTGCAGCAGTGTAGGGAGTCGGGACACGACGTTTGTTTTTGCCTAGTGTTGACAGACCCAGTTTGTTCCAGAAAGCATTCATTAGTGAACAGTTAGAAGGAGGAATGTTGTCACTTGCGGGCTTCTTCTTTTTTTACTGGTAACTATGTATTGGCAGAACTCCACTCAGAATGTCCTCCGTCTATTATATGCACGTCATATCCTAGCTAGGGCTTTCACTTCTAGTGATTTTTACTAGTTGACTAGTTTCCTAGTTAACTAGTCGACTAGTCTACTAGTTGTTTAACTAGGCCTACCTATTATGTAAAAAACAACATAAATTTTTTGTTGTAGGCTACATTTAAAAACTGTGTACATTGGTGACTATAACTGTAATCTAGCTGATCTTGAGGCCTACAAAAACGGGGAGAGAAAGAAAACCGTATCAACTAGTCAACTAGTACCAACATGGTCGACTAGTGGATTTACTAGTCCACTAGTTGAATAGTCGACTAGTTGCTTAAAGCCCTAATCCTAGATACAGTATATTACTGTATGTGTCAGTACGCCGAACCAAATTCAAGTTAATTGTAGGTAATGTGTCGTTTTCTGCACAGGTTGAACCAATCTATGCTGCATGTGATGTGATGTGCTTTATCATGTGATTAATAATGATTACTGAGGCTCCAACTATCGATTCTTCTTAGCAATTATTCTATTGATTACTTTTTTTAAATATATTCGAGGAGCACATTACATTGTACATTGTTTAATGTATATATTTATTATAGTCAACTTAAAATCAAGTAAATTGATTAGTCTTCTTTTTTTTTTACAATTCTTTTTTATTGGGTTTTTCTTCAACATAACATAACGTAACATAACATAACACGTGGGAGAGGGGACCATTTTGGTCACACCATAGCTTCTTCACCACTATAGTTTATAATAGCACTTGGGTCCGTAGTACAAAAAGATAATAAAAATAGAAAAAAGAGGAAGTGGAGTCATTCAGGGATGACTGGGAAAGTGATTCCCTCTGCATAGGCAAAGAAAGGGTCCCATACTACGTGGAAGTTCATGACAGAGCCCCTCATTATGTATATAATCCTTTCAAGCTGCAAATTCTTAAAAATATCTCTCGTCCATTGTGTATGGGAGTGCGGGGTGGATGATTTCCATCTCAAGGCTTCTTGCCAATAGTGTTACAAAGGCTATAAGGTCTGCTCGAGATCTAGACGGTGGCAGTTGAGAATTGCCAAACGGCGCTGAAATGGTGTTGGGCACTATAAGTGTTCCAGTTAATACTGTAAGTGTCTCAAAGATTTCAGTCCAAAATGTGCTCAGAGATGAACATGACCAAAACATGTGTGTGTTACCGGGTGGCTGATGGCATTTTACACAGGTGGGATCAATGTTGTCGTACATATCCTTGACTGCTTAGCTTTCGTCCAGTGGGTCCAATGGACAACTTTACACTGGAGTAGTCTATGTCTAGCGCAAGCCTTTGAAGTGTGAACACGATATCTTTTATCTTGCCAAGTGTGAACACGATATCATATCTTGCCAAAGATCATCAGAGATTTCCATCTTCAAGTCCTCCACCCAGAGCTCCTTTACACTATTCGCAGATACAGAGGATAGAGACTGAATTAAATTATAAAAATATGAAATTCTACCTTTTCTCACCGGTGCCTGAACCAGAAAGTTATCTAAGGGGCTTTTTGCGGGTTCGTTAGGAAATTGGAGAAACCTGTTACGCACAAAACTCCGGATTTGTAGGTAGCGAAATAAATGTCTGGGGAGATCAAACAGATTTGAAAGTTCTTGGAATGAGCCGAAAACGTTGTTAATATATAAATCTTTGAATTGTTTGATTCCCAGATTGGCCCATAAAGCAAATGCCCCATCTGGAGGGAGGAAAGGAAACACATGGTTTTCTATTAGTTTGGACAGGGTGGAGAAGGTCTGTAGGTTAAAGTGTCGTTTAAACGAATTCCAAATTTGTAGAGACGACTTAACTGTTATATTATATTAGACATTAGAGTTGTAGCATACTGAGATTAGCAGCCCGATTGTAGAATCAGAAATTTGGTAAGGCTATAATGGTTTAGATTTTTGTGAAAAAGAAATGCTTACGGAGACTAGGGTCTTTTTTTTTAATTCCAAATAAAATCCATCGCTCAAAGTCCTGTCGCATACGTACTGTAAGTAGGCATGGCTCAAAATTGGCCTTGAACAGGTTGTTGAAATCTCTTACGTTTGTATCCTGAAATAAAACTGAATGAATTCAGCGTGTCCAGTGCAGCTGGAGCAGTTATGGACATGTTGAAGAGATATACCCCTTTTGGTGTTTTACCCGTTCAGGACGGGAACGGGAACCCCTTTCGGGGTTCTTGTTGCTTTGTACACTACTACAGTATATAGCAACATAACATTTGTGGGGAAAACTTCATTATTTAGAAGGCGTTTTTGGTCAGACAAGGTGCAAAATGTGTCGACCTACAAACTTTTAGATCTCTTATTTGTGTGACTTTTGAAAATGGATTATTTTAATAGAATTGAGTTTGATTTACCATTGCACCCATAACCATTACACTCTGATACTTGGACCCAATCCATTGGTTGAATGTAGCCCAAACATTTAGACTCAAGGTTTTTTTTTCTCGATTCTGACGAATCTCTCTACGAGAGTCTAAACGGATCTACCAGAAATGCTTGTCCAGGGCGAACGTTTGTGCCTCAAAATCACTCTTACCTCGTACAAATGCAAAATCTAAGCTGCTTTATTTTTTGCCCCACTTGTCCGGTGTGTGTTCGGCAAACAATTAAACTCCGTACGGCCGTAGTTTTCAATAAAAAAGGTATTTATGTCCATACTCTGTCTCGGAATCTGGCGGCCATCTTGGTTTTCACCCATTGTAAATGCGCAACAGAACCCAGGCCGCTAGGGGCGCGGCCAATGTTCTGTTGCGCATTTACAATGGAGATTCCGAGAGAGATTCAGAATCGAAAAAACCTCTACGAGAGTCTAAATGTTTGGGCTAGGTTGAATGCTTAGTGCATTTGATAGAAGACTTAATTTTGCCACAAAATATGATTTACTGTTGGCTCTCCCAAGGTTTTTTTTTATACCAGTCAGGTATAAAAGTGGTTAATGTAATGGAGGATTAGAATGTATTGAATCACGTAACTATATTGTTTTATTGAATAATCGGTGTAGCTTTATTGTGGACATTGGCTTGAATCTGAATGCCACCAAGCATTCGTCATGCATTTGGTTTTTGGTTGCACTTGCTTTGCACGAATATCCCATTGCATCAGCTGGGCCTCTACTGTGTACAGTGTTATGTTGTTCTAAGCTATACAAATCATTGTGAGCTTGTAGAGCGGCTGTTTTCTCTGGTCAACTTATGGTCAAGTAATAGGAGATAATAGTGGTTAATTTGGTGATCTATTCATCAGTTCTGCTTCAGGCAGTGGCTGCCATTATAGTTTTATTGTTGGGATCTCTGGTTCTATATTCCTGCTTCCAGATTTGCATGTCCTTGTGCCTCCCACCCTCTTCCCATCCTTCTGACATGGATCGCCCAGCTTGAAGACACATTCTTTGATGTGCCCATGCAGTTGCTAGGTGACTGTATGTGTGTCTGATGCCATGCCAGTGAATAGGACCACTGTTCCTCTCCTGATGAGTGTGTGTTGTGTTCACAGCGCTGGCGAAGCGGGGGGAGGGAGGGGGGGGGGGGGCTATATTTGAGTGGCCTTTCACTTAAGACAGCCCAGGCGAGGACTTCTTATTTACCATCCCATTTTCTTTCCCATTCGTGTTATTCTAACAAATAAATAACTCTCCCGTGTCCCTATCAACATCCACTCTGTGTTCTTCTGCTGCATTTGCACTTTGTGTTTCATGGTTGCGAGGCACATTGCTTTCAAAGAGTTGTTGTTTTCAGCTGCACGTCTCTTCTCACACGGCTCGGCTTGCTCTCTTAATTCGCAACAATGCCACATGCTGTGTGTGCTTTCAGCAACCTATTTAAGAAAGTTATTTCCGTAATTGCTCTCTAACAAGCGACATGACATGTCTGTCTTTGAAGAAGAAGAAAAAAATACACCTTCTTTTCCAGGACTGTCCTTGTGCTGGAGTCTCTAGTCCAACATTTAGCAGAGATGGTTGCGGGAGACTCATGTACTCATGTACCCCCCTCCCCTCTTTCTTTGTCTCTCTCCCTTTCTTTTTCTTTTACAGGAGGTCACTGAAGCAGAAAGGAGAGATCCGAACGAGCTAGTTGGTGAGTGTACAGTATACTGTCTCACTCAGTCATAACACGCACGTAAGCAATGCCACCAGCACATGCTGAATCAGACATCTCTGTTCCCGATGTACACACACACCACCTGCATAATAAAGTACACTAGAATTCAAGATAGATTCAGATTAGTTTTTAATGCCTCGTCAAGTCAAAAAGTCTGTGGCAATTGGGTGTTGGTGCCCCATTAATCAGTAACTCAGACACAATACAATATGGAGTTATAATAGCCTCTTTGTTTGTCGGATTCACGGTCAGGTTGTGAAGATAAAACCTCGTATTGGCTTTGAGTCATGATCAACCCTGTGCCAACTGTGTGTGTGTGTGTGTGTGTGTGTGTGTGTGTGTGTGTGTGTGTGTGTGTGTGTGTGTGTGTGTGTGTGTGTGTGTGTGTGTGTGTGTGTGTGTGTGTGTGTGTGTGTGTGTGTGTGTGTGTGTGTGTGTGTGTGTGTGTGTGTGTGTGTGTGTGTGTGTGTGTGTGTGAGCAATAGCACACACACCACACATACGCGCACGCTATCGGAACAACAAGGTAAGAGTCATATCGGACAGGATATGAGTAGTGAGATAGGGAGTGGCATTTTATATGCATTGAGGGTACACTTTTCTCTGTGGGTGTTTTAAAGTTAAACCCTACAACAAAGTGAAGACATTCCCCAAGTTGTTAAAAAAAGAAGCCCAAACATGAATGGTATTTGGAGAGGCGAGAGAACTGGGGTACCGAGGGGGATGTGTCTCAGAGAACTGGGGTACCGAGGGGGATGTGTCTCAGAGAACTGGGGTACCGAGGGGGATGTGTCTCAGAGAACTGGGGTACCGAGGGGGATGTGTCTCAGAGAACTGGGGTACCGAGGGGGATGTGTCTCAGAGAACTGGGGTACCGAGGGGGATGTGTTTCAGAGAACTGGGGTACCGAGGGGGATGTGTCTCAGAGAACTGGGGTACCGAGGAGGATGTGTCTCAGAGAACTGGGGTACCGAGGGGGATGTGTCTCAGAGAACTGGGGTACCGAGGGGGATGTGTCTCACAATTCCATTCCACAGTGAATGCACATAAACGGTATGTGTGACATGACACTAAATGAATTGGCCTGATTGTCATTCCAAAACTGGATTGGAATGAAGTTCGCAAGTCTCTGCTTGATTCTTTGAATTATATTATCGCTGCCTATAGCGCCTTTCCCCCCTTTTTATTTCCAATGTTCATTACATTCACCGACCAGGCGACCAATGGCAGAGAAAACCATGCCAAGGCTCCAACCTGCCCATTAGGAGCAGAAATAGGGCTTCAGTGTCTGTCTTGCTCAGACACACACACACACACACACACACACACACACACACACACACACACACACACACAGAGAGCCTGGAGGAACCAGGCCTTTGATCGGGGAACATTCAGTTTCCACTGCTGTCCCTTTTTGTGTTCTTATAACACATTGGACCTGAGGGCTGAGCTAAGGTGCCTCACTTCATGTCTCCTTCAGAGTTATTTCTCATTAAATTGTATTTGTATTTATTTATTGTCATTTTAGTTCAATTCAATTTAGTATTGGTTACTTTCCAGAGTGCGTTTACTTGTTTCAATTCTCGATAGTAATAGTTGTATTTATTTATTTTTTAAATATGTGTGGCATATACTGTATCTCAGGGGAAAGATTTTCATGATGGTTATTGCGTAATTCAAACAACACTTTGAAGTCATGTAGACATCTCAGTCTCAATAAACATGCACAAATGCATTCCCATGCTTGACTATAAAACAATTTCAGTTACTACTTCAGTCACTTAAACACTTAAGCCCTATTATACGTCATCTACTTATTTCTTTTCTTTTCTTTTCTTTTTTCCTAAGCGGAAGAAAAGCCATATAAAGATTGGGGGAGGGTTGGTCAAGAACACCCGTTCCATATCCACCCAGTATGATTCACTAATAGCCTGTGATTGGACACTTGACATTCTTTCAGCGAGCCCTGGCTCCTCCGTCTGTCCGTCCGTTAACCCATTTAGACCCATTCTACAAATGCCTTCTAAATGCTGATGGTTATCTGAAAAACCTCATGTTTCTATGTCAGTGGTTCTCAAGCAGTTTCAGGTCAAAAATATATGTATTTGGCCGCCGACCCCATCTGAAAATATGTTGTTCCAGTGAGGGGGCCCCCCAGAA